>NC_056736.1:178913694-179026194 GCF_019279795.1 Protopterus annectens
CAACTAAACTGGCTAGAACTGAAAAATACACTACTACTCTCCCAACTTACCTTTGTTCACAGGATATTTCACCAACCAAAAAAATACCCCTATACTTTCTGACCTTATTTCTCCTTATTCTAATCTAAATTCACTACGCTGCTCTAATAAACTTCTTGTGAAGCTAACTAAGTCCAATAATATTGCAGGTGATTCTCTATTCTCCAACACCATAGGTAAATACTGGAATCTACTACCTACCACTCTAACTATTACATCATCACCCCCCTTCCTCTTTAAACAAAAGCTCAGGCAACACCTAAAAACACTCTGGCTATGCCCATGCATCAATCCCGACTAATCTTATACACCCTCTCTTACCTCTGTTCACTCACTCCCTTCACAAGACTATCTCAAAAACACCTTTGTTAATTAGCCTCTGATACAAATTAATTTAGAACGTTGTATGGTTGTATGGTTTATAATTGCTTATGCAATTTATACTCTTCATGAATGTTTTACTAAAGTATAACTCCCCTATTCTTATACTGTAAATAAAAGTAAATGTCCTTCCTAGTATAAATTTTCTACTAGTATATTTTAGACTGAAGCTTATTTCATTTTGTATTCTTACTAACTACTTGCTTTTTTTATGTAATGACTTGTTTTGTATTAACTTTAATGTGGAGCATTTCTCCCCAGGCCTCTGCTGAAAATGGACATATATCCAGTTGGACTAGCCCGTATTCCTAATCTAACAGGGTAGGATAGCCACACTCCTATCTCAGCTTGTAGGAGCTGTAAGACAGCTCCCTTTGATACTTGTGATCTAATGTATACTTGTCTAGAGAAATCCTCTACAATACTAACCTACCCAGTCTTTGACTGTTCACCTTAGTCAGATACATCTTAGCTGCATAATGCTGAAATGTCATAACAGCATTCTTTTAGGCTATTCCCCAGAAGGTTGTCCACTCTACCTTGTGCACACTGTTACTCTTAGGCCTTCTTTATCAACCAGATACTTTAATACATTTTTCCTCCAGTGTTTGAACCATATCTATACTCACAAGAAACTATATTAGACAAGCAAAAGGAAAAGCTTGATTTGCAATGAGCTGAATTTGCTAAAAATATGATTTTGTGAAATGATTTCAATAAAAATCAGAGTTAGACATACAGCTTGATTGTTTTGAAAATCCCAGAACATTGCAGGAAGCGGGGGGGGGGGGGGGGCTTTCCACTTCACCTTAATTTTGTATAAGTGTGTGTATGTGTGTATGGGGTTGGAGTGGACATGGTCCTGCGTTAAAACACTTATTCCCCATATTAACTATAAAGGACAACTCTTGCCTGACTCAGCTTTACTTTTGTGGTGTAGTCTGTTGTGATTACACTGTTCTGTTGATGACTGTGACCCTAGTAATCCTTATATTATTCTGCTCATATCTGCTTTCCATTTTGGCATTCTTCACCTGCAAGACTTGTACTTTTCCATTTCACTAACTTGAACTTCCTGACCTCCTTCTTGTTCATTTGGCTATTTCTAAATTAATTTCCCTTGCATTAAGTTGTCTCACTGTTAAGACTGGCTGTCACCTCACTGTTGCCTGCTACATTTTGCTTAAGCTAAGAGCACAAAGAGCAGCTATAAGACTTTTTTCAGCTCTTCTTCTACACAAAGAGATGACTTTCTACCAGAACTCGCCATGCGAGTGACCATTCGTGCATGCTTCCACAATTTAAATATTGTTAG
Organism: Protopterus annectens; assembly: GCF_019279795.1. Taxonomy (NCBI): domain Eukaryota; kingdom Metazoa; phylum Chordata; order Ceratodontiformes; family Protopteridae; genus Protopterus; species Protopterus annectens. The sequence goes on from NC_056736.1 coordinate 178,915,430, forward strand.
ATCCTCTTTAGGTATGTGGTGCTTTACAGATACATGGCTATTTTGATTTGCATTTACAAGCATCTGTCAAACATTATTTCAATATATCACACTATCTGCAGAGTGGGAAGTACTTTTGAAGTCTTCAGTAGCCAACTAGATGACAGTATTTTGAAAAATCACCTAGACAGGAAGATAATGCTAAAGAAGCGGTGATTGTCTACAGAACAAGCTTATTGAGCTTAGAGAAATAATTTCTTACTGTTCCCCAGTTTGGCATCAAAAACACACCAGCCCAACTAAACATCAGTCCATTTGTTGTTAACCAGATTACAGCCAGGCTGTCAAACAGAGCATAATAATCAGTGTGAACAGTAAACTACCAAAAAACAAAATGAACCTACTAGTATTCTATAAGCTTCTGTCTAAGCCTGTCCTCTGAAATAAGGCAAATCCTAATTAATTTTTGCTAACTAAATCCATAAATGACTGTAAGCTAGAGACCATTATAATTTCGCTCAGATTCTCTAATAGTCCAAAAAGGGGGTTCATATTAGAACGACGAAAACACATTTTGTCAAATGCGTTTGTGTCGACATATGTAGGGCGAACAGACAAAACAGTGAAGCGGCTGTTCAGCAAATTATTTCCCTGGGAAAGAAGTCACTTGACCGTTTTGTTGCTTTGCCTGTTCTGGAGTATAGTGTCGTCCCTTGTCTGGTACAGCTCCCAAGCATGATTGTGCAACAGTTACTGATCTTAGGGTTAGGATGCGGGTTAAGGTAAGTGCATATGTTTTAAAATATTTACTGGGTTTTTTTGTTAGCTATATGGTTGGGTTACGTGCATATGTGTATTTAGTTGTTTACTGTTTTTTTTTGGGGGGTATAATTAGGGTTAGGGTATGTGTGCATGTGTTTGGAAGTGTTTAATGTTTTTTTTTTGGGGGGGGGGATTTGGAACAGCGATTTCTTTCCCTAGGAAAGAAATCTCTGTTCTGTGGTTTTGACATTTTCAGCGTTCGCTGAATATGTGTCGATGTAACACCGTTCGCTGTTTACAGCATTCAGTGTTATAATATGAACCCCAAAAAGGAATGGATCACACTAATAACTGGGGCTTTAATAGCTGTCTCATCTAAAACACAAAGAAATAAAGTAAAGCTAATTTTGGTAAATTGAGTGTTCCTGTACAATATCATGCAAATGGAATGCATCTAAAGACTAACATCATGAAGTGAGATTTAAAAACCTACATAGGCAATTAAATTAGCATATTCCTAATAATGTATGAAAATATTTCAACCTCTCTGATCTCTTTTTTCTTGAGTTCTCATACAGATCCCAATCCATCCTAATTCTCCTTTACTCTGTCTGTTGATATGTATCTATATATCTCTAATCAACTTTCACATTTATAAAAGACTCCAGCACTTTATATTCAAAAAAACTCCAGGTTTTAAATAGCTGCACCTATTTGCATAGAATAAAGACATTCCCCAGGATTCATGAAGCTCGGTGCAAGGATGTCGTTAGCCTTGTGCTGACCGTGCAGCGTAGAGATGGTGCAGCAGCACCACATGCATATTAATGAAGACACGCTGCCGTAATGGCCACGTGCATAGGAAATGTGTACGAGTGCAGGGGGTGTGTCCAAGCGCTGCACAGAGGCGTGACCATGTCAGCTGCATATGCGCAACCTAAAATGCTGACTAGTACAGCCTGCCTCTAATAGTAATCACTCCTGTCAGTGTCTGTAGATATGGAAATGTATGCAAAACATACAAGACATCATTGCGAACACCACAATAAGAAGTAAACACAAAAGCACGTAGCTGAATAATGAGTCCCTGTCCCTCGAACAAAGATATTTAAAACCCCGTGCCCGTATTCCATTGTAGTGTCGCTAGTTATACCAAGTGGAAGAGAAACGCATCGTGTTAGCACACTGCCAAGCCTAGCCCAATGGTTTGAGTTACCACCTGTCCCACATTGTGAGGGACAGTCCCCCTCTAGGCAGGTGTGTCCATACCAAAATTATAATAAATGTGAAATGTCCTGCGATAGTAGGACATAATTATGTCCCATATGTTATGTAATATTCCCATACAGTACGTATGTCCATATATAAAATACCTATATGTTACAAGAAAGAAAATAAGCAAGTAAACAAAACAGAATAAGCAACTACACCGCTACAACAATAAAAGCTTATATGTAGGCATGAAACTAAAGACTACCCTTTGTAATGACCGTGGGTATGTGTTGGCCTGTAAACTCAGATGTGTGCCATGAAAATGTCCCATCCAGGTCATATGAAAAGGTAGCAACCCTACCAATGGTCAGAGCATTCGCCCAATATCTGCCCATTCGCGGTCCAAGTCATCCTTGCCAGGAAGGCCCATAAATGAACGGGTATTACCCGGGTCTACCTACCATGTCATGAAAGATAATTATTTGCGAGTACATATGTGCTTGAAGCATGTGGATGATCTGAAAAGTTAGTGTAGACCTTACAACCATATTGGTCCCAGAGATATGTAGTGTACACAATGTGTTTTGTTGACTGTGCCATGGGCCATTAACTAGAGAAGGGATGAATGTTGTTTGTGAAATATTGGGGTGGGGGGTGACAGGTAATGTAATAATTCACCAAGGGGAGACTGGGTTGGATGTACAATAGGTGAACTGGAGGTCTACAAGGGAGCGGTGGGTGAATCAGGAAGATAACCAATGAACAAATATACACATCCGCAATACAATCCCACAATAATGTGAACATTAAAATGTGCAATACACATGTACAGAAACGTTACCGGCACATACCCACATAATGGTCTGGCCTGAACTGAGCCATCCAACCCCCAACACACCTGGATACATAACTGAATACCCATCATCCCCTTCACAGCACCCCCCCCTCCTGAATGTCCACCAAAACCAGCCATACTTGGGCTGCTAGATAGGCACGGCCATATCTGCACATAGTGACCCCTACCCATATCTAGTAGGCAGTCTCACCCTAGGCATTCCCAGGATTGCAAACTATGTATCCCTTGCATGTATAACCCTATCTTACAGCCATAAAGCAAAGATGGTCATCGGCCCCCACAATTTTTGGATATCCCTCATGGGATATGTATCTGTTCTAAACATTAGACTTGGTGTCACGACATGATGTCCAGTCCTGCATACATCTGGACACAAGTAGTATGAGTAGTAGTTGTCCACAAGACTGCTCAGCCTCCAGCCGGTCCTGCAGAAACTACCACCAGGGATTAAACACCTGCCCATGATGCACGTTTCCCCATGTGCATTATCGGGAATATATATACTTTACACATTCGCATAGTGGCAGTCGGATATAGGGTGCTTAAGGTGCTTTAAAGCAGACGTAAATAGGGTTACCACCTGCCCCACCTTGCGAGGGATTAAACAACTGACCATGATGCACGTCTTCACATGTGCATTATCGGGAATATATACCTTACACATTCGCATAGTGGCAGTCAGATATAGGGTGCTTAAGGCACTGTAAAGCAGGCGTAAGTAGGTTTACCACCTGCCCCACCTTGTGAGGGACAGTCCCTTTTTGGGTAGTTGTGTCCAGACCAAATATAATGCAATGGCAAATGTCCTGTGATTGTAGGAAATATGTCCCATATTTCATGTAACAGTTGCATAAAACAGTTATTTTTGTAAAATGCTCAACGTTACAAGAAACAGATGAAGCAAACAAACCACTACACGAATAAGCGTTCATTTAGGCAAATAAGTAAAGTTCTAACCTTTGTACTGACTGTGGGTATGTGTCGGCCTGTAAAGTCTGATGTGTGTCCCGGAAATGCTCTGCTTTGGCCATATGAAAAGGTGGCAACTCGAGACATAAGCGGGTATACAAGCGTGTATGCGTGACGGTAGGTGGCAGTGATTCAACGGTATGCGAAATTTAAATGAGCATGTAGGTGTACATGCATGTGTATGTACAGTCTGAAATACACAAACACACACACACACACACACGCGCACACACACACACACACACACACACACACACACACACACACACACACACACACACACACACACACACACACACACACACACATATCTGTGCGTAGATATGAAGAATGAACATGGTCACAATATAGGAAATCCTCGTAATATTGCTGTTATATATCAGGATGGCCATAGGTGAGCACACCTCTGCATCCCCAACCACAGGTAGGATGCTAAAAGTAGAACGAGCAATCTCCCCTTGCTAAGTCTGACTTTCAACTAGGTACAGGGCAGTCCCGGTCCCCAGTCGGACAAGCCTAAACCCGGAAGACCATATGAACACCCTGACAATCGAGCACATGTATGTGCCAGGACTATAGGCTGTAGAGGTCTGAATATCCTCGGAGTGAGTCAACATGCGGCACAAGTCCAGAGCAGTAGGGAATAGGGAATGGTGCATGTGTAGTACTGCATTTTTTCCAACAGGTAAATGGATGCCTGCTGTCTAAGTGAAGTGATGAGGCATGTGTTTGGGTAACTATGCACCATGGGTATACATATAAATGAGGCAGAACACCAATAGTGTAGTGGTTAGTGCATCTGCCTAACAAAAAGGCATTCACGGTTCAAGGTCGACAATAGCACATATCATTTTCCTTGTGGAATGAATGTTGCTCTGCTGTAAAGCCGACATTTAAACATGTAAAGGTGAACATGTGTATCACATGGGACTATTAACAAGATCCTTTCAATCAAAGTGATATTATCATAATGTATAAGACATAAATAAGCATAAATAAGCGACAGTAAACATATGTAACGCACAGTAAGCATAGGCGAGTGCGCCTGCGTGGGTATAAGCAGCTCCCAGCATAGAAAATGTATGTTTGTATGTACAGATACATATCTATATATATATATATATATATATATATATATATATATATATATATATATATATATATATATATATATATATATATATATATAGATATATATATATATATATATATATATATATATATATATATATATATATATATATACACACACACACACACACACACACACACACACACACACACACACACACACACACACACACATACATATATATATATATATATATATATATATATATATATATATAAAACACACACACACACACACACACACACACATATGTGTGTATAGATATAGATCTAAATACATGAGAAATATATATATATATATATATATATATATATATATATATATATATATATAGATATATCTATGTAAAGAATGGACGTTATAACAGTAAAGCATACACAAGGGATGTGAAGGGAATCAAGATCAATATTGGTATTATAAAGTGCTTTCAGCATATGTCATAAAAAGCTGCCCAGGAGTGAGCAGAGCACCGCTACTCACACCACAGGCAGGGTATTACCAATGGGAGAAACATAGTTGAAATGCTAGGTCTACTTTACACACAGATGGAATGTAGCCCCATGCCGGGAACTCCAAAAATTGGAAAGCGCAAATGGCCGTATTCCATAACCCCAGGAAAGGCATGTATGTGCAAATATACATGGCAGGAGACCCTGTGAATACATGAGGTGGGGCAGAATGTGTGTAGGGCCCCAAAAACTCTGGAGAGGGAAATGTGTAAAGGTGTGTCATGGCTGCGATAACAAGTGGATAATGGATGTTACGCATGTAAATTTAACACGGGTGGGGTGGAGCAACTATGGGTATGCAATTATGGATCCAGGCATGCCAGGGTTGGATGGGCCGGTTCTAATGGACCGCCCCGTGGAGGTCAGCTAGGTCATAATATGTATATATGCATACTCACATGCAGACAACAATATATGTTAACGTACAAATTCTGTAACACATGCATTCCATTTGTTGACATAAATAATAGGAATGTGCCCATACAAACATCGACAGCACAAGGAATAATAGGCTGTGCAGAAGAGGGATGGGTCGAATCACACTATCACATTCCAGTTATCATTGGTAATCCATACATGAACATATAGCGACATCTGTCCACTGTATAACATGCTACATACCGATTACAAGATAGCTGGAGTGTGTCGGTGTTATAATGAATAAGGAACGAGTATGCTGGTGAAGGTTATGTAAGTGCGTATGAGCAGGGAATGTATTGATACACCGATGTACATATATATATATATACATATATATATATATATATATATATATATATATATATATATAAAACAGCAAGATATGAATATACATGTATGAATACATATGCAAATATGTCTGTATATATTAATGCAATCAGATATATATATGTTACAGTGAAATACACATGTATATACCTAGGTTATGTTACAGCAGTTACGGGTAACATGTTTAGACTGGGCACATGTTGGTGGGAGGTCTACTCAACAAATGTGTACTTACCACCCCCACCCCCACCCCCCCCCCCCAGCTCGGCCAGTGAGACATACAGACAAGCAATAAAGGTAAATACAACACTGGTTCCCAGACCACCGGCAGGAAACTAGCAGTGGGAGAGACCTACAAGGTCTACACTTTAAACATTGACAGCGACGTCCCTTGCGGGACACCAAAAATTCGGTGCCTTCAGCCAATGGGAGTAACACAGTTAAGACAAGGATGTAGCTGTACATGGAACAGTAGGTTGTGCAAGCCTGATAACACATGGATTGACACAACGTACAACATGTGTCAAGACACGGGGAGAGTGGGCAGTGTGTAGGGGTGTGTTCATATCCCACCTGCATCCACCTGCGTCCACACTAAGGATGAGTGCTGTAGAGTAGTGGCAGATGGGGGAACTATGGGTATGCAATTATGGATCCAGGCATGCCAGGGTTGGATGGGCCGGTTCTAATGAACCGCCCCGTGGAGGTCAGCTAGGTCGTAATATGTATATATGTATACTCACATGCAGGCAGCAATATATGTTGAAGTACAAATTCTGTAACACATGCATTCCATTTGTTGACATAAATAATAGGAATCTGCCCATACAAACATCGATAGTACATGGAATAATAGGCTGTGCAGAAGAGGGACGGGTCTAATCACACTATCACATTCCAATTACCATCAGTAATCCGTACATGAACATATAGCGACATCTGTCCGCTGTATAACGAGCTACATACCGATTACTAGATAACTGGAGTGTGTCGGTGTTATAATGAATAAGGCACTAGTATGCTGGTGAAGCTTATAAACACCATTACGCATGTGTAGGTGTGTATGAACGGGGAATGTACTGACACACTGATATACATATATATAATCATATATATAAATATATATATATATATATATATATATATATATATATATATCACCACAAGTATAAACAACAAAATGATACCTATAATAATTATAAGTCAAGCAAAAAAGTAGCAAAGGTCTGGCTTGAAAGTATCCAACAGGAATAAATATTCAAGTAAAATCCAGTAGTATTGAGCAGCTCTATTTTAATCAGCACAAACGCTTCCACAATAGCTTCATCAGGTGCATACAGATAAATGAATAGGTAAAACACACACCTTATATAGTCACTATAATCACATGACATCAAATAACATTTAAAATACAGCTGCATAATAAAATACTTGTCAAAAGACAAAAAAAAAAAAATATATATATACTATATATATATATATATATATATATATATATATATATATATATATATATAAAACATATAAACACATGGAACATATTCATATGCATATTTAAAATACCCAAATAAATCATCTATGCAGGCCTCTCTTTTGTAAAATTGGTTTTAAAGGTATATACTCATTAAGGCCATGTCCATAGTTGGCTCTAAGCCTTACTATCCATTGTGTTTCTATTTGTTCAGTTCTTGCCCTAATATTACCTCCTCTAATACTAGTAAAATTCCTTCCTATCACCATAAATTTAAATGTATGGTGTGTGTCAGTATTACTAACATGTTTAGCCAAAGCATTCATAATATTCAATTTCTTTATGTTGTATAAATGCTCTCCAATTCTTTCCCTGAGACTACGATCTGTTTTACCCACATAAAATTTGTTGCATACAAAACAAGAGGCTAGATAAATAACATGTGTAGTATCGCAGTAAGCTGAAACCCTGATGTTAAAGATTTCTCTTGTATCAGGATGCTGAAACATAGTATCTCTTGAAATATAAATACAATATTTACATTGACCACATGGGTTTGTACCACTTACTATTTGCAAAGAAGTGGCTCGCTTATTTGTACAAAGTCTGTTTTTCAGTGACTTTTTATTTTTAAATGAAAATTGAGGCTTAATACCTATAATATCTCTGATATCTTTATCAGTCATTAAAATGTCCCAATGCTCATTGATAATGCTTGTATAACAAGAGACATCTCTTGTATAACTAAGGGACATTCTTAGCTTATTGTGATTTCTATACTTCATTCTATGTGAGGGACTCGAAAAATACGGCTTAGCAGTAGTAGTATTTCTCAGGTTCCTAACCAATGTTGAGTTCCTATCTATTAGACTTGTTTCATATCCTCTTTCTATTAAGTAATTCTCAGTTGCCTGCATTTGCCTCTCATAATCATTACTATTCACATTCAACCTAGAAGCCCTGAAAAATTGATTTCTAGCTACATTATTAAAGACAAATTGTGGATGCATACTTTCCCTTCTCAATAATTGATTGGCATGACATTCCTTTCTATATAACTTAGTAGAGATTTTACTTTGTTCATCCTTATAGACATACACATCTAAAAAGTTAATGCCAATGTCTGAAACATTTAAAGTGAATTTTAAAAAATCACTTGAACTATTAACATATATTTTAAAATTATCCAACTGGTCTGTTGAGCCTTTCCAAAGAATAAAGTGGTCATCAACAAACCTCCTATAAAATAAAATAAGTTCACCAAAAGGACCTGATAATATATGTTTAAATGGAACAGTAGGTTGTGCAAGCCTGATAACACATGGGTTGACACAACGTATGACATGTGTCCCGACACGGGGAGAGTGGGCAGTGTGTAGGGGTGTGTTCATATCCCACCTGCATCCACCTGCGCCCACAGTAAGGATGAGTGCTGTAGAGTAGTGGCAGGTGGGGGAACTATGGGTATGCGATTATGGGGCTAGGCATGCAGGTGTTGTCTGGCAGACACGTATTAGGACCGCCCTGTGGGTGTAAGTAATATTCCGATGTGGGTATAGCAGATGCCCATACCTCCCAAACTGTAAGAGCACATCTACTGGACAGTCCGAAAATCATTGGGGGAATACATAGGGACCATATCATTGAACTGTCCCCGATTACCAGGGACGTCCATGATTACGAATCATAATCTTAACACAGTCTCAACTAAACCATCCTAGAACTAGTGATATTAGGAGGAAAGGTGGCAGAATACATGTAATGTATAATGACAACATGTAAGAGTCATTAACTGCATGCACCTCAGACAATGTATACGAATACATATGTGTCATGTGTCCATCAATGTGTCAAGTTAATAGCACTAACCTTCTAAATGTGTCCCTGAGGTCATTATGCAGTGTCCCTAATTCAGTGTTTATTCTTCCCCATTCATATGAGAGGTCTGATAGTGAGACAAAGCGCATGTTCCGCCGACTACCTTAGAAGGTTGATAGAATAATAGGTTTGGGGTTATCACCTGTCCACCTTTGCGAGGGACACTCCCCTGTGGGCAGTTGTGTCCTGCATAATAACTGTAATTAAGGCAAATGTCCTGTGATTTAGGGCAAAGACTACCTATATTGTCTGTAGTAGTAGCATAAAACAGTTATGTTCCTCTGAAACAACTAAATGTTATAGGTAACAGTATAAGCAACTATAATGCTACAAGAGTAACCTTTTATTTAGGCGAAACAGTGAAGTACACCCCTTTCTACTGGCTGTGAGTGTGTTGCCCTGCAAAGTCTGACATCTCTTCATACAGGTCCTATAGGGTTGCCACCTTTCCAAATGGCCAGAGTGGGACATATTCTGGAGAAATGTCAGACATTCCAGGACTAAGCATACCTACAGCCTAGCATAGTGCAGGATTACACTTATTTGCACAAATAAAAGCTTAATCTAGTTGTATTTGAATTGCTTATGCTACTTCACATAACATATAGAAGTGTCATATAAAATAACTGTTGTATGCAATTATTAATGAAACGCAAAATATAATAATGTCCTATAATCTGGACATATGCTATGTCTTGATTATTTTCGCACTGTCCTTCGCAAAGTGGCACAGGTGGTAACCCTAAAGTCCTACCTTGGCCAATTGAAAAGGTGGCAAACCTATAATAGGTATGCGGTAGCATGACCCGTCCGATGGATGTGGCTATCACAACCCAACTACTTGTTTGTAATGCAGGGTCTCATTTCCCATGTATCAGCCAGATGGGATCAGAGTGTTTGTGGAACACACAGATATGATTAATTCACTGGACAGGCCACTGATTCCGTACAGTCGAACGCCATGCCGTCGCCTAATGGTCAGCCATTCCCGATACTGTAGTCATGTAGTCCGATGTGATAGGCATTACAAGGTGGGAGCAGATTGTAAGAGGAACACACAATTATGAATGATTCACCAGACAGGCCGCTGATTTCGTACAGTCGAATGCCATGCGGTCACCTAATGGGCAGCCATTTTCGATACTGTAGTCAGGAGTGGCCTTAGGTCAACTGGTGCCCTAGGCAGAGGGCACAATGTCACCCCCCACCACACCACCCAGTGCCCCCATCCTGGTCTACCTACACCAAATAAACACTGATAAAGTGCACCCACTAAAGCGGTGCCCTAGGCAGCTGCTTAGTTGGCCTATGCCTAAGGCTGGCTATGACTGTAGTCATGTAGTCCGATGCGATAGGCATCACAAGGTATGCCTAAGAGGAACACACGAATATGAATGATTCTCCAGACAGGCCGCTGATTCCGTACAGTCGAACGCCATGCCGTTGCCTAATAGGCAGCCATTTCCGATACTGTATTCATGTATTCCGATGTAATAGGCATCACACGGTGGGAGCACATTGTATGAGGTACACACAAATATGATTGTGTCACTGGACAGGATGCTGATTCCACACAGTTGAACGTGGTGCCGTCACCTAATGGGTGGCCAGTCTTAATACTGGAGTCATGTAGTACGATGTAATCGGCATCACAAGGTAATATTGTGGTCCTCGCTCACACCCAGGGGTGTGAGTGACAGATGCAAGCACCAATGCTGGTACATTAGCAGGTGCGGGATCGAGCGAGTGTAAGTATGTTTGGCTACCAGTATGCGTGTATTGCATTGGTTAAGCAATGCAGAGGCTAATCAAGTGTAAGAGGCTGTAACCAGAGGATATCATACAGCGCACTCATTCAACAGTATAGGAATGTATCCCATCATGTAGATGTAAATGTGAGTGTTTATGTGCAGTATATAGGTACATACATATATAGAGATGTATCAGGGACATGCCATGTGGCAACAAAGCATTACAAACGAATGAAATGGGAAACACCAGCGACGCCTGTATTATGTAGTTGTGTTGCTCTGTGTGATCACAAGACTCCCTCAGACAGACAATAGTTGTACATTGGCCGTATACATCACTCTGTGCATGTACCTGTCCAATCATTATGTGTGAACAATACTCCTGCAATGTGCTGTGTGCAACATCATCGTCATGATAAAGGTAAATGGGGTAACCATAGAGGGACCAGTAGTGTTTTGTAGTTGTGTTGCCCTGTGTGATCACAAGACTCCCTCAGACAGACAATAGTTGTACATTGGCCGTATACATCACTCTGTACATGTACCTGTCCAATCATTATGTGTGAACAATACTCCTGCAATGTTCTGTGTGCAACATCATCATCATGATAAAGGTAAATGGGGAAACCATAGAGGGACCAGTAGTGTTTTGTGTACAATGGGGTCATCCTCCTCATGTGTACCTGAACCATGTAGGAGTGATGTGTATACCAGGACCGTGCACCTGTAGGACAGTAGTGAGGATAACAGTAGTATGTTATGATGCATATTACAAGGGTTTCATGTGTCCAGTGGGCACATGTGTGTAATGGACAGCTATGAATAGGGCAGATGATGTCCTAGGAGCTGAATGGCCTTATGTGTCAGTAGATGAGGGTCAGATTTTGGGGAAGGAATGTAGTTATGGCCATGGAGGATAGCTAGGAGCACAGAAATGACAGCATATAGGGTTGGTATATGACACATGTGGGGGGTACACCCTGGATGGGGATGGGTCTTCGGCATTCAAAAGCTCATGGGAACAGTGGGATGGAGGTCTACAGCCATGGGCAACTGCCACTGAACCTACACAGCTGCAAAAGAGGCAGAGCTGGGGGCTGTCCAGGAGGGGCAGCATCACCCTGCAAATGTGACACTCTGCCCTTGAACTGGCATATCTGGCTTCGTAACCCTTTAGGGAGCCACCTACGCAACATGTTCTGGATCACACAACAGCAGATATGTACCTGTCTGGTCCCACTCCCAAGGGGGACATGCTCCATCCTCAGTGGTGGTACCACCAGAAGTTGGTGCAGAGCCAAAAGAGGTTGATGTTAATGGCTGGGCCCCAGATGAGCTAGTGCCCAATGCCATGGTCAGCTGAAGTGGGACAGGACGATCTGCCGGGACCTACCAACCCATTCGGCCTATGGTGTTGCATTTTAAACCCACATATGGCTTAGTGATAGACAACAGCATACAGGATTACCTATGACAGTATGCATAGATATCACCAGCAACCAACACAACAGATGGTATACATTTGCAGAGGGAGCACAACACATGCATATATACCACATGGCAACTGTACAATGTGTAGTAGATGTGTGACCGCAGCTATGAACAGTTGTCCATCATTGGCTTGTCACTGGAAATCCCACACAGTGTCAGTCATACCACTGTCTCATGTGACACATGTCCAGTCAGGGATGTGATGGCAGTAACACATCTCTGTCATCATGTACTGTCTGCAATGCCCACACCATGCTTCTGCTGTGCACAGTGTGTTCAGTGTGTAACACAGGAAACAAATGGTTGCACACACTGACCTGTTCACAGATGGCCCTACAGATGGGGTTCCCTCATGAACAGAGTACTGTCATGTCTGTATTTTAACATGCAGAATAGCCATTACCACACACATGTTAAACAGGCAGTAGTTTCAATGCAGCATAGCTACACTTACATGCTGTAGTTGTGTGGCACATCACCCTCCTGCCATTAGGCCATTTCCCACTGTTGAAAATGATTGAGGTACATCCCGATATTATCTGTGATGCCGTGTCAGAACACCACATCCAGGTACCACTCACAGCGACTGTCATGGCCAGATAATAACATGTTTCCCTAGATAGTGTACTGTGTTTATCATGCGGATGGCTATGGGAACACCATCACAGCTGTACCACATGCAATCAGCTAGAGGATGACTGCAATAGATGCAGAGGCCATCACCTGACCATTTCCATTTGTTACAATACACATGCTGCTGTTGTGCAGGTGTACACCTTCACATCCACCAGAGGGTGTGTGTGTTGGACAGGCAATGTACACCAGGGAAGAGCTTGGAGACTTAACCATAATCTGCCACATACTGAATAGTACAGGGGCAACCCCCTGACTATTTATTTATTTTATTTATTTGACATTTGTTCACCAGGTTGGTCCAGCTGGATAGGAGCCCATTTTCAGTGAAGACCTGAGGTGAAAAGCTCCAATTACAAAACCAATTAAGATAAAATAGGTAACAAAATATAGAAAGTACCATAACCAGTTATAAATCCATAACATATTAATACAAATTATGACTCAAACATATTCAAATTACAGCAAGAGGGTTTTCTCAAAGAAATGAGTATATGAACCCCTAATGTGTTTTTATATATATATATATATATATATATATATATATATATATATATATATATATATATATACAAAAACAAGTTATATACAAGTGATCAAATAAGAGATATACAAGTGAATCAGAATTAATTGCATAGGCTTTCGAGGAAGGTATAGGTGCTTTCAGGAGTTCAGAGGAAAGGAGCACCATTTATATATAGGGGACATACCAGGTAGGTTCTAAGCAGAGACATGATTTAGTGTTGAGAAGATAATGTTTGAGTTATTTTTTAAAGTGTGCAGGGTGTATGATGGAGCAGATGTTCAGAGTAAGTTTGTTCCAAGTGGGGGCTATAGAGCAGTTATATTGCAGTTTGCCTTGTTCTTCTTTGGATGGTCTACATTCAGAAGTTGTTGGTTAGAGGTGCGGTGGGTTCTAGAAGGGGTATAGGTAGATACAAGAGTAGTGAGAGCTGGACAGGACAAAGGCCTGTATAGAATGGAGTGAATAACTTGAAATTGAGAAAATTCGCAGTAGTTGAGAGAATTTGAACAATTGTAATGAGTTCAGGGCAAGGCAGTGATGGGAGTTGTAGGGGGAGTTAGTAATGAATCTTGCAATTTTATGGTAAGTTTGTTGCAGTTTGTTCATAGTAGTAGCTTGTATATTGGTTAGTATTGGGGCTATGTAGATAAGTGTGGGCAGGAGGAAGGACTGATCTAGGGAGAGTCTAGCATTTGGAGTAAGAAATCTTTTGTTACGATAGAGCAAGACAAGTTTCTGGTGTGTTTTTTTTTATTCCTTCCAGTAAGTGTAAGTTAAATTTGAGCTCATCATCTATAATGACCCTAACAGTTTAGTTTGTGGTTCAGGTTTTATGATTGTGTTGTTAGAGGATTTTATGGTAAATGTAGATCTGTGACTGGAAAAAGAGCGGGAAGAAAGAGCTGGAGCTTGGTCTTCTAAGGGTTAAGGATAAGCAGATTGTAAGACAGCCATTTCTCTCTGGATAGAAAGGAGTTTTGAGTAAGGGTTAGAAGATCTGTGATACTACTGGAGATTGAGATAAGTGTAGAGTCATCTGCATATTGTATAAGAGAAGATTGTCTGCAAGAGGTGAATAGTTTGTTTGTAAAGATATTAAATAAGAAAGGATCCAAGATAGAGCCTTGAGGAACACCTGTTGGAACAGGTATAAAGGGAGAGCAGGAGGAGAGCCATTTGACAGATTGCTGCCTACCTGTGAGATAGCTTGAGAACCAAGCAAGGGGGGAAGAATATAGGTTCAGGTTAGATAATTTAGAAAGGAGTATAGGGTGAGAGACTGTGTCAAAGGCTTTGGAAACGTCAAGGAAGCAGCGGGATATTAGCTGATTGTTATCAAGGGCGTTGGCTATGGTATTAGTGAAAGAGAGGAAGGCGGTGGATGTGCTGTGGTGGGGACAGAAACCATGCCGGGTGGGAGTGAGAAGGTTGTGTTGGAGGAGATGGTTGAGAAGTTGTGAATGTAAGCATTTTTTGAGCAACTTGGAGATGGAAGAAAAAATAGCAATGGGACGATAGTTAGAGGGATCAGTGGAGTTGCCACCTTTATGCAGTGGGATAGTATAGAATGCTTTCCAGATAGCAGGAACTGTAGCCTCTTGTATAGATCTGTTAATAAGAATGGATTTAGGATAGGCTATAAATTCAGCAGCAAGTTTGAGAAATGTAGGAGGTAGGTTATCGGTAGAGGCAGAGCATGGTTTAAGCTTAAGAAGAAGGGATTTGATGTAGGAAGTTGACACATGTTTAATGAGAAGAGATTCTGCCTATGAGAGTTGTTGGTAGTAGCGATAGTTTCAGCATTAGCATTTGAGGGTGTAAGGTTTTGGATAGTGTCAATGAAGCGTTTGTTGAGTAGGGTAGAATTTCAGGAGGAGATTTGTTGGGGAAGGGTGAGGATCAAGAAGGCTTTCCAGGGTAAAGTATTTTGTTGAGTAGTCCAGAAGTTGCGCGGGTTGGACCTGTTGTCCAGTGAGGAGAGTCGTAGTAAGAGGTCTTGTCTTTGGTGACCAATTTCTTAACTAGGTTACGTAATGTTTTGTATTTAAGTAGATGGGGAGTATGTCTGGTTTTAAGCCATAATTTCCAGGTGCTATCCCTGGTATGCATTAGTGCTCTAGTATCTTTAGAGAGCCATGAAGCATGGTTTGATTTAATTCTGGTTTCCTGGAGGGAGAAAGGGAATTATGGGTATCTAGGAAAATGTTGGTGAATTTAATGACAGCATCATCAAGATGGCTATGTTTAAGGCTGGACCAATCAATACTGCATAGCATGGAATTAAACTGGGTGTTATTGAAGTTAGAGAGCTTACGGAAATCTCTAAATAGGTGTGGTTTGTGTGTCTGGGAGGTTTCTCTAAGGATAGAGGCGGGGAGGTGATCAATTAAGGAGTCAGGTAGGGTACATGGGCTATGGTAGAGGTGGGGAGAGTTGGTGAGTATCCAGTCAATGGTGGAGCTGGAAGATAAGTCTTTATTGAACCGGGTGGGGGATGTAATTAGTTGATGGAAACCATGTAGGTTGATGCTGGATTGTGGTGAGTCAGTAGTAAGTTTGGACCAGTCTATATTGACATCACCAGGAATGAGGATTTCATAGTCTAAGTTGTGACTAAACCAGGATAGGATATTTCCTAGGGTGAGTATATTATTCCCAGGGGGATGTAGATAGAAGTGACAGCAAATTTCTTGTGTGGGTTGAGATGGCAGTTTAGGATGAGAAGTTCAGCAGGATAGAAATTGGGGATGGGGATAGTGATAGGAGACAGGTTTAGGCTGTCTGAGTAGAGTATGGCTACACCACCACCTTTTTTAGGGGATCTATCAGCACGATAGATGTTGAAACCTGGTGGCAGTATTTCACTGTTAGTGATGTGGGACTTGAGCCAAGTTTCTGACAAGGCAAGGAGGTTAGGGTTTGTATAGGCTATCCAGGAATGTAGTTCTGAGATCTTGTTTGTTAAACTTTGAATATTTATAGAATATACATGTGCATGACATTACTACATGTGCCACAGAGGCGGCATGTTGAAGTGCTGTAAGAACATGTGTGTAGGTGAGTGAGTGCCATCTGCGACAGATATAGTAGACATACATTAGGTGTGGCACTCATGTCAGTCCACGTGAACGGATGCCATTGTCACCACAACCACACTCTAATGGACACGCATTGACACCTTTGCCAGGGCGACAAATACACAATTTAACTACTTAGTTTGCCACACCGCAGTAATGCACAGGACCACATGCACCACACGGGATATCTGGAGGTTCTATGGGCTAGGCCATGTGAAAGCGCTTGACAACTGTTGGTATGCCAACAAGGTTTATACTGGGAGTGACTGTGGTTGGGAGCATCACAACCCACACGCAGACACAGGGTGCCAGTACTGTCAAGCAGGTATACATTGCTCCATGGGTGTGTAGTGTTTGGTTGTGCAAGATGGCTGTACAAGGCTGGGTGAGGGGTAATCCTTGCCATTCATAGGTTCATAGTTTCATAGGTTGGTACTAGGCTATCAGCCCTAAGGCCTATGCAAGCCTAGCCATAACAATTCCCTGGAATTTTTTCCCACAATATTTACTTCTCTGGGCCCCTGTCTAGCAGGGCGACTGACATGATCACCAGGGTGAATTTCCTGTCTCCCATCCAATCATCAAGGTTCCTTTTGAAGAGGGCCAATGAGGTGCTCTGCTTGACATGTATGGGCAGCCTATTCCAGAGTATGGGCAGTCTCTGGTTCAGGAACCTATCCCTCCAGCATGTTTTGTTCATTGTGATGATAAGGTTTAGATCCCTGGAGCATGTGGCTCTGAGGGACTGGGATTTCTTTAAGTGGAGCATGTCCAACAGCTCAGGGTTTCACATGGCCTTGATGATAAGCCAAGGAGTATAGCTGGAGTTTTTTTAGATGGTCAGCATATGGCATCTGCTTTAGGCCTGTGATTCTTTTAATGAGGTATTTCTGTGGCCTTTCCAGCTGTTGCAGATGCCTTGTGAGGTACATACCAAATGAGGCATTATACTCTATAATGGGCTAACGAGGGATGAGTACAGTGGGACAATGACCTCCTTTTTTCTGGATGAAAAGCTCTTAGTGATGAGGTGTGCCACATAGAAGGATTTCCTGACTGTTGTGCGGATGTGGTTATCGAAAGTGAGACCACTGTCCACTTGTGTCCCTAAGTCTCTCATCACACTTTCGATGTTTAGTGTCCTGCTACCTATGTGGTTGTTCATGGGTACATGTTTTTTTCCAAAGGGGATGACTATACATTTCTTGGCATTAAGCTTGAGCCCATGGCTCTGGCACCAGGCATCTGTTTCTGTAAAGCCCTTTTGTAGAATATCCACATCATTTGGGGATTCAATAATGGCTCCCAGTTTGCAGCCATCTGCAAACTTTGTTAGCCAGAGTCCCTTAGTGTTGGCCTGTACTTCAGAGAAGTAGATGCCAAACAAGAGTGGTCCCAGGACTAAACCCTGAGGTACTCCACTTGGCATTGCATCACCCAACAATGGTGTGCAGTGCAGGGGTGTAGTGTCTGCAATGTCCCACACAGATGGGTACTGCATTGTCTGGCCTGACATCCTGGTTACCAATGTGTTGGGCCATAGCTTTGAAATGCATGCCATGTCTGTGCTTGATAGTCCTTCACATGGACATTGCCTGGAATGTGCATGTCCCACAATACTGTACAGTGACATGTACAGGTGTACCTGGTTTGGCAGACACATGTAGTGTACACAGCCTGTTATACCCCGATATGCCAATACTGACATGGTGTGGCGAAACCTGCTTATAGTGAGCAGGTCGGCCCTGCACCTGCATGGATAGAATGGACAGGTATACCGTGGTGTCAGTGGCATGGGTCCATACAGGGCACATGTGTACAGCATTGTCTGGCCTTAGTGGATCACATATGATAGCCCCACATGTTTCAGCCATTCAGTGTGGAACATAGTGAAGGCACAATGTCAGCATATATGTGCCTATTGTACCACTGTACAGGGTGGCATGTCCTCTGCAGGCCACTGTGGTCACACCATGCCTACTATCTGTCCTCAATGTGCATGTTACTAGCAACATAGTGGGATATCCTAGGCAAGGTTGTATGTGCATGGCACATGGGTGCGGGACATATACCAGGTACTAGTAGGGCTGCATACTTAGTTCACCAGCCCTTTTGCCAGATGTATGGGTATGGCTTGCCAACACAGTGCCATGGCTGACTGACAGCTGTACTCCTTTTGAGGTGGCCAATGTGTCATAAGACAGATACTATATAGGAAAACTACAAAACCCGGTCCCAAATATGTCCAATGGTAAGACAATCATGGCCACCTCTACACAGGCTCTGACAGACAAACACGCACTTTGCCATGTCCTGTATACAAACCCCTACTGTATTACATTGCAGCAACACACGTTTAGGGCACGTGCTACAGTGAATACTAAAAAGCACTGTACTTGTCTCATGCAGGCAGACACACCCACTTGGCATGTCTGGGATTAGAACACCGACCTAACTACTTTCTTACACTACAGCATTACGCAGTTACAGAATGCACTACCATGATTACTGGGACTCAGCATTCCCAGAGGTGTATTTGTAGATGGGTGACATCATCGGCCTTGATAACGGTGGGTATAAGAAATGTATGGAGCGTGAGCAGTATAAAAGCATTACTCAGTCCTCAGGCAAGCGGGGACACACACGGCAAGAGTGGGACTAGAACACTAACCTAATTACTTTATTACACTACAGCATTACTCAGTTACAGAACTCGCTACTGAGAATATTGGGAAACAGCACTCCCAGAGGTGTATTTGTAGATGGGTGACATCATCGGCTTTGCTAACGGTGGGTATAAGAAATGTATGGAGTGTGAGCAGTATAAAGGTATTACTCAGTCCTCAGGAAGGCACACACAGCAAGTGTGGGACTAGAAGACCGACCTAACTATTTTATTACACTACAGCATTATGCAGTTACAGAACATGCTACCGAGATTACTGGGGCACAGCCCTCCCAGAGGTGTATTTGTAGATGGGTGACATCATCGGCCTTGCTAACAGTGGGTATAAGAAATGTATGGAGTGTGGGCAGTCTAAAAGCAATTTAGAGTCCACCGGCAAATGGAGACAGACATACACACACATGCCAGTGTCGGGTACGGAACACCTGCCTATTTACAGATTACTATTACAGTACTACATACTTACGAATTGCACCACACAGACTACACATGTCATGGCTGTCATTATGACCGTCTGGGAATGTGGACATCAACAGGGATGCTGGCAGTTAAGATGTACATACCTGTGAACCTGTCCATACTGACCTGGAGTATGCCCATCTGTGGAATGGAGGACTACTACTGCTATACAGGGTTACAATGGCCATGCCCATACACAGAGGCACATAACCAACACAAGGTGTCACTGGGCATGCTCACACAGTAGCACAGGGCTGTTCGGAATGCACTATGTGTCCATCTACACAAGGATATACTGGGCATGCTCGTACACTTAGTAGCACAGGGGGATGCTCACACACTTAGTAGCACAGTGCTGGTCAGAATGCACTACTGTGTCCATCTACACAAGGATATACTGGGCATGCTCATACTCCTAGTAGCACAGGGCTGACTGGGATGCACTCTGATGCTAAACACGGAGGGCCACAGTGGCCAAGCTATTACAGGTAGACATAAAGAACACATTGTAATGGGCTCTGGTGTTAGTAGTTGTCATTGTTAGCGGAAACGCTGCTCTACATATATTTGACACTGGTCTTTTACACAACATCTGCTGTCATTCTCGGATGACATGGCTGACAGTAGTTAGGCTTTTGTCACATATCACATGCATCCATGATACAAGGGAGTGTGGATATTACCCAAGTCGCATCCACCCACACAGTGCCATTCCAAGGCAAATGTCCTAAACACAGGTTAACTCCCATACACCTATAGGACAACTGCATTGTTTTCTTCTGCTAACCAGTGCTAGATGTGTAGCGTCCATATTCACAGCTGGCCACTGTAGATGAAACAATGGGGAGTACTGACATCTGTGCAGTGAGGAACACCTGGCTGATGTCTCTGTAGTGCACAATAGCACTACCACCATGTACCTCAGAACCTAGCACTACCACCATATACCTCAGAACCAGACATGTGGGCCTTAACACAGGTATGGACCACTCCAGGTGGTCTACCCACATACATAAAGGCCACTTACTTGTACTGACTGGTCCCCCATGAAAGGCATCACAGATGAGCCATGTGCAGGACATAGTGTCACATGCTGCATTCTAGGATGTAAACTGCAGACACCACCATGCCCTCAGACCACCAGCATGCAACCATACATGTTGTATGACAGACGAGTACACCACCATGTGACGCTTGACCTTATAACTGTACTAAGCTCTACATCAACTGTAGACAGTACACATGTACTGACACAGTTGCATCATGTGTTATGCAATGCAATGATACCACTGTCTGTGACCAGGTCAGCTGTACACATACCAAGGGCCTTCGGTACTTTCCACCATTAGCAGATGTCTGTTGCTGTACACCAGTACACACCCTCATGTATGGATATGACATACATGTACCTACCCTGGGTATGTACATGCCACACACACAGCATACCTGTAAATAGCATAGCTGTTGTAGTCCTTTGTGCAAACAGGTGGCTACAGCCATTACACACATGCACATGGAATGTAGGTCCATGGCTGCTGAATGCTAACAGTACATAAGGTGTGATATAAATGTTGACAGAGGTAACATTCCCTCTTTACTGATCACCCATCATATCATACAACAGTCCATTTGTCATGTATGTCATTACACATATCCACCAATTGCAATGCCTACAAACATGACCAAATGTCAGTATTGTAGGACCTACACACCTGTATATGTAGTGTTGTGCATTCAGATAGCATGCGTGTACAGTTGCTGATGTATGCAGGTGGCGTGTATCCTAGTACATCATGCAGCTGCAATGCAGCCTCAACATTGCCAACTGTAATTGGTGATATGCTGAATGTACAGAAAGATGTACCACAGGTATTGACAGATGTGTTGAAATAACTAAGCGGTGGGGCATCTTTGCAGACAGATGTTTGCTATGGACAGCTCACATGTGTGTCACAAGTGGTCCTACAATACCCTGTGTAACTGGTAAGCAATGGTTTCATTAATTGAAGGACATAACACACAACTTTGACAGCGGTCAGGGTGACAGTGAAGGTAAATCACTTGACACCTGTTGATAGATATGACGTCCCTAGTGCATATATCAGCAGTGTTGGCACAGGAAGTATCAGTACAGTTTGTAACACGTGCAATACTGCTGTATGTCTGACATACATAACATGAGCTAGGCAGGTCTGAGATTCACAGTACTGGCATATGTGGTTGCATGTGTGTCCATATATGTCAAGTATTGTGGGGAATACATCTCAGTTGTTATTCACTCTCCTGTACACTAGTGTACACATCTGTACAGAATGCAATATAGAAAGCAGGGCATAGGCAGGGACGTGTATCTCACACATGTGAGGTATCTGTATGTGCATGACATAGGTGTATTAATTACTGAATGCCACAGTGTGTGTATGTAGGGCTGACTGGTCCCTGGGGTGAGGATGTATGTTACCATACTGAACTGATAAGACACCTTCCACCATCCAGGCGATGCATTCAACTATCCGTGTTGATGTCCTCAATCTTAGGCCATACTGACTACCTGTACATGTGTATTCTCTGTGGCATGTCATGTAGGTGCACAGTACTGTAATGATGATTTGCACATAGGCAGGGGTCCTCATCCCACCAGTAGCAACTGTGTGCGAGTGTGTGTTTCTGTGTCAGTGAAGCCATGAGTGTGTGTTTGTGTGTGTGTTACAGTGTCACTGAATACATGTGTGTCAATACCTGAGTGTGTGGGTGCAGTTGTGTGTTGGCATCCTATCATGGGAACGTGTATTACTGATTCTCATTGAGGCATCACACTTCCCACTGGCCTCTACCCTTGTAATCAGCTAGACTACTCTCTTACCTCACCACTCCATGTAACTGTACCTGTGATGTCACCCTTTATGGATGTCACATCTGTGGCCACATTAGCTTAATACACAGCTATCATGCTCTTGGAATGGTAGACGTGTTTGTAATGTGGGACATTCTCATTGGTATGTGGCAGCTACACGGTGCATGCTGGTATACATACCTGTGAGTAGTCCACATTGACATATGGGACACTTAACTGCAAACACTGACATCCACTGACACGTGCAATTAGACCTGAAGAAGGACAGCAGAACATCATGAGCAACATGCATTTACTGTTGTTACACAAGACACATACTATTAAAAGTATTGTACATCTGTACTACATGGTATATCTGCTGCCTGTCAACAGTCCTCAACATTTATAAACTACACATATCATCCTAGTTTGTTCACCCTGTGCATCAGACCATATGAGCATGTCCCTGCACTGATGGTGTAGATGTCAGGGATGCGGCACAGGCATCATCATATGCACAGGGTGTTAATGTTTGCAGGAGGCCTAGGCTGCACTGTTGTTACACAAGATGCATACTGTTAACAGTATTGTACACCTGTACTACATGGTATATCTGATGCCTGTCAACAGTCCTCAACATTTGTAAACTATACGTATCATCCTAGTCTGTTCACTCTGTGCATCAGACCATATGAGCATGTCCCTGCACCAATGGTGTGGATATCAGGGATGCAGCACAGGCATCATCATATGCACAGGGTGTTAATGTTTGCCAGAGGCCTAGGCTGCACCATTGGATGACATCATGTGTGTGGGTTTGGGCCTTTGATCTAATTGGGCGTGTGTGAATGTTATGCATGTGTGTGTTGCGGTGCCCTACATATGTGTCCAGTGTGTGCGTGTATGTCTGCACACAGTTCTCTCATGTGTCTAGCCTACACAGCGGTATTATTGACAGATGCAGACTGTACAGGCGAGGTTTTACAGTTCACAGTGTCTGGCCATGGACATTTGACCTGTGCCTGCCAGGGGTTGAATGGGCACTACAAGACAGAGGTGCAGATTGGGTACTGTCTGATGTCACTAGTCCACAGGAACTGTGTCCCTGTTGGACTGTCCTGGGCCACATGCACATGGCCTGCTGTGTCATGGTGTGGACAGCACAGCACCAGATGCACTGCTGCTGCTACCGCCACTATGGGAGCGGGCATGTGAGGTAGCTCGTACACGTACACCTAACACAGGTGATGTAGCAGGCCTGTGTCCATGTGCCCAATGCCTCACTCCTACCAGATGTTTCAACACAGACAGCTCACGCTCGTGGATTGTCATGCCATGGTCAAGGACTCCAACCATGTCACCCAACCATCTATCCAAAGCATCAGCAATCTGCTGTTGAGCATTTACCATTGCCTGGATGCTGTTGTTTAAAGAAAGGACAGCAGCCCTCTGTAGCCTCTGATCTTCTCTCTAGCACCATTCTGCACATGGCTGTTCCTCCATTAAAGCCTGAAACATGCATCTGGTGACACCAGCTGCTGTGCTCTGTCATGCAGGAGCATGTTGGCCGGAGGTCCTCCTATGAGCAGCACTGGCCACGTGCCTGTGCAGGGCACCACCAGTAGTTTGGCTGACACCATGGTGTGCAGGCACACCTTCCATAGCCCCCACACTTTCCTATTCCAAGCTACCATGCACCAACTGTCCTTCCTCTATGGCCACTGGTTATGGGGTATGTGCAGGTATGGGATCTGTGTGCAGGGATGAGGTGGATATAGATGAAATGGCAACCAATGGCACACTTTCAGCCCCTGACAACTCTGCCTGTGTCCCAATCATAAGTTCATCATCACTGCTAGAGTTTGTGGGGACACTAACATCTGATGTGCCACAGGAGGGCAATGCACCTACATCACCTGTGAGGGCAGACAAGAACTGTACATTACAATCTATACAATAGACACACACACACACACACACACACACACACACATGTGATATGACAGAAGGCATGCAACATGCATGTGATATGGTAGACGGCATGCAGCGCAGACAGTAATAGTGGTAGTTGTCATAAATCCCTAGGTTGCACACAACAGCATGCATGTGTCATAGCAGACGGCATGCAAATTACACAATCATAGCAGTGGTTAGCATGCATCCCTGTGTTACACCATGTGGACCAGCACAGGTTAACAGTACACCTGCCTGATATGTGGCATATGACCTTGATAATCCCATGTAGAATGACATGTGATCTGCTGATGTGTGCAATGACATGCATACATGTTTAACACAATGGTGTCCTGTCAAATATGCAGTGGGGCAATGGTGTACCTATTCAGTGTTGTCTGTCCACACTACAGATATACTGCAAATTTAGCTGATGTACATGGCCATTGCAGGGAATCATGAGACGTCTATTTTGCTATACAGTGTGAGTTACAGACAGGGTTCATAGCCATGACTGTGTTCAGATACAATACATATATACTCTGGGATGTGACCCACCTCACTGAGGTGTATACACACTAAACCATGATGTGGAAGTTGTCACACCCCTGCACATCTGCAACCATAATGCTGCAACCTGGCAACTATGGCCAGACATGGCGAACATGTCAGTACACCATGTCTCACATGACATCTGTGTACCACACACACACACACACACACACACACACACACACACACACACACACACACAAACACACATGAGGAGCTAGTATGGCATTTATGTCCATCACCAGCAATGGGAATGTACTGTATCTGTGGCCCGATGTGGATACTGTACAGGTGACTGCTGTCATGTTGCAACTCCCTCAAGATGTTCAACACATCTTATGTGATGTATTAAAGGTACGCCTACACAAGATGTGCACAGGCCTGTAGGATGTCTAGTGTTCCACATTTACATTATGACCATTATACAAAGGCCATGGCCGAAGCATGTGTAGCCATTGTGTGACAGGGTGCACACACAAGCACAACACGTCTACTGTGTGTGTTGCTCCATGTCTCTGGCCATCCTCCATGGCCATGTGTGTACATGTGTTGTCCAAATTATTGTGATGGGCATCTATTTCACATGTCTGTGTTGTCCCATATGACATATATGCTCCACTGACAACAGGTTTATGCAGATAAAAGGTGGTATGTGGGATATATTTTCAGGTTAGGTAGGCAGTGTAGCATGGACATGTCAAGATAGCACATCACATTGTGTGACATTCATAGCAGGGCTATGATCCACACCGGTGAAACCTGTGTGCTGGCCATACTTCAGCCCACTGTGTAGTACTGTTTGTATTCACCACATGTGTAGATCAGATCTGTTGTACGTTCCTAAAGTGGACAGCACCTCCACCATTGTATGCACAGCTGTCAACACATCTGGCAATAAAGTTTGTGAGGATTCATGTCGGTGAGATGATTCACATAGTTTGCAAGTGTTGCACATGGATAGCCATTGTGCTGCATTGCAGGTCCGACCTGTATATTGTGACAGGACCATACATTATGTGTACATGTTGTGAACAACCACATGGCAGATAGATTTGTACATTACAGTTCCTGATAAATAATAACACTCTCACCTGCAATGGGCTGCTGTCGCAGTGGAATGTCATAGGTACTTAAATAGGAGTAATACTGCAGTATGAGCATAATCCACCCCTGTATAAAGGCTACAGTGAGCAATGTGCATAACACATACACCAGTCCATTAGACTATACTATGGTGTGTACACATGTGTGCATGCACAGAGTAGCATACTACAGTATGCAGCATGTATGTATACATGCCTTGCATATGATGTTACATTACATATTGTACAGTGACACATGCAGCTATATGGAACATAGTTGTTATAGGTGCAGTACTGACTTACCCAGCAACTCCAGGCTCAGTGGTTGAGAGACACCCACTTCCACAATATCGGCTAAGGCTTGTGGATGTGGTTCTGCAGGTGTCTCCAGGTTGGCCAGTAGCTCCTCAGTACGTGTGAGTGGGGGCTTGGTTGGTGGTCCACCACCTGTTGCACCTTGTTCCCTGGTGATTGCATTTGCACGCTGTTTCACCCATCTAACGAGGTCTGTACAGAGTCTGTGCACCTGCTGGTATGTGTGGTTGTGGCCACCCATATCATTAACCCTCCTGCGAAGTTCCATCCACAGGGCATCCCACTGCTGTGCATCCTGTGGCACATGGCTGAACAGGATATCATCATTGTCGAGTAGGTATGGGATGAGGGCCTCATCCTCCAAGCGTATAAAAGGGGGAAGCCTTGCACGCGGCATACCTGGAAGACATAATGATGGAGACAGGTCACATTACCTCAGAGACATACAGAGCTACAGCTGAACATACATGTGTATTGCATTAATTCAGGTTAAATAGTTGTATTTGCAAACCTACATGATGCTGACATGTTTGTGTCACTCACATGACACTCAATGTTGAGTGGATATTATCAGCATATATGTGTGTATGTGTGTGTGTGTGTGTGTGTGTGTGTGTGTGTGTGTGTGTGTGTGTGTGTGTGTGTGTGTGTGTGTCACCTGATTACATTGCTCATACCCCATGTGGTTGCTGTCTTGATGTGGGCATGTCTGTCTGCCTGTACTGGTGTTCCTACCTATCAGCACATGGCTTGATGTGTCCACATTAATGAAGCTGACCTTGATGCAGTGTATAAGTCACATATAAGGACTTACACTGCCTTAACAGACATGACCTGTGACCCTGCAGACATGCTCACATAAAGTTTTACATGTATGTATTCTGCCATATACATCTACACTGCACTGTACAGCGATTCAAAATCCTGCCATGTATCACCTGTGTTGCACATGTGATACACATGGGACACTGGCTAGCCAGATGGTATTTGCAGGGATGGATATCAACTATAGCATGTACTGTCAAAGTCAACTAGTGGGCTATATGCCATGGGCCATGTATGCATCTAGGATGAAAGGTTACCTGGCAGTAGCCAACAGGCGGGTCTATGGGGCCAGGTGGAGCAGTGCCACATTACTGATCCACATGGTTAATGATACATATACCATGCTTTACCATGCAGTCATCACACCATGTCTGAGAGTGGAGTGATGTGGAGTTTTGGCAGACAGGAATGCATAGTATGGCAGGACTATGTCAAGTGTATGGTACAAGGATCTGTCCAGCATGTGGTAGGTGGATGTCCATGAAGTATGTGTTTGAGATCTGGATGAGTACATGTAGCATGTCCGACATCACTGAGTTGGACTTGGATTTATTCAGGAATGGGGAGGCTGGTGTAGGCCATCTGCAGACAGCCAATACCCCTTAAAGGAAAGATGTGATCTGATGTGGGTCAATTGAGTGTTCTGTATGGCTGGATAATGATCTCTATATTCATGAATGGCACCCTATCATTATTAGGGTTGCCACATATGACTCCCTGACAGGTGTGGTGATGTAGCTATCACAGGAAAGACAACTGCCCAGCTGCATCCCTCACACACAAGTGTCCATTATGTTGACCGCTGCATAGGTGGTAATTCATGGGTACAGGGTTATTAACATAGGGGTGACAATGTGAGTCAGCTATTGTTCCTAGGTCATAGTCATTCACATACTTCAATAGGCAGATGCCTTCTGTTTGTCCGTGAGATATGGACTACAATGAGGAGGAATAGAATTCATTAACCCTGACATACTGTAGCTGCCCCTGGTGTGATGATTACGTATTATTCAGACACCTTCTGTAGTGTTGGTTCTGTCAGCAGTCCTGTTGCAAAACACTCCTGTGACATAGGAATGTACATCTAGTATACCGAGTGTAGGTGGTACACAGTATAGGTGATGATGTCCTATGACCTGGCAAGGTTATGATATGCAGTGTCACATCAGCCATACTGTTGAGTACATCTGTACTGCTGAAATCACTTAAGTGATCAAGGTTCATGGTCTTCCAGACCAGACTCAGCAGGGTAGTAGTGCAGTACTTCCCATTATCAGTGGTGTCTCCCCCTTTGTGGGTTGTAATACCTGTTGGTGTGCACCATTCAGGGTGTATACAACCTGACATGGAGCTATGTTTTACATGATGTGTACATGGAGAGCATCTTCTTTTGCCATATGTGTATGATACAACCTGTGATGTGGCCAGGTCCCATGCAGACTGAGTGCAGCTTGCACCTGCATAGTTGTGGGTACAGGAGCCCTGTGGTGTACATGGATATATGCTTGTGTACCTGTTGGGGGGAGGGCCCGTATGTTTATATTATCCAAGATCCTATCTGGATTGCTTATTCATGCAAAGCACTTGTTCAGGACTTGTAAACAATACATAAGCTAATAATTACTATAGCACTCAATCTTCCACATCACCTACAGGTAAGGGTGAACAGGTTTTGTACATAATTTTCTCACTTGCATAGAGTAATGTAGCTATTGTACTCACTTTCCTCACTTATCTAGGTGAATGTAGTTCTATATTCAGGCATGTCCAAGAATCAACTGTCAGTGTTCTCACCTGTCTATCTGATGAATCTGGACATCTTGAGGCAATGTACACATTGCCTCATGTACACAGACAAGCCTCTCTGCCTACCACCCAACACTACAACCTGTGAGAGATGCACTCATCTAGCCAAACTGGAGGTAAAGGTCTCTCCAACCAAGCCTGACCCTGACTGTCATGTAGAGAAGCTACACAGTCACACAACACCACACTCATCACAAAAGTCTCACTGAATCTACCCCACCATTAACTGGGAAAACTACTTATGTACCAACACATTTGCTCAATGGTTTCTGGAACTCATAAACACCAATGCCCTGACTCAACATATCCACACACCCACCAGGGGCAACAATATCCTAGAATTAGTCATTACCAACATGAGTGACTGGTGCTCCACACGTGAAGCCAACTCCTCGTTGGTCCGATCAGACCATATGCTGAACACCGTTGATATCCACATCCCGCACCTACCCCCCATTAAGGGAACCACAGTATAATATGTCTGCAAGGTCAACTACATGCTTCTTAAGACAGAAGTGGTGGACATCATAACACCCATGCAGCTGGAAAGTACTGTTACAACTGCTGTATCCTACACAAATGCACTCTATAAGCACTTACAGGAGTGCATGGCTTGTGCTATCCCAAACAGAACCAGGAGGCTATTCTTCTGATTAACTAAACCAATCTGGTGGTCTCCTGCCATAAACATATTGTACTACAAGAGGAAGACACTGTTGCGAATGAGAGTGCAATACCATGCATGGAGGAGATCCCTGGCCAGCCTCAGTAAGAAGGTGAGATCCCGTATAAGATCCTCCAAAGCTAGCTACAAAAACTATAACACAACTAATACCAACAACAACCACAGAGCATTCTATAGCTATGTCACATATCTCAACGTCAACAACCAGATCTGGTCTGAGTTACAGCACAAAGGCACGAACATTACAGAAATAATTGATATTGGTAACATCTTGGCAGATCCCTCTCAAAACTGCATACTCTAAAGGCAATATCACAGCATTCACGGGACCGGACAACATCCCAGGCTGCGTTTTACATGAACTTCAGATCGTACTGTCTCCCAACCTACACACCATGTTCAATAATAGCCTCACATTGGGCATAGTGTCCCTTGAATGGCGCACAGCAACAGTTATCCCACTCCACAAAGGTTTCGCCACAATGGATCACGGGACCTATTTCCCTATAGGCCTGACTAGCATGGTCTGCAAAGCTATGGTGCACATCATGGATCACTGTCACAGAGACATTGGGTACCTCCCAACCTTTGAGCCCTCCCTTTTTGGCATTGTTAAGGCTGGACCATGCCTCCTAAACCTGGTGGACTACTTAGAGACAGTTACCAAGGCATTAGATGAGGGGAAGGAGGTCCACACAGCCTACCTAGATCTCTCATAGGCTTTCAACACCATTAATACTTCTAGTATTATC
The DNA here is from genome assembly GCF_019279795.1 of Protopterus annectens. NCBI lineage: Eukaryota > Metazoa > Chordata > Ceratodontiformes > Protopteridae > Protopterus > Protopterus annectens. Next base: position 178,946,371 of record NC_056736.1, read on the forward strand.
AACATACCCATCCACCTGAACATTAACCCCTACATCAAGTGATGGTTTGCAAAGTGACTCATGAACAGAACCCACACAGTGGGAGTTGCATACCCTAGGTCCGACTGTATACCAACTACAACTGGCGTCCCCCAGGGCTCAGTCCTAGGACCCTTCATGTTCAATATATACTTCTCTGACGTACAGACAAGCACAGGAGGGCTTTGGCTGAAAAGGTTTGCAGATGACTGCAAACTATGGGACATAATTGTTTCCCCAGCTGTTACAGACACCCTCTGGAAGGGTCGCACTGAGACGGATACCTGGTGTTAATATCATGGTGTCAAGCTGAATGCCTAAAAGTGCATAGTCATCCCCTTTGGATATAACTAATTACCCGTGGACTACCACATAGGTGCTAGACCCTACATACAGAAAAGGTAATACGGGATCCGGAAACCCCAGTAGATAGCAATCTCTCCTTCGATACCCATAATGACATGGTGGTTAGAATATCCTTCTACATGGCCCCCCTAATCTCTAATGGGTTCGCATCCAGATCAGAGGGGCCATTGTGACTCCACACATGTCATATTAGACCCATTAAAGGATACAACACCCCATTTGGGATATACCTTACAAGACAACTGCAACAGCTTGGAAGACCACACCAGTACCACACCAAGAGGATTACTGACCTCAAACAGATGACCTATGCAGCCCAACCTACGAAACTCCAGCTGTACTCAGTTGCATATCGCATACTCACAGGTGATCTCTGCTTGACATACAATGCCGATGTCCAACCCTGTATTGCTGGATATGCTCCACCTAAACAGAAGCCCCTAAGAGCCACATGCTCTAGGGATATACACCTAACCACAACGATGAGTAGAACATGCTGGATGGGTAGATTCCTGACCCGGACACTCCCTATGCTTTGGAACATGATTCCAATGTACATCAGGCAGGGCCTCTCATGAGCACTCTTCAAGGGATACCTTGACATGTGGATGGGAGACAGACATGTACCCCGGGGATCACTGCAGTGGCTCTGCTGCACAGAAGCACAGGGAACTATTGGCTCTGCTGTTCAGAGGCACAGGGAACCAACCTATGGGGGTGGCAAAAGCCAACACACGCTAGCTAGGCTTACAGATACCCTTGGTAAGACAGCCTAGTACCTATCTTTGCACATATTACATGTCTTATGTGCATGGATAGTTAAATAGCTCTTCCATTTTACTTGCTGTCATGCTGATAAACTGTCGGCTCACTAAAAGACATATGTATTCTGTTACTGTGTATTGTAAATGCCAATTGACGTAACTAATGTTTGCCTACCATTACAGTGATGCTATTTAGCTTGGAATACATATCTGCCTACAATACTGTGCATTACACAATTATTGGCACAATATCCCACAATGCAAAACATACCTGCACAGTGGCCCAACCTTCCACATGTTATTCTCTGTATTACACCCATACATATGTCTACAGTTACAATACATCAGCATATACTATCCCCTGTTATAGCACATACTTGTTGGACCAGCCCTGCCACTGACGTCAGCTGGTGAGGAGTATTTGTGTTCAAAGCCCTTATATAGCATCCCTTGTGGTGTATGCGGTGCTTGCCTTGTGACCTACAGCAGTACACACAAATACTACAAGCATTACTATGCTCAACAATACATCACTACAAGATAACTGTTTCCACTATATGGACTGCGTGCACTTTAAATACTACAGAATAGTACTACATACACAGACATACTGACTGTTCTACATACCTTATTAGTAACCTGAGGTGTCATTAACTGCTGATTCAATCATTTTCGGTTTGTGTTTCAATGTTCTTTGTAATGTTCCGCTGGTTTGAATGTGTGATAACACATCCTTTTCTAGTTACATATCGGTAACATGTGGTATCCTGTCCACCAATTGCTGTTCCAAAGTAGTTAATTGGATGCACATCAGCTGTGCAGCTACTCCATTAGCTGATGCCATGGCAACAGTGGTGTATAAGTGAGTACTCCTTTTGGGCGTTGTCCATTTGCCTTACTTTCGAGGGAGATGGCCTAGATGTGTTATTGCGATATATTTCAACAGCTATATGGAGACACACAGAGATATATTAGCTTCATGACTCCCATGGACTTTGTGTAATGGCTAGACGATTTAGTTCTACATGTGAGCACAGCTGTTATATTTTGGAACAGTACTACTTATGCAGGGTTTGTTTGTACCTGATACTTCTGCAGATGTTTAAGTTTGGCAAGGATGTTTGGGCAGCTCAAGGCTGTATGGCTATGCATGAACTGTTATGTGGTGTACAGTGTGCTCACCAAACATCCTTGATTTGGTGTACAAGTGTAACATACTGTGCTGTTACTCACTAATTGCTAATACATCCCAGTGTACGCACAACCCTCTGAAATGGGATTAGTGCAAACAAACCCTATTACATCAGCAGCTATTCCATTGTATAACAGCAGCTATTTGACATAGAGCCATGTTAGTGCGTCTCTGACAAGGTATGTTAAGGCTTCTGCAGATGTCATACAGTGTGTGAATGATTTGTGATGTTATTACAGTTTGTATTGTAATATGTTTGAGTGTGGGGGTGATGTTGGTGGGTGTGCTTAGCAGATGCAGGTGTGTAGGAACTGCTTTTATACATAATCACTATGTGCGTGAGAGTTCCCTCCCTATTTGAACACCTATCCTTTTGTGGACTAATACAATGGTACTTGCAGGCTGATTCATTAAGGCACTGTTATGTGGTTCCCATATAGCATGCAGGTGATGTTAGTCCTTGAATCCCTTTGGTAATACATCTGAATGTAATAGCGTGTTGCTACATGATAGCTGTGTATTTCTGTCATAGGTATTTGCTGTCATCGTAGTTGTGTTGGTGACTGACCATCTTTGGCTAGGGTTGCCACCTTTTCATATGTCCACAGTGGGTCCTTTTCGGGGCACACATCTGATTTTACAGGCCGACACAAACCTACGGTCAGTACAAGGGATAGAACTTTCCTTTCTTGCCTAATTATAAACTTATTCTTGTAGCAGTTTAGTTGCTTATCCTGTTTTCTGTACCATGTAGGTATTTTAGATACAGAAATAACTATTGTATGCAACTGTTACAGTACATATGGGACATAATTATGTCCTACAATCCCAGGACATTTGCCACGTTTAATATATTTGGTCAGGACACAGCCACCCAAAGAGGGAGTGTCCCTCGCAAAGTGGGAAAGGTGGTAACACTATCATTGGCTCATGCCCATAGCACATATTTGTAATGGTGTATAGGCATATACTCTCCATATCCTTTGTTCATAAAGGTTGGTAGTGGCAGAATGTGTGATTGCTATGGTTTATGTTATACACATATGTGAACACTTCAACTGCTGTATACGGGAGACCTACAGAATCCCAAAACCACAGTGTTCCGATGCACACAATACTGGGGCCAGACTCCCATACCCCACATTGCCGACATTGACAGTAACTCGCTAAGGTAACATGAACATGGAACACACACATGCGCACACAGACACACTGCTACCTAACACATCCAAACAAACCATCCTACACTACATATGAGCAAGTGGCCAAGCCCCCCTACACCCCCCTTGTAGGTGTCTGCACCCCCCACACCAACCCCTACTTTAATATTCTACATCCTAGGTTGCGCAAACAGATGCACAAAGCTAACCTACAAGCACACATTACAGTCCCCCAAGAACACACAGCACACACAGAACACACACTTACACACACTACAGCCCTAAGAAACACACATACACACAGTAACCTACCCAAACTGCAACACCAGAAACACTGACTAACTGTCCATTAACATCGTGAGATTACACCTCGTGCATCTGGTGTTTCGGTACTGTGTTCTTTCGGACCTTAAGCCTCGGGATTATGTGCGTCAGTATGTAAAGCAGTCGGTATGTGATAGGTATCCCATTTATATGTAGCTCCATGGTTATGTAGATGTTGTTAACCTATCTATATATCTACATATATATATGTATATTCCCATATATCGACATATCTCTCTCTCTCTTTTCCTCTCTGTATATATATGATTGTGTATATATATATATATATATATATATATATATATATATATATGTAACATACACCTTAATCATTGTGTACATGCCAGTTTGTCCTATTTCAACACATTCCTACCTTTTGCGTTTTATCCTGGCATTATACACGACTGCCATTGGTACATCTCGGGTAGCTTAGTGGTATGTTATTGTAATGAATGTGTACATGGTTGCGTGTTCTAATCCTAGCAGTGATATCTTACCTCTCAGAGCAGGCACTTGTAGTGCAATGGTGATTAACGCACATTTCAGCAGTTGTGTGTTCCACATGTTTATTATTCTGTGGAGAACTACACAAGCTGTGTTTAAGGTATACTATGTAACATGTACACATCTGTGAAGATTCCAGTCTGAGATGCTCCCCATTATTTGGAACTACATCCCTGATTACATTATACAAAACCCATCACTGACACTCCGGGGAATCCTTGCAGTGTGGGTGGTGAACAGTAGCTACACCCCAGGGATCCCGGAAGTGGCTCTGCTCCACAGAGGGACAGTTAGTTGATCGATGGTGTGGCAACAGCAGACACATTTTGCCTATGCTTATGAGTGGCCTTGGCGGTCGGGCATGCACCTACCTATGTATCTATGAACCTGTACATACAGTATGGACACATACTGATAGCTTAATTTACTGTTCAGGTATTGACTTACCTTGTGCCAATGCCGGTTTTGTGTACAATAGTTGAGGGCTACCTATGTAGGATGCACACATTAGACCACCTATACATGAAAATATGTGTGTACCATCCATGTTTTCTGTGTGTGCAGGTGGAGAAGGGTGTCAGTCCATGAGTGCCCACACTGTCAGTGTGTGTGCTATGCGTTCCCTCTTTGCCAAGGCATGGGCATACTGGGCACGCCTCAATCTGCCTACTGGGGCTAGCACAGGGTGTTTATGGCCTGAGTCCCCCTGTGCCTGTGGGTCCACTGGCAATGGTGGTGGGCTCTGAGGGCCTTCACCATTCTGTCCCAGCTGCAGCTGTTTCTGCAGGATCATATTGCGTAGCATGGCACACACTATGAAGATGTGGGCACACATTCCCGGAGAGTACAGCAAGGCTCCACCAGATATGTCCAAGCAACGGAACCGTGATTTCAGCATCCCAAACACGTGCTCTATGACGATTCTGGTTTCTGTGTGTGCCCCATTATGGCATTCTTGTGTGGCTGTGTGTGCATTTCTGATGGGAGTCATCATCCACGGTTCCAGTGCATAGCCAGCATCCACCACCAGGTGGCCATATGGTATGTCCTCCCTGGCAAATACCTGATACAGCTGTGAGGCATGCCAGATGTGGGAGTCATGGTAGCTTCCAGGTCTGCCAGCGCACACATCCATTATAATGCCCTGGGCATTGCACACAACCTGGCAGTTGATGGAGGGGAATTCCTTGTGCTTTATGTAGTGCTTACCCTGCTTACCGGGTGGTGACTTGATGTGTATGCGCGTGCAGTCTATTGCACCCAGTACCTCTGGGTAGTCCACCACACAGTGGAAGAGATGAATATTGCTGGCCAACTCCTCCTGCATTCGGGGGAAGTATATGTGCTCATTGGCATGTGGTAACATGGCATCTAGGAACTGGTGGAGTACCCTGGATGCTGATGCCTATGAGATTCCCATGATATCCCCAGTTGGCCTTTGGAAGGTACCTGTGGCTAGTATTCTCAAGCTTACACATACATTTGTGTCCACTGGGATGGGTTCCCCTCTGTTACTTCTGTCTCTGAGGCGTGGCCGGCACAGAACAACAAGTTGCTGTATGATGTCCCTGTCCACCCTGTAATGCTCTACTATCTCCAGATCATGTAGCCCCTGGTAGGTTACCCTGGGTCTGAACACTCATCTCCTCCTCTGGTGCCTGAGATGGTTGTCAGCATCATCCTCCACACCACCATCAGTCTCCAACACATGCTGGTGAATAAAAGCTATGGCAGCCCCTAACATATACTTATTAAAAATTTCCCCGTCTGTATACACCAATGGTGCAGAGTGTCTAGGAATACACAAGTGTTTGTGTGGGGCTTTCACACCTTATACTATTGTGCAATGGATGATGCTGGTGTAATTGGGTGTCTTTGTGCTATTCCAGCTGCAGGGTATCGTAATTATTGGTTTTACAGCAGGTACTGCTATTGAGGGGGCTTTGGTGTTGAATTACACTTGTCTGCAGTGATTCATCTATTGCCCTTTACTTCTATTTTCAACCTGATTCACCTCCCATTGTCAGGCATGCATCCAGCTGCTGCCTTTCTTGTTTTGTGCTTCCACAACCCAGGGTTGTATTGGGAAATGTGTTATGTAGCTGATCTACAGCAAGTTTGCTTTGTTCTGCTGTGACAGTTCTCTTTCCTTTGCTGTACGGCACCTCCCCTTTCCTGTTCTGCAGGTAGCTGCTAGCAGCCTTGTTAGCTGTTGTCTATGGCCTACTGTGGAGTTTCTAGGTGTTAGTTATTCATTTGTACTCCAATTACCATGCTGCAGCATTTCCTTATTGTCTTCCCATATCCTTCCTATTTCAGCTGTGGTGGGTGCCGCGCACATCCATTTACCGGGTTTCGTACACGTTTTCATCCACGTTCACATGGACTTCCAGTTACCTTGTGTGCTCTCAGCTAAGCAAAGCTATGGCTACTTCCACACCCCTATCCTGCGGCTTTGATTAGCAACATGCAACATGGACTAGCAATGATCCAATGTGCTTACAGCTACGGTGGCGCGCCACTCTCTTGATATCATGTTTACCTCCAGGCCACTCCTCGGTGTTGTAATGCTACGCCATGTGGTACTTTCTTACGCCGGCGGGGCATTTGTGATTCAGTATTACTTGACTCATTTGTGTGGCATTGACTGCTAATTCCTAGTTACCGCATGGAACACTGTCACAGACCCTTAGCAACCCTTGCACCATGGTTGTGGTGTAGCATGCATGCCATTGACTATTATGGGGATATCATGAATTGCATTACATTACAGTTTTATGACATCTAAATTTATTTTCCTTATGATCCCGTTTGCGCACCGATGCACTGCGGTTTTACTTTGCGTTGGTGTGGCCATGAAATTAAATGTTATTTTTTATATGTTGTTTTATGCCATTGGCTATATATTTAGTCATTGGCATATATTAACATCATAATACGTACATTTGGTCCACTTTCATGACTCCAATTTTATGTTTGACAAAATGTAAACCATATTTTTTTGGTTTACATTTCTACATGCTTACGCTACGCCTGCACAACTTCATGAATTGCTATATACCTTCATTTGCATGCTACACTGCTGTGCATGGGGTAATTAGCATACATGCACTGGGAACTGTGCAGCTCTGGCATATGCTGGTAGTGCACATGGAAACAGCTCTTACCTGAATCGCTTGATGGCCATATTTGGCGCTAGATTGCCAACGCTACTCTGGCACGTAGCGCAAGCTTCATGAATCCCAGGGGTTATTATTTTCACTGGTTTATACATTACAACCAGCTGATTTGTGTTATGAATATCCTTACTCTTTGTCACCTTTTTTATTGAAAAGAAGAATGTCTAGGTTATTAACTCTTCCAAAGACATAGTTTTTACACAAAAATATCTGCAAGTTTTAATTTTTGGATAAAAGTATCACCCACTTCACTTATGCAGCAGACTGCTTAAAACTTCACTGTCATTGAGATTCAATTACGTGAGTGCAGGGGATGTTGTTATTTCATCCAAGGAGTTAACTGACTGCAGACTTTCAACTATGACAAACTAAAAATTGTCACATCCCAATATTCTCATTTCTGTCTTTGCTTTCCTTCTTTCTAATATAATCCAAGATAATGATATTCTAGCTGCATTTCCCAAATGAACTCTAATCTCTCACCATTTTCTAAAGTTTTATTTCACTTTCATCTCATAGACATAGGAACATACTAGGCAAGAGATCACAGGGACCGTAAGATGCCTAGTCATATCCACCTTTAAGCAAACAGACTTAAATGTACTTACCACCCTTTTCAGGCACTTAATAGTTTTAATAGTGCTCACCTCCCAAATGATAAACTTGGTTTAAATTTATGTGTACCCATCCAGTTATCAAGACTAGCCTCAAAGAGCCAAAGTAGCAATTTGTTTGACTTGCAGTAGTAACATATTCCATAGGCGAGGAATACGTTGAGTTAGGAACCTATCTCTCCAGTGAGTCTTGTTTAAGTCTTTAGTGTAGGTGTTTGTAGAGCCACTGGTTTTGCAATGAAATAGACCAAAGAAGACTTGGTCTTTCAAGGCTGAAAAAGAGACACACAGGTCACCTCACAGCAACCTATTGCCTGTTGAGTATAAGGTGAGTTGTACTAATCTTTGTGGGTAGGAAGGAATTATGACCTTTCATTTCCTTTGTTACAAATCTTTGAGGCCTTCCCACTTGGGTGATATGCTTGGAATTGTACATACCTAAGGGGTCATTATATTCAATAATAGGTTTGATAAGGGTGGTAGGATGTATTCTTTGGATCTTGAAGATATTCCCTTGGAAATAAACTGGCCAGAAAGAAAGAAAGATTTCTTGACTGTGACTGAAACATGGTGATCAAATGAGAGAATGATATCTGCATAAGTTCCTAGGTCTTGACTAGATGTTCCTGAAGGGGAATACTAGTTATAAAATATGATGTGTGAATAACCTTTCTCCCAAATGCTACTATACTGAACTTTTTTTATTTAATTTGAAACCTTTTTTGATAAACCATGTATGTGCATACCCCAGTTCTTGTTGGAGTTGTTTTGTATCAGTGCATAAGTGAATAACAGTGTGCAGTTTGCAGTCATCAGCAAACTTGGTCAACCACACTTCTGGGATATTACCTTGGATGTCTGCAAAACAAATGCCAAATAGTAGATGGCCCAGAACTGATCTATGTGGCTCCCCACTAGTTACATAGGTTCTGAGAGGGAACCTGAAACTTTTATAACTTAGATTCTGTAGGACAGACAATTTGCAATGCAGCAGATAAAGTAGGAGTTTACATTAAGCATGTCTAGTCAATAATACCAGCATGGGAGACAGTGTCAAAAGCCTTGACCAGGTCAACATATGCAGCGTATCCAGAATGACCACTGTTCACAGTACATGTACCATTTTCAGATAAGTTTACTCAGTTCAAGAGACAGGATCTGCCCCTCTCAAAATTGAACTAATTGGTATCTAGATCAATTAAGTTGCCTATGTCTGCATAATGAGTTCTGTTATGATATATCCCATGGCTTTGCATACAAAGCTGGTGAGGCTGATGTGCCTATAATTACCTGGGTCTGTTGAGGGCCATCTTTGTGCAGAGGAGTCACAGTAGTTGTTTTCCACACATCAGGAACAAGTCCTGTAGATAGGCTAAGGTTGATCAATCACAGTGCATTTTTGGCACTGATGACAGTGCAGTCTGATATATTATCTCATGCTATGGAGGTATTATTTTTATACTTTGACAGATACCAAGACTTGCTCTGAGGTTATCAGAGGGGAAACTAAATCCTCAGGCATGTGGGGCTAATAAAAATGGTAGAAGAATAAAATTAACACTAAATCTATCTGCTATTATACTATCTATATCCTTGGGGTCAGAATGGGTGATGTTATTATGGATGAGCTTGTTGCAGTTTTAGGCATCATTCCTTAAATTTCTGACACAACTGAAGAAAGATTTGTAGTTTTATCTGGAATCTGTAGCAACCTTAAACTCATACTCTGCTTTATATTTTGTAATATTGTTTTCCAGTTGCTTGCTGGCATGTTTCAGTGTAGTCTGGAGGTAGGAAGATGGGGATTCCTTTCAACTTTGCATTATTTTCCTTCTTTTGTCATGTAAGTTATTAATATGGGAATTCCACTGGAGAAATGTATTCCTGAATTTACATTATATTTAGGGCAGATGGGCAATGACTTTTCAGTGCAACTGTTCAGGTGCTGGTAAAAGTTAGAGATGAATTCAGCAGCCCTTTCAGTTGGGTCAAGCCGAAATAGGTTTGCATTGGAGAAGTACCTAAAGATGCTCTCATTAGGTGGTTGGATGGTACCACTAGCCAGATAGATAAGAGAAGAGAAGAGTTCCTCTGTTATGGCATTGCTGTCTAAGCTACAAAAATTATCATACTATTGGCTTAGTTTAATTTAAGAAACTTTTAAACTGACAACTGGAAAGTTGACAGATTAATTCAAAGGTAGGTCCTCTAATATATATTTCTCATGCTAAATGACTATAGTATTTCATATTCAGGACACAGACACAGCACTTCCAGCCATCAGTAAGTGTAGTACATATCTTAACATAAAAGCCTACAATTGTCATTTGAGCTCTTTTACCAACTGTCCTACCATTGACTGCAAAAATAAAGAACCATGTGCACAGCTGAATGGTGCTTACATAAGAAATTTTAAATCAGGGAATAAATAAGGAAGAGAGAGAGAGACTGATCCTGATTTATGTATTTATTATTTACTGACATTTGTTTACTGGGAAAGTCCACTGGGCCACAGTGAGCCCATTTTCAGTGGAGGCCCGGGAAGAAAAGCTCCAAAGAGAAAAAACAATATACACTATTAAAACACATTAGTTGCAATGAGGCAATACAAAGAACAATAAGTTCCAACAAAAAATACAGTATTAAAATACAATAGTTGCAATAAGACAATACACAAATAAAACAATGTGAATACAGTAATTGTAATGGAGTTCATCATAATAGGCAAGAATGCAGAATAACAATGGCACCATTTGAATGAGCAGGCTTTGTCAGACAAAGTGGTGTCTGATGTTACCGGTTCTAAGACACAAACAGACTAAAAGAGAATATAATACTGATTTCATCAGTTAGCATTCAGTGTGGTATTCTGTTTTCCATCACTACAACGTAAGTATCATGGCATGCTCATTTACTAAATGTGTGCCCTCTTACTGCAGCCTCTGACTTATTTATCTTCTTTGTTATCAGCATGACACCTCTCTACACACCAAATAGCAGTGAATTTCATCACAAACAAACACTGATTTGTCACAGATGCTACTTGACACCAAATAAGCAGAAGATGAGAGGGCGACCTTCATATTCATGGTAGTAACACTTCACATGGAATATATTTGGAAAATCATTAAAGAGCTCACATTTTGCAGTGCTGAATTAATCTAACCATATTACTTTTTTAGTCAACAGTAAGTTCATGCAGGGTTAGCAAATTAATGGCTGTACTAATGATGGCAGAGAAAGAGTTGCCACACACCTGCTTACAAAAGAACAACAAAATGGAGAGATAATACAGCTAATATGGTCAGTTAAATATGGTTCGCTGCTTGGTATACTACTGTGCAAAGTACAGAAAATATGCCAGAATATCAAACTTCATAGGTATCAGACTTTAAAAAAATAAAGTGGAACGAATGCAAGACATAAACAAACATTACCACTGTCCACATTGTAATTGAATTGGAATTGATAAAGGACAAAATTAAAACATTCTCCTGGTGAGCAGAAATGATTGAACTATTTTTACAAATTTATAATTTTCAAATGCATGCATTTTTTATTTGTTTAATCTATTCCTATGTGCTCAACAGAAGTAATTGAAAAATATTCTATCTCTGCTGCATTTCTTTTTTGACTACAGAATGTGCTTATGCTTGCAGAAATCACACTGGAAATGACAATTTCAGTAATCTAGTCTGGTCAACAAAATGCTTATTCAGATTAATGCAGTGACTGCCATTTGGATCGCGCTACCAACTTGTGTCAACAAGTAAGCAAATACATGCTTTAGGATGTAGGAAAAGAAATGTATTTATTGGAACTCAAAACTCACAAATAGTTCAGCAGCTACTATAATGCTCATCAAAGCAGCTGCTGTAGCAATTTTCATAGTCAGCCTGCTAAATACTTTTGCTGTCATAAACAGCAAATCATGAAGAGGTTTTAGAGAGGTTTCTTTTTACAGGTTCTGCATAGCAACATTTTTTTTATCGTTTTTGTAAATCAATAAAATGAAGTAGAACACTTGACTATGTCAATGAAAGCAAAAGTATTAAAATGCCTTTTTAAAGTAGTTGCAATTCAGGCTTCTTAACCTTGCTTTCTTTTAAACATTGGATAATCTCTGTCAAAATGCTATGGTATTTCAGAATTGTAACAGTAACTTCAGTATATTTACTCTGGATTTTAAAAAAAGCGTCGGCTCATAACTCGGTTTGCCAAGAAGGCAGACAGAAATGGCCTAAACAAATACGTCACCTAACTGGTGCACAAACCGAAAGCAATGAAAAGCACTGCGATTCTTCTGTGAAAATGTCCACGTTACTGCTGGTGCAGTACCTTATGAATAACTTCATGTAAATAATGTATCCTATCCAGTAAAACTGACAAGCTGCAGTCTTACCCTCACAGTAAAGGATCATATGCCATCCATAAGCATAAGACCAGTACAACAAGTATATCTAATCTGGCCAACAGCTACTTTTGCTCATTGTACATTTACTCAGCAACTAAAGGGAAAGTCTTCATTTCACCCACCAGTAACACTATGCATTCACCCTAGTTACAGTGTATCCCCATATTTCCATTAATGACATTGCAAAATTGTTTTCCTGCACACCACTGCAGTCCAGGTTTACTGATTGTCTCCTGATTAAACATTGCAATATTGATTACAAGGTTGGTTAACCTTAGCATTCCATTGTAGACAATGTTTACACCACTATAAGCAATCAGACCAAATTTCCCCATCAATGCAGTAGCACAGAATTCTTTCCATGATAGCAAACATCTGCTCCCTTAATTCAGGTATAGGTTCATAGGTTCATAGATTAGTACTAAGCTAACTGCCCTTGCGAGTCATTTTAAGCTTAGCCAATTATCCCTTGTGAGGCTCAAACCCTGCACCTTGTGTTTGTAAGGCAAACACCCCCCCCCAGCACAGTTTTCTGTCTCTCTCCTTACAATAAAATGCAATGCTAATAATTACAAAGTCTGTGCTTCTCAGTATGGTCTGCTTATCAATGTCTGTCTATCTAGACAGATTTTATTGCCCAATCCTGATTAAACAGCATCACTACTCTGTGATTTCAGTTCAAATACATGTAATGAATCAATAATTTCAGTGCCTGTCTGTCTGTGTGTCTTCTAGTTATTTTTTTGCAGGGTGCTTTTCTTTCCTTCACTTTGGAGTGACCGTGGAGTTGCTATATTTATGTAAAGGACAGGAAAAGAAGGGCAAGCCACATGATGAGTACAATGTGACTTTTCACCTTGCAGATATGTTGATTTGATGTTATTCAGTTTGCAATTTAATGGAGCAGTGTTGTCAGATTTAAGCAAAGTTTGGTGATGTGTTGAACAGAATTTTGCTGAATCATAGGAGGAACAGACATTATCGCTATTATCCATCTCAGCCATAACAACACAAGTGTTTATACAAAGAAGAAAAATAAGTTATTATTATACAACTGCTCTACATGATGATGTTGTAGAAATTACTTGACCAGTTAATTCCTCACTACTCAGTCAATGCATAGTTCAGTTGCTAACATATCATAAAGCAGGTAGCGAGATAATAAATATACTACATTTATTAAATAAGCAAGATAATCTTTAGAGCTAACTGAGCCCTTTGTCAGGCCTACCTCCAATACAACCACTTTAATTCTCTCAAAATACTCATTTTAAATCTACCACTATCAGGTGATATACATCCCAACCCAGGACCTAACCACAACTCCTGTCTCTGTGCTCATCCCTCACACCCACTAAACTCCACTCCCAGTACTACCTCACAGACCCTCCCATCTTCTTCCATTAAAAACTTACCTAGTCTATCATTAAATATTCAGAGTATCATGAATAAAATATCCCAATTCCGTGCCTGGATCTCCCTACCTACACAGCGCTGACATTCTCACCATCTCTGAAACCTGGCTTAAACCTCACATATCTGACTCAGAATTTCTTCCCCAGGCTATAACATCTTTCTGCAAGATCGACTTAAGAAAAAAGGTGCTGTGGTTGCAGTTCTATACTCTATTCAGCTATCCCTCCACCCTCTTAGAATCACACTTCCACCCAGCTGAAGTTCCCATTGTCACCTGTAAACTGAATAATCACAAGAAACTAGCAATTGCCTTCATCTATATCTCCTAGGAAACAACACCCCTACCTTAGAGTTCTTTCTCTCCTGGATTTCTCAGACTGTCTCATATGAAACTGTTATCTTGGGTGACATTAACATCGATTGGAATGCCTTGATACTGATTTCCCTAAGACCTCCATTAATCTCTTTGGCTTCTCCCAGCTAATCTGTGCCCTCACTCATCTAAATAAACACTCCAACTCTGACTCCACACTAAATTGGGTCCTTACCTACAACCCTAACTCCTACCACAACACCTCCACCCTACCTGATACCCTAAGTGACCACAATGCCACCTTCATACTATGACACTCACCCCTACAATACAAATCCCAGCAATACAAAGAGTGCTGTAAGCTCTCCAACTTTAATCCAGACACTTTCAATCACTCACGCTCTACAATTAACTGGTCCTTCCTATATGACCTCCACCTGAAGGAAGTTGTCACGGCATTTAAAAACATCTTTCTAGACACACTTAACTCCCTGGCCCCCATCAGGAAAATAAGAATCAAAACCCAATATGTCCCCTGGCTAACACAAGCCACTCATGCACTTATGCATAAGAGAGAGAGTACATGGAAAAAAATGGAAAAACATCTAATACTTTCACTGATCTTCAGTCCTACAGAGAGCTTCATAACCTAACTAAAAAAAGGTCACCCTTGACAAGAAAAACTATTTCCAAAAACCTCTACATAATCCTCACTCTAACCCCACAAAATTCTGGCAATCAGTAAATAAATTACTACTTCACAGTAGCCTCTTATCACCTAGTGCATGCCCTAACAGCCTTCCCACTGATACTGTTGCCTTTCTTAACTCCTTCTTCATTGACTTTATTCGCAATCTAACCAAAAATGACACCATCACCTACCTCACTGATCCTTCATTGACACACCCAACCTCCTTCTTTCTTTTAAAGCCATCCCATAATTTATATCAAGTAATTCTTTAGCAAACTTAAAACATGATCTCCATCAACTGATAATCTACCTCCTCAATTCTTAAAACCTGTTGCCAATTCTATTGCCTACCGCATCTCCATCTTAATCAATTGGTCAAAGAAAACACTGTACCTGAAATCCAGAAGAAATCCTAGGTCATACCCATACATAAAGGTAGCAACTCAACTGACTCTTTAAATTTCAGGCCCATTGCCATTCTATCTGCCCTGTCAAAAATTCTCGAAAAGTGCATCCACAACAGCTTCTCGATCACCTCCTCCTAGAAAATCTGCTTACCCCTACACAGCATGGTTTCTGCCCAAATCACAGTACAGCTACTGCTCTGATATCATTCACTAATTCTATTGCAAATTCTCATGACAACAACAAGCTAATCTCATGTCTGTTTCTGGACCCCTCCAAAGCCTTTGACACTGTTTCCCACCAACTGCTTCTATCCAGACTAGTTACCCTTAATCTCTCCAACTCTGCACTTTCTTGGTTTTCCAGCTATCTCTCCAACAGATTCCAGGCAGTTAAATCAAAATCTAAATTTTCTCCCTTCTTATCAGTACAAACTGTGGTACCTCAAGGCTCCATCGTTAGACCCCTATTACTTAATATCTTTACTAATGACTATAATATTCCTGTCCACTCTCATGCGCAATATGCTGATGATTCCACCATCATCCCCTCCTCTGACAATATCACCCACCTTCACAAGCTCACCCAGGAGTTTCTGTACTCAGTTGAAAAATGACTAACTTCCAACCAATTGCTACTTAACCCTAAGGAAACAAAACTTCTCCTATTCCTTCCTAAATCTCTCCAACATCATAAAGCTACCTTTACTGTCTGCTCTCTTAACAACACCATCATCTCTGTTCTACCTTACACCAAATTGCTAGGAGTTATTATCGATGACCAACTAAAGGTCGATCTCCATATTCAGCAGTGCATCAAAAAGGCACATCAAGAATTAGGCCTGCTATACAGGCATGAAAAATTCCTCACAGATATCTCTAGGCTCTTTCTTGAACAAGAATTCATACTCTCCATCCTTCTTTACACTGACCCTATTCTCACTAATATCAAATCTAATCTTCTGTTGAAACTGGAACTCACCTATAATAAAATTGCAAGATTTTTCTCTAATCAAACCTACCACACTCACCACTGCCTAGCCTTGAAAAACCTGCAGTGGCTGGAATTTCATCATCAAATCCTACTACCCCAATTTCTCGTACTTCATTCTATCTTACTTGAACTCTCCTTCTGTCCCTCTCTCTCTCTACCCTCCTCCAGCCCTATTCTCCCAACCGAGCCCTCTGTAGCTCCTAACAACATGACCTGCATGTCTATGCACCAAACAAAAACATTGGTAAACTCCTCTACAGAGACTCAGTGACAAATGCTTGGAATCAGTTTACCACTAAGTGTTAGACAGATCTCTAAACCCAACTCTTTCAAAACAACACTAAAGGAAACTTTATGTATATCATGGACATGCTTATGCTATGACCCAGCTTAATCTACCTCCCCTCCTATAATACTATTGCAGCAACCTTGCCTCCCACCTCTCTCTGCCTCTGCTTCTAATACAGTCTACTAATAGTCAATAGTTCCTACAGCTTCCACAGCTGAAGTCTTGGAAACTTGCTCTTGCCCTAGGCTTATTTCCTGTTGATATATTTGTTACGTTCTGTTTTACAAACGTAACTATATTTTCTGCATTCTGCTTACTATTGCATGAAACTTCATACTATATTATATTTTTAGTTTAGTGACAATTTTCTAACATGTTGTTTCAACATACATTTCATACTTATTGTAATTATTGTAATTCTTAGTTATAACTGTCAAGTGATTACTTTTGTTACTTGTACTTTTTGGAGCTTTTCTCCTTGGGCCTCTGCTGAAAAAGGGCTGCTGCTCAGTCGGACAAACCTAGTCAATAAGTGTCAAATAAAATAAAATAAGAATGAAAATAAAAATCTGTGTGCAACAACAGGCCCGGTATTTTCATGTTGTTTTGGATTTGATTGTTTTTCAGTATGCTAGACACATATACAGAAACTGTCTATATCAAGAGGAAACACAGAGGTGGCATGGTAATATCAGTTAGTTATTGAAATGAGGGTTTATTTGAGTCATGCTACCCATAATCAAATACAGCAGACGATAAGGAACATAGAGACTGTGACATGATTAGAAAAAGTGCCCATGTAAGGAAACTTTTTAGTGATCAGTTAAGAATGGTCAAGTGAGATTGCATCAGAAGCAGCGGCAGGTACTTGGTGTTTGGAGTCTTGATGTCATAAAGTAAGCTTGCCTTGATGACAGTTAAATCATTCGCCAAGAGTTTCATAAGCAGTGACCTTTCTAAAACCTGACTTGATAGATTTTTCTGGATTAAGTCCTTAAGGAACTGAAAGTGTTCAAATTCCTTTTTTAAAAAAAAATATTTTTCAATCCTACTTGTAAAGAAATAAAAAAAATGAATTGTGAAATACCTATATAGCTATTGTCTGTCTAAAATCCAACCTGTTTACTGTTTCTCTTAATGTTCTTATGTCTGTCCAATACCATGCCAGTGATAATACCATAGCATTTACACAAAAGCTGTCAAAGCTGATTAATCACCTCTTGTGTAGTATGCATAGCATCAGCATTAAGAAGCACTTGTTTTTACTGTGTAGTGCAAAAATGGAAGAGGTATAGTTTGATATGTAATAGACATTGTCACCAAGACTCCATTATAAATGCGTTGATATTCAAGTTAATGTCATTAACTGATCAAAAATAATACAACAACATCTGTACACTGCAATACCATATGGTGCATGTCATTCTGTTAATCTCACACCTTAATCAATTATGAATGCGGTTGTAAAGCTGGCAGAAAAGTGTTCCAGAAAGTCTATATAGATAATTTTCATTCTTCTTTAGCAGTTTACAGTTTTTAATTTCCAGTCAACAAACATTACAACAGTTAAAAATGACCATTCTAGGGTCTATGTTAAATAGTCTAACATCCAAAATGTCGAACGTTACATGGTCAAGACGAAATGTTCGACATTTGGATAGTCAAATTTCAAACAAAACAAAATAAAAAAAGAAAAACACACCTTTACAGTGTGAACAGGGGGGCAAACCCCCCTGCACCCCCACCCCCTTACTTAAATATACCAACTCTGAGACCGCACTTCAGTGCAGAAAAGGGAAATTCTCCCTATCTGCATCATACGGCGCTGTTGAAAAATCAATCTTCAAACACTTGAAAGTTCGAACGTTTGGTCTTGACCATGTAACATTTGAAATTTTAAGTGTTCGAAGAATTGACATAGACCCCATTCTACTGTGAAATAATGTTTTATTTTGCCTTGGGAACCAATGGCATCTAGCATGATTCCACAGAGTTGGACAGTTTAGAAGCAATTGCTTTCTCTGTTCTTCCTACCACTGAGATATGCTTCAGGGATTACCTAACTCTCTCATCTTTGCTTTGCTCCCATACATGAAAGAAAATTGCATACTTTATTATTCAGACTTCCAAAAATGCATCACCATCACATGATCTGTTGATAGTTACTTAGAGGCAATTCTCATTATTTCAGTAGTTATAGAATTCCTGTTAAGTCTGTCAACTTTAGTTCCCTCTGGCTTTAGGACAGACTATATAAGTTTCTAGAGGTTTGACCTTGTGAGTTTTGGAGATCATTCTTCAAAGGACCACAAATATAAAAGGCATTCAGTGAACAACATGTTTCTTCCTGTTTATAGTAGAACTTTCTACAATATCAAAAAAAAAAAGTATAAACTTCCTGTTCCTGTAGTGCTGAGGAACTTCTGCTCATTGTCACAGTTCTCATATTCTGTGTTTCATTGTATACACAAACATTCTAATAATTGTTCATCACCTGCTTTTGTGAACTTTCCCATTAATTGTTTGATCCATATCTGACCATTGTAAAATTAAAATAGATTTGGACTGTCAGTAACACTACTTCTAAGAACCTGACATAAATTAACTGTGGAGAAAATGTGTAACACTTAATCACAGCCAAACATTTAAAGTATACACATTCATCTGCGCTTGTTTCCCATCTTTCCTGTAACTAACTTACTTGGAAGCACTAGAAAGCCTTAAACTGATACAAGCCTTCTAGCTTAGAAGAGAGACTTTGGAGTGATTATCAGTTTTCTGTACTTTCTTGCTATACTTAACTGCTTTACGCCTAAACGCCGATTTTCCAGCATTTATTGTGATTTAAAAGCTTGTTTTTTTTACATATTGTACTTATTTGACTGCCTGCACTTTTAAAAAGTCATTTTTTGTTTAAATAGTTTAACTGTTGTAGGCTACACGTTAAAGTGCAATAGCCTTCTCTGATTGTTTATAGTCGTTTAAAGCTGTTTTAAGTGTATTTTTTTTACTGTTTTTGCCTGATCTTTTAAAAAAAAACAAACAACAAAAAAAAATGCCTTGTTTCCCACCTTTCTAAGCTAGTATAGTCCAGTTTTCAGGCTAGTGCTGAATTCAAGGTTGTGCTACAAGTTTCTGAATTGCCCATACCTTACTTGGATAGAAGGAAGTTTCTATGTTCACCTGTGAGAGAGGGGAGTTTTGAGCAGCCTATCTGTCCCTGGAGGAGTGGTTCCAGCCCAGAAGTTAATAGTTTATCGGCCATTTTGGGCTAATTTCTCTCTCTTTGATTTCCCTGCTATAAAAAATGTGTTTGCACGGTTTTGCGCACTGGACAGCGCCGGTTAGCTAGGGTTAAATTATTCCTGGCTCCACTAAGTCTCCTCTTCAGTTTTTCCCTTGAAACTAGTCTAACTCTCAACCTAAGAACTCAAAAAGCATGCTACAGCCCAGCACTTGCTCAGACCTAATAGCAAGCACTAATATACCCTGACAGTTGATTGCCCAGCAGGGCAAGGCTCTTTATTCACCCCTCACCAACCAAGCGACTAAGCAGCTCCCCCTACAATTCAGGCATGACCAAAGGGCAATTTCAGGTGCACTCTTCAGTCCAGCTGGTAAATCTGGGTATCCTGAGGCAATGTTACAACTGCCTCATGTACACAGACAACCCTTTCCTCCAACCACAAAACACTAACATATGCATGAGATGCAATTATACAGCCAAACTGGAGGCTAAGCTGTCTCCACCCAAGACTGGAGCAGACAGTCAAGAGGAGAAGGTTAACACTTGCATCATACTTCCAGCCACACATAGACCTACTAAACCAGTGCTGGCAAAAAATACACATAAATACACAAAATCATACATGGAAGCTCTAAATAAAAACTTGCAAAAGCATAAGAGACCACCAAAGCAGACACCCAAACAACTTGCACCTCCCATCGCAAACCAGACAACACAGAAAACACAAAATCAGTGTACCGCACAATCACAGCCCTTAAGGCGAATAACATACCTAACACACTAGTAATAGGTGACCCTATAGTCAAGCACACTGGTTCATAGGTTTATAGGTTCATACTAGGCTATCTTCCCTAGGGCATTTATAAGCCTAGCCAGAGTGTGATTGGCTTTTGCCACCCATTTTTAAATTAATTTTGCTATGCCCTTTTTTGAGGTTATAGGTTCATAGGTTCATACTAGGCTATCTGCCCTAGGGCATTTATAAGCCTAGCCAGAGTGTGTTTGGCTTTTGCCATCCACTAGGCTGGACAAGCAGAAGGTTACTGTTAGCTGCCTGTCGGGAGCCAGAATCCACCACATAACACAAGCTCTCAGGTGACTCCAAAACAAGTACAAATATGACTCTGTCATTGTTCATTTTGGTGTGAATGACCTGAGACGTACCTCCATGGACTACATGAAAAGAGACATGGAAGAGCTCTCTGATCATGTAGCCCAGGCTGGTATGACCCTGACCCTGAGTAGCATCCTGCCCTCATCAAGAATGATACCTCAGTATAAAGAAAAAAATATCAATTTCAACAATTGGCTAAGATTCTGGTGTCATTCTAAGGGGATCCAGTGTCTGTCAGCCTGGAACGACTTGCTCGACAAGCTGCATTGCTTAGCAAGAGATGGCTTGCACCTGTCACCCCTAGGCTTTCAAATACTGGCCAAGGCTCTTGCTGCCCCCATAGTGCCTTTTTTAGGCAAGGCTCAAAAGTCAAACCCACCTCTGTAAACAGCACAATTAACAAAAAACTGAGGGTTATGCTACTCAATGCCAGGAGTTGAAATCTCAATATGCACATGCTCAAAGCACTCCTCAGTATGGAGAACGTCAACATTTGTGCAGTAACTGAAACCTGGTTCAAGACTCCAGAGAGCACCCCAGCACTACTGGGCTACAACTCATACCACACGTTTCGGCCACAGAACACGGACTGAAACACAAAAGGAGGGGGTTTATCCATATTCATCAAGGATACCTACACCTCTAGGTTAGTGGCGCAGCATGATACCTTTGAGCTCATTCATGTGCAACTGACATCAGGCAAATCTGCAATGCAAATTGTTGCCTGCTACAGATCACCCTCCATGACCCAGGACCACCACTTCTCCTTTCTGGAGACAGTGGAAAACATGAGGGTCCTACCAAACACCATGATATTGGGTGATTTCAATTACTCTACCATTAACTGGGAAAACTACTCAAGTACAAACTCCCAGGCCCAGCACTTCCTGGAATTCATCAACTCAAATGCCCTGGATCAGCTGGTAAACTTCCCTACCAGAGGTGAAAACATATTGGACCTGGTCATCACCAACATGGGCGACAGGCGTCCCAAACCAGAGGTCAACCTGTCACTGGTTAGATCAGACCATAAACTAATCACTCTGGATGTCCACACCCCACCACCACCCCAAACTAAGGAAACCACAGTAAAAAACGTTTCTAAAGCAAACTTCACCTTACTTAAGACAGAGGAGGTAAGTTTCACAGCCCTCACGCTAAAGGATAATGCTGCCCAAGATGCAGATACCTTTATAAATGCACTCTATGAACACCTACAAGGATGCATGGATCATGTCATCCCTAGCAAAACCAAGACTCACTCCTCTAAGAGAAGGAAACCAGTCTGGTTGTCCCCTGCCATAAACAGGCTGTACAATAGAAGGAGGAAACTAGTTCAGGAAAAAAAGCAAATCCCAAGAAGGAAAGGCATTCCTGATCAGTATCAGTAAGAAACTAAGGTCTCTCATAAAATCATCCAAGGCTAACTTCGAAAGAAAAATAGCCAAGGATTCAAAATATAACCACAAAGCCTTCTTTAGCTATGTTAAGAATCTAAGTGGTAACTTGCAGATATGCACTGAACTAGTGCAAAATAGCACAAAATATACTGAACCTACTGATATTGCCAACATCTTGGCAGATAGATTCAGTGCAAACTTCACCCCCTTCTCACCCACAAAAGGACACACAAAGTGCAGTGTCCCAGAAATCACAGATGCACAGGTGAAAACAGCCCTTTCAAAAGCCAAACACACAGCCTCAATGGAGCCAGATGGTGTCCCAGGCTGCGTCTTGCACGGACTACAGAACAAACTAACCCCCCCACCTAAACATGCTGTTCAACCTCTGCCTCTCCACAGGCTACATGCCCAGAGAATGGCACACAGCAATGGTTATTCCACTCCACAAAGGAGGGGCTACATCTTACCCTGGTAACTATCACCCCATAAGCCTGACTAGCCTGGTCTGCAAGGATATGGAGCGCATCATCATGGAACTCATTAACAAAGACATTGGGAACCTCCAAACACTTGGCCTGTCCCAGTTTGACTTTGTTAAGGGTAGATCATGCCTACTAAACCTGGTTGATTTCTTCAAGACAGTCACCAAGGCCATAAACGAGGGACAGGTGGTTCACACAGCCTACCTTGACTTCGCCAAGGCTTTCAATACCATTCCCCATTCAGGTATTACAGAAAAACTTACCAGCCTGAACATAAACCCCTACATCATGAGAGGGGTTGCCAACTGGCTTACAGACAGAACTCACACGGTAAGAATAGCGGGTGCCAGGTCCAATTCTAAACCAGCCACAAGTGATGTCCCTCAAGGCTCAGTCCTGGGATCCCTACTGTTTGGCATATACTTCTCAGAAGTACAGGCAGAGGAGGACTATGGCTAACCAAGTTCACCGATGACTGCAAACTTGGAGCCATGACTGACTCTCCAGCTGACACGGACATCCTCCAAAAGGGTCTTACTGAGACAGACACCTGGTGTCAAAGTCATGGCCTCAAGCTAAATGCCAGCAAATGCATAATCATCCCATTTGGGGAAAAACAAAACACCCACGAATTAACACATAGGTGGCAGCCCCCTTAATACAGAAGAGGTAATAAGAAATCTGGGGACCCAGGTAGATAGTAATATCTCCTTTGACAATCATATTGCCAAAGTAGTTAGGAAATCCTTCTATGTGGCCCATCTTATTACTAAAGGGTTCACATCTAGAAATAAAGAGGTTATAGTGCCCCTTTACTCGTCGCTCATCAGACTCATCATAGAGTACAATGCCCCATTTGGGATGTACCTCACAAGACACTTCCAACAGCTGGAAAGACCACAAAAGCACCTCACCAAGAGGATTACTGGCCTCAAATATATATCCTATGCAGCTCGACTGAAAAAACTCCAACTGTACTCAGGGGCATATCACTTACTCAGAGGTGATCTCTGCCTGACTTACAAAACCATGTCCAACTCAGAACTGATGGACATGCTCCACCTAAACAAATCCAAGTCAATGCGAGTCCCATGCTCTAGTGAGCTAAACCTCACCACAACAATAAATCGAACATGATGGAGGGGTAGATTCCTGTCACAGACTCCCCATGCTTTGGAAGTAAATTCCAAACTACATTAGCCAGAGTGGTGGTGGTGCTGCGGTGGCATTGTTGCCTCATAGCAAGAAGTTGTCCCGTTCGATTCTCAGCTAGAGCGTCTTCTATGTGGAGGCATACGTGAATGGGGCATGCCTTCGTTGAATGGTGTGCATCAGGGCTGATAACCCGGTACATAAAAATCCACTACCAATCATTAGCAGACCGGAGTTCCTCTGTGGCAACCGCTAACCAGGAAAAGCCAAAAGACACAAACAAATTAGGCAGAGCCCCTCACTAACACTCTTTAAGGGAAACCTTGACGAGTGGATGGGTAACAGAAAATACACCCCTGGGATCACTTCATTGGCTCTGCTTGACAGAGGATCAGTTAATTAATCAATGGGGCAGTGAAAGCCGACACACTCTGGAGAGGCTTATAAATGCCCTCGGGCAGATAGCCTAGTACCTACCTACCTATAAAGTTTGTTTGTTTAATTATTTGTTGGTTTACTTATTTGGTTGTTTGTTTTGTATTTATTTTTTATCTGTTATTGCTGTGGACAAGGCAATTGCTTAATTACTATTGATTATGAGTGGCTTTGAGTGGCTTTGAGTTCTTTTATCTGAGAATCTTCTCACAGCTTTCTTTTAAGAAAACCTATTTTATTTTATTGCTACCCATTGTTCTTTTCAGGATCTCAGAAGTGCTTAATTTCTCAAGCAATCCATTCTTCCTAGCTGTACTATGAATCAGCCAGTCAACAGTGCTCAAACATATGGGAGCTGGGGCCCAAAATGGTGTCATCTATCATCTGTTTAACAATCAGAGCCCCCTCAGTCAGAAGAGGTTTGATGGCTTCTGCATTGACAGTCAACCAATAAATAAGTTTTGCCATATTGCCTTTCTTGGGTGACTAAAATAATGTTGGTACACTCATACAGAACAGAAAATGTTAGATCAGTCTGTCTTGATGAGAAGAGTGATTTTCTTTCTATGAACGTATTGCTCTTGGTCATGGACTGCATTTCTAGAAGTACAAGAAGTAATTGATACTGGGTTTGGAGTCCGTAGGACAGAAGGTTTTTCATGGTAAATCTATGATTCGTAGGTTCATAGATGTATACTACGCTAATGACCACTAAGGTCCTTATAAGCCTAGCTATGCAATGCAAATGTGACCAACAAGTTATATGTTTCAGGCATTTATATAGGAGTGATTTTTATTAAGACATGATTTTCTGGCTGCCTCTGTCCTTCAGACACATAGGCACCAGACGGGGATGAAACTCTGATTTCCCATCTACTAGTCCAAGTCATGCTTAAATAGGGTTAGGGAGGGACTTTACTTCACATGGATGAGTAGCCTATTCCAGAGAATGGGAATTCTCTGAGATACCTACCTGTCTCTCGCAAGTGTCCTATTTATGTCACAAGAAAAAGTTAGGTCTTTAGATTAAGTAGTTCTGTTGCTGTTGGTCTTGCAGATGTACAACAGGTTCGTCATGGCAAGGTTCAAGGATGTTTTTTATGCTAGTTGATAGAAAGCTAGGTTGCTATTAACATGAGTCCTCAGATTCCTGAATAGAAAGTCAACTCTTTGGGGTGTTATACTGATAATGAAATTTTGTGTTTTAAGCCATGACTTTGACACCAGTCATTTGTCTGTGCTACACCTTCTTGTACAGTGTTTTCATCTTAAGGAAATTCTATGACTTCTCCCTGTTTGCAATCATCTGGGAACTTGGTCAGCCAGTGGCCTTTCACACTGGGTTTGATCTCTGTGAAGTAGATGCCAAATCAGAGTGGGCCCATCATGGAGCCCTGAGGGACTCCACTGCTGACAGACCTCTTTGTTTAGGTGGTCTCACTGATCATAACTTCCTGGGTCCTATCCATGAGTCAACTGGCTATCGAGCATGTTATAAAGGGGTCGACACCCTGTTCTTTAAGTTTGTTGGCAATGATTGAGTAGGGTATTGTTCCAAATGCATTAGATAGATCAAGGTAGTTAGTATGCACTGCTTTTCTGTCATCCATTATCTTAGTGACCTTTTCAAAAAAGTCCAGGAGGTTCAGTAGGCATGACCTTCATTTGACAAAGCCAAAATGGAATGGAACCAGTGTCTGGAAATCTCTTATGTTTTGTTGATAATGTCCATAATAATTTTTTTCCCTGGCCTTGCAAATAAGACTAGTCAGACTAATGGGACTGTAGTTTCTGGGATCTGTTGGCAGTCCTCCCTTAAGAAGAGGGATGGCCTGTGCAGTCCTCCATTCTTGTAGCACAAAGCCTGTTTTAAACAGTCATTCCAGTGGTCCTGATAAGTCATACTTTAGACTACTCAGGAACAGGAAGCCTACAGGATTTTTTGTAGGGGGATGCAAACGCAAAGCCCCCTCCACACAGCATCCCCACATGTGGCCGTTCCAGTATCCCATTACTTGGCTATTTCTCCACAGTTGCCATAAACACTGCTCAAAACTCTCAGTGTGCATACTGTTTTATACTTTAATTTTACAATGATGACAGATATTTGGATTTAATTTACAAATTTTATTTCAAATTTTATAGCACAAACACTAATTGACATTTGCTAAACAAAGCAATAGTCTTACAATGAAAACAGACTTGGCATTAAAACATCTCTACCTTCGAAACTCACATTCACTGAAACAGCATTGAAACCCATATTTAAAGAAAATGCTTCTAGCCAGTGGTGAGTTAAGTTTACCTTTGGGCTTTTTTCAAATCATAGGCTCCTTGCACACATTTTTAGGATCACGCAAAAGTTCTTTAATACAATCAGGAAGGTGAATCAATTATAATATATAATATTTGAATTAAATAATTTGTATAATACAGCACCACTTGATAGAGTGTGTTTTACATTTATAGTTTTGAACATTTTGCCAGTAAACAATGAAACAAAACATATGAACCAGTAATGACAAACTGTCCAATTCAGAATATTTCAGCCATAAAAGGCCACTCAAACTTCTGTCACTACACTCCACCAATATCATTCAATATGCACAATCTCTGCAGAAGTAAAAGTCATCTGAATAATTCCACATTAACGACATCTGAAACTGATGAATAGGATAATTCCACATTAAAGACATCTGAAACTGATGAATAGGTTGTTGCTAGAAAAAAATATATATATTTCAGTCTTTCATCCACAAATTCAGTGTCTGCTGCCTTTGAAGAATAAATTGCCTATTTTACATTAAAAAATGGTAAGCTGCTATATTGTAATAGCAAATGGGTGGCAAGCTGAAAAACAGGTTCATAGTTACTAGGCACCATATCCAAAGGAGAACATACTCAGGTTTGCAGCATCCCATCCCCTTAAAATACAAATCTGCATGCTGTGGGAGTACAACTTATAACCCTCTGCATCAAGATGCAAGTATGCTACCTGCTGTGCTACTAATACTGCTATGAAATTTTATACAATTGTGATACCATTTGCTGAATAAAACAGTTGTACATTTTAAGCAGATTTAGCATTAGCAGCAGTAAACTTTTTTTCCCTTGAAGCTCACAATTCCTTGAAAATGCACTTGAAAATAACTTCCACCTGCTAAGCTAACTCTAACTAAGGCATTTTACTTTCTCTCTCACACACAGACCTCAACCTCAGTGCAAGAAGTCCAGACAAAGCCTAAAATAAATAGTGACAGATTATAAATATTTCTATCGTGAACTTAAAACATTTCTAGAATAATAGGATTTGTGTTAGTATGCATTTTTCTAAAGGATATGATGTTTAAAACTCAAATGTGTGTCATTATTTAGCAACTTCAATCCTTTTTAGAAGGAATATGGGGCAAAAATCTGGACATTCTGCAAAAACTTGGACAGCTGAGGGGTATGCTACCTCCCTCATACACACACACACACACACACACACACACACACACACACACACACACACACACACACGCACACACACACACACACACACACACACACACACATCCACACATCCACAAAAGCCCCAAACTAGGGACACATTTAGAAAGCTGCTAGAATAACATGATTTGTGTTAGAATACAATTTCTGAAGGATATGAAGTCTGAAACTCAAATGCATGTCATTATTTAGTAACCTTAATCATTAGCTCATCCCAGTGATCTGTCAATAACATAATTTTTATGTGGAATAGAACAAAAATATAAGGCAAAAATCTGGACATTTTGTGAAAATCTGTACATTTGAGAGGTATGACACACACATACATCCCCCTACCTCCTTAGAAAGTGGATAGAACAAGTTTTCCATTAATATGCATTTTCTGAAAGATATGAAGTCTAAAGCTCAAATGTCTGTTATTGCCATTATTTTCTGACTTCAGTCCTCAATGAGTTGCCAGAAAAACACAATTATATGAGAAACAAACCGAAAATATGATGCAAAAATCTAGATAATTGCACCTGTCTGCAGGCACCCTTTGTTCTGCCTCTTCACTGGATGTATCATTAGAATTGCTGGTGGTCAGTGTTAACCCTTCACTTTCCTACATCAGTTAAAGCTAAACTGACATAACTGCATAGTATTTAATGGAACAACAAATGATGAATAAATTAAATTATTAAACTATGTAAATTTACTTGTTAGCAGTTTTCTGGACATTTTCTAGAAAATTAGTTGACTCAAGCGTTAACACTCATTTCTGATGCCTTCAACATTGACATAACAATCTTCAACTCAGTAAATTGCAAACATGCTTTAGAGAACTGTATGCATGCAGTTGACCTGCTGTGACTAAATCTGTCTGACATTTTTCCTCTAAAATCCAGACATTCATATAGCTCTTAGAATCTGTTTGCAAATGAGAGATTCTGAGCTTTGTTCTAAAAGCACAGCAGAAGCTACAGTTGACTTGAGAAAAAAGCACTTGTTAAACACTGACTCTAGGCTGACATATACACAGCTTAATATTTGGACCACAATCAATAAATGCATACACAATGCGAGGTATGAACCTAACCCTTACTCTCACACCTACCTCTCTCTTACACACACCTCTCTGTTACGCACACACAGACCTACCTACTACTTACACACACACACACACACACACACACACACACACACACACACACACACACACACACACACACACACACACACACCTACCTTTACCTACTTACTTCTTACATACACGTATACAAACCCCTACCTACCCACTTCTTACATACACACACCCCTACCAACCTATTTCTTACACACACACACACACACACACACACACACACACACACACACACACACACACACACACACACACACAAAACATGCACACACTTACCTCTCACTTGTGCATTCTTTCATAGTCCAAACGTCTTCTGAAATTCAATTTCAACACAGGCACGAAAGATAAAGATGTAAACCATCAGTTGCACAGACGGAAGAGACAAAAAACAGGTTACAAACACCTGTTCCATCTGTGCGACTTGACTCAAAGGGGTGTTCTTAAAGAAGAACACCATTAAAAAAAGCTTTTTTATAATTAAAAGAAAATTAATCTCCTGGCCAGTCTGTTCCAGGGGGCTGCAAGTGCAGCCCCTTGCACCTGCCTGCTGGCTCTTTTGCTCAGGAGGCATCCTTGAATGTTCTTGGGGCCAACTGAGGCTGTACCCTTGGCATTAGTGAACACAGCTTGGACATGCTCTCTAGTTGGAGGGATTACATTTGAGGGAATTTCTTGGTAGGTGGATGGGGGTGAGAGGGGGATAAAGCTGAAACAGATTTTTTCATCCAACAGATTGGTTATATTGTCAAGCTCAGTGAATGTAGCAACATTAACCATCAATTTGGCACACTGCTGTGTGCTGGCCTTTAGGTTTCTGACATAGCTGAAGAAGGATGGTTGTCTTTTTAGTCTGATGAAAAAGTTTTTATTTGACACAGCCTGATTTTTTCCATTTTTTTTTACTTTTGATGTATATCCTGTTTAAATTGTGATGCCATCGAAAGAGGGGGTTCATCTTATACCCATATCTGTAATTATGCACTTCAGTATGTTGATGCTTCTTGCAGATGTATGCACTAATTGGTCAATGGTGTTTGCAATTATAAAGTCCAAACAAAGCTAGATGAGCATGTGCAGCTTTCTGATTTATATTTGTTTTCCATTTTAAATTTCTTTCTTCATTGCACCTCATTAGTGGAGAGGATGAACTGCTTGGGGTCGGTCTGGAATGGGAGAATATAACCTGCTAAAGGAAAAAGAGATGAATTTGTTTATTGTACAAAAAAAAAAAAACAAGTAAATAGAGAATTGTCCAAAGTTGTTGGCACTGTGAACTGCATTGTGTTATCTCAGTTATCTCATTTTGTTTGAGATTTGATATTAGGTAGGACAATTGTTTGTCAAATAGCATTCCTTGTTTTATCTGGTTTGAAGTTTTGTTGAGATTATTTTATCTGTTAGGGAGTAAAGCTTTGGTAAAGTAATCACTCAGTGATTCATATCATTGAAACAATGTTTCTTGTAAATGAAAAATCAAATTCTGAGTCCTTCTTGTAGTTTTAAGGTCTTCTTTATTATTGGCAGTAATCATCAGATTAACGCTGCTCCAAGGTTTACAAGTTACACTAGCTAAGCAGAGGGTATTTATGCTCTCTGAAATGAGGCATACCCCTGCCCCATTTAGTGTGCAGGTTGGATTTTCTTTGTGATGTCTTTGGAGCTGTGGTTCGGGCTGGGTCGCCCTCGATCATTGCAAGTTTTTAATTATCTGATGAATTTAATGTACAATAATCATTAAAAAACAACATTTCTGCAAAAGCATTAAAAATTAAGGTTAAAAACTAAACATCGGTTAGAATAATATTTTTAAGATGAACCAATGAGCGTTCAATTGGTCATTTTCTTCCTCATACAGAATGGTGTCTTTATGTCATTTTGTCTAATAAGCTAAAGAACTAAGATTAAACGACTTTGCTATTTACCTTAAATTTCTTGGTGGTTTTGTAAAACAAGAACTAATTGTTATCAAAGTTGTTTAAGGCAGTTAGGCAAAGTCATGCTAGAATTAAGAACTGACAAACATCCTTTTTCCGAGTATAGTATTGGAGATCTGTTGCATTTTTTGCACTTCTTCATTGGATTTACTTGATGGATCTGCTGGAAGTCAGTAAAGAAGGCATCTAATGGCATTCATTTGGATTCTGCATGTTCTGTCTCTTCTGGATATAGAGGGCATGGGTGGCTTGTGAATCTAAACTGCTTTGGATTGACAACCTTTTCAGTGCTTCAACTTGTTCTTGTGGGAAGGTGTTACTGAAGCCAGCACCTCATCATCCTGCTTCAAAGAGTAGGGAAGCTGATCTGCTTTTAACAGAAAGGTGAGGACATCTTATGTTGCTGCTACTCTTTGGACATTTGGCTAGCCTTGCCTGACTAATAGTTATGAACCCTGTGATGTGTCATTTGCTTCTTGTCCTTGTTTTTGATCCTGGGTCCTAGTCTACATTGGTGTCATCCAGGCCTAGAGATTTTAATTATGTTGTAGTGTAAAGATTGCCTGTTTCTTTGGGTGTGCAGGTGTATAGAAACAATGTCCTTCTGGATGCCAGCAATGGGGGGTGGGGGTGGGGAGGTTAAGCAACATCTAATTTAAGTTTGAATCTGCTATATAGTAGGGCAGTTGTTTTAGTAAAAAAGGTGATGGTCGAATTTCCTCAAGTTTAGGATGAAGTTGATGGATTGTGTAGAATTCATGGCTTGTGTTTTTCATTGTTAAGTCTTGTTTGCAATTCTAGCTCTTTCTTTTCTAATATATCATTCTTATTCTGATTCTTATCAAGATATATGTGTTGTACTGCACCAATGATATGGAAAAGAAAGATTCCACCCCCTGGTTTCTCCACTGCATTTTACCATGGTGTTAGTTTGGGCTTCATGTCTAATGTATGTTTTTGATACATTAGACAAGGAATTCTCCCACCTAATATCAACACTCAAACAAACTAAGATAACTTGAGATAATAGACATCATGGTTTACAGCACTGACATTCCTGGACAATCCTCTATTTACTTGTTTTTTTTTTCTCAACAATAAACTACTTAACCTCTTTTTCCTCAAAAAGGCTAAATTCTCCCATTGTGGAACAAAATCCAACAGGTTGTCTTCTCCACCAATGAGGTACAATGGAAAAAGAAGTTTAAAATGGAAAACAAATATAAATCAGAAAGCAACACATGCTCATCTAGTTTTGTTTTTATTCTTTTAGCCTCAATCCTCTATATTCTTGGGGTGGGGGTGTTGCAGTTGATCACCACACTCTGGGCTAGGTGAGACAACTGAATTAATTACAAAGTCTAGAAATCTCTTTAGCTTCATATTTGAGGGAGTCTAAGGTTCACAGTCTATAGAGGAGTAATTAAACTACTCCATGAGTAGGCTGCTTGGGTGGATGGTAAGGGTGTCCAATAGATCCAAGTACGAGTTTCTCGGGAAATGAAGGGTGACCTTTCATTAAGATATGGTATAGGAATTTATCTATGGTGAGCTGTATGTGGAGAAACTTTGGTGTGCCATACTGTTTAACCAACCAACAGGTATGCTTGTTACTGATATATATTGAGACACATCCAACTGTACCCCCTGTATATGCTTATTGACCTAAAAGTGTGGAAGCCAATAAAACATTGCACTGCTGGGGTACTCCCTGCAGCTTTAAACCATAACTCAGTAACTGCACAGATGTATAAATTCTCAAGGGTAAAAACAGTTTGGAGGAAGGGCAGTTTTTGTTTAGGCTCCTGGCATTGAGCAGTAACACCTTAAGGTTTAGTTGAGCTGATTTTGCCATGTTGGTAGGTTTATCAATTTGACATTGCCTAAAAATAGCCCTATGGGGTGGATTAACATTTTAACCCATATTTGAAAGTCTAGAGGGGACAGGTAGATAAGATTCCTGGCAATTTAATGGGGTCTGTTAAACATGTCCTCTCATGCTACCCATGCTGAGAAATATTGGATACCCTTAGAATAACACTCAAACTCAGCCAGATGTGAAAATAAATCTTCTTTGGTTTGCATTGCAATATCATCCCCAGTGAAGGTAATATTCTGCTCAATGCTAGACTCATATTAGTCTGAGACACATAGTGCATGAACTCCACATTGTCTCTCTTCATATAATCAGGGAAAGTATGTCTCACCTAATTTACACCTACATGGACTATGATGGAATCATACTGGTACCTGTGATGTTATGACTTGAATATGTGCTTAGTTCTGTGGATCCTGGTACCAGATGGGCAACTGACTGTTATCTTCTCCTTCTTTAGCCTGATTTGAGGGGTATCAGTATGTCTTACAATGGAGTCCCCCTATGAACACTGTCATGGAAAATGTGTTTGTTTCCTTTAAAGGTTTTGTATTTGGTGGTACATTTAGTGTGGCTGTATGTGTGGTGTCAGGCATTGTTTTTCTTGAGAGCTTTTGGGATTGCTGAGGAATAGCTCTGCCAGTAGGCAGTCTAGGATATCTTTCCTGATCGAGGCAATAACATTTGAATGTCTCAGTATACACTGGTCTGTTTGTGTGTTGTGTGCCGTGTACTCTGAACATTGTCTGTGTGGTTTTGACAAGCTGATGCATGCTTGCATGTATGAGTTTAGCCTCTGATCTGAACCAATTGCAAGTAAAGCTTGGGAAGAAAAAACATGAAATGTAAACACTAAGTATAAACACAACAAATTAATGAAGATGTAGGGCTAGATTCAGAGAAGTGTGTTGCATTATAGTAAGTGAATTTGATCAATGAGCAGCCACCTTTAGGGTGGGTGTGATACAGTAAATCCAGAAACATGATGCAGCCAGATCAAATGTTATGTGCCAAAAACTGCATAATGACATGCTGCTTATGCTAATAAGAGAAAAAAATGGAAGAGAAATTCAGAAGCCATTATATGTTGGGAAGCAACATTGAACCAGCTATAGATTTGTAAATGGGCGTATGCTCATGTTCAGGCAGAGTGAAGTAGTAAACCCTGTTAGTGGTTGGTGCAGCTATTAGAAATGTGAATTTGCAGGAGACAATCATTTTAGTTATTGCAGACAACGGTGCATACCTTCGTTCTGACCATACTTAAAACCAACATAGTAGACTAGTATCATGGGGACAAGGACACAATGCAAGAAATCATGGAGATGGATTGACCTCATCTGCAATCCTATGGGAGTTGTAGAGTAAATATCCCGTTGGCTAGTCAGGTATGTCAGACTTTCCCCTGGATTCATGAATCTCGGCGCAAGGCTGGTGTAAGGCCTGCACTGGCTGTGCTGCGTATAAATGGTGTAGTAGCGCCATATGCATATTAATGAAGGTGCGCCGCTTCCACATCCACGTGCATAGGACACATGCGTGAGTGCATGGGGTGTTACTAAGCTGCACCCGGAGGCGTGTAAATGTTGGCTGTCGATGAGCAACATAAACTGCTGAATATTATAGCCTGCCTGCAATAGTAATCGCACCTATCAGTGTCCGTGGATAATGAAACGTATGGAAAGCATGCAAGACAGTTCCCGGCCACACAAAATGGAGAACCAAACAGAAATGCACGCAACACAATATGAGTTTCCGTCCATGGAACAAATGATATTTAAAATCGTGTGTCCGTAATGTACTGCACTGTCAGAAGTTATACCCAGTGGAAGTGAAGCGTATCATGTCAGCGCGCCCCCAATACACATGTATAGCCCCATGGGCATGGTCACCAGCAGTCCCACAGTGGTAGTGATAGTACACAGCTGGGCAGTTGTGGCTATATAACAACCGTAAAGAAACCTGACAGTCCAAATTGTATACCAAACACACACAAACATATGTATATTAAAATGTGCTATACACATGAACGTAACCATCACATACACATAGGATGTCATATGCGGAACCGGGATATCCAAAAGCAGAACCCATGCATGCAAATGCAATATGCAACAACCCCTGTATAGCACATAACCCGCACCCATGTCCGAATGTCCACCAAATCCAGCTACCAGCCATGCGCATCTGTACACCTACACATAGCGAGTATTCCCCATATGTAGTAGGAAGTATCATCCTAGGCAGTGTCAGGATTGCAAATATGTATCCCACATTTGTAAACATCCCATCACAGGTACGTAAATCCAAATGCCCGTGCGTTAATGTTCCGGCAAAATGTGTGTACATCCCGCGTGGGATAAGTAACCTGTTGAAACCTCAGAGTTGTTTACACACCACGGTGTCCATTACTGTACACATCTGGACAAAACATGTATGTGTAGTCACGGTACTGTTCAGTTTCTACACAGACATGCAAAACATACTATGCAGGATGTAACAGCTCTCCACCATGCAGGTAACCCCACTAGGGTTGCCACCTGTTCAGATGGCCAAGGTGGGACATCCCTTGTAGAAATGTGAGAATCTGCAGGATAAAACATACCCCAGGCCAGTGCAAAGGACAGAATTACACATGTATGCCAAGATAAAAGCTTATTCCATAGCATTTGAATAGCTTATGCTATCCCAAATAATAGTTATGTGTACCAGATACAAAATACCTGTATCATGCAACTAGTAAAGAAAATAAGAAATATATTATTGTCTTAAAATCACAGGACAGTTGCCATGTCTTAGGTGTCGTCGCAGGACACAACTGTCCAAAGTGGGACCTCCCCTCACAAAGAGGAACAAGTGGTAACCCTACTCCCCACTGAATTATCGACAGTATATATTCAACTCAATCACATACCAACACCACCTCCCAACCTATTACAGCAACAAAACCTGGACAAAGCCTAAAAGGATGGGTGGACAAATAGGGACAGATGTAATTACTGCTCTCACAAACTTCGAAAGTTCACTGAATAATAGTATGTGCATAAACATGAAATGTTGTGAAGGATGTGGTGTAGTCACCAGTATTACAGAGTTCCGTACATTTATACTGTAACAAAGCATCACATATGTTGACTGTACTACTGCATACCTGTAGTTAATTCATAGTTAAATCATGTGCAAAATAATAACCCTCGTAAGAATGAATACAGAAAATAGTCAAATGTGAATGGGAACACCACTCACCATGGATTATGTATTGTAACCACCCCCCACCCATATTATGTATTGCCAACATCATAAGCTGCTGACAGGTTCCCAAACACCTGTGTCTGTAAACACAGATAAAATGTTTAAAATGGACAAACCGTGTCCATGTGCTTTGTCTGACATTTGAACATGGTCAGGGCAGTTCCGTTCACCAGGCAGACAAGCCTAAACCCAGATCACCACATGAACACCCTGAGAATTAAAGACCTGTATGTGTCAGGACTATAAGCCTTTGGGTTCTGAATATCCCTGCAGTGATTAAATGTGCAGCTTGGGTCCAGAGCAGTAGGGAATAGGGAATGTGTAACATGTAGTACCACATTTTTCCCAGCAGGAGAATGGATACCTGTGACATAAGTGAAGCGGTGAGGCATATGTTAATGTAGCTATGTACTATGGGTATGCATATAAATGAGTCAGAACACCAAACGTATAGTGGTTAAAGCATCCGGCCAATGTGAATGCAGTCCCGGTTCAACTACGACTACAGCACATATAATGTTAAAGTGTAATGAATGCATCTGTGCTGTACAGACATTTAAATATGTAAAGGTGAACGTGTGTTTCGCATATGTCCGTTAACCGGATTAGAGATATTTTACTGGTACTGTCACAAGTAATAAAGCCCACGTAAGCACAAAGACTTAGTAAACATATGTAAACCACAATAAGGATATGCATGTGCGCCTGCATGTAACCCTCAATAAGGAAATGCAAGTGCGCCTGTGCGTGTGTAATCCGCTTACAGCATAGCAAATGAATGCTGGTTCCTACACGTAATGTCTATATATGGATATATACATTTGTGTATAGATATATATATCCACAGACTTAAACTAAATAAATATATGAAATAAAGAATGTACAGATATATATATATATATGGTCCGTGCAAGAGTAGAGGTATGTGCAGAAATGTACACGGATGTTAACCGAGTAACGTTCTGCAAGTAGCTAAACGGAGCAATGTCATCTGCAAATAAAGGATGGTTTAGTTGAAGAAGCATGCCAATGGCCAAATATAATGCCAGTAGCATGTATTCCCATTGGAAATCAATAAAACTCTAGTTGTCCTCCCCCGATCTCCGAGTACGCGCTGTGCATGCAAAACAAGACAAATATGTAAAATATACATGCGAATTGCAATGTCAGTTAAAAGTTATTGCATCATGCAGGGGAATGGCAAGCTGAAGACAACATGGCTACTGAAAAGTGGTTGCTATGTGTGGAAGCGCACACTCAGAGATGTAACCAAGCATTAGTAGGCAATCCTATGCAATTGAGGCTGAGGATAGTGAAGTACAATTTGTCATGCCATATGCGCCAAGCCCCTACAGTGTAAGAGTAGATGAAGGGGACTATCAGCGTAGAAGATAGGTGACATAATGAGTGTGTATATATAAAGCACTGTAATCTTATTGGAGCAGTGTGTCACATGTCTGCTGCCAGTGACTCATCAGTGGAAGAGGCGTGGTATGATTTATCCTAGGTAAAGTCAGTAAATTGACGGTGTACGCCATGGATATCACTGAAGTTCCTTGCAAACCTGGTGAAGTGTGTTTGCGCCCGTGCAAGCCTGTAAGCCCGAGTAAGCATGTGTGCATGTGTGTCAGCCTGTGTGCGCGACTTGAAGAACGAGTAAGCTACTGTAAGATTGTTGAAGCCTGTATAATGTTGTGTAAGCCAGTGTAATTGTTTGTACGCATGTATAAGCCTGTGTGCGCATGTGGAAGTGGATATGCACTTCACTGTGCTCCAATGCGCCGCACCGCTCACTGTGGATACAAACAGTGGAAAGGAAGGTAAACAAATAGCAGTAAGTTAACCAAGGAGAACTACCACAGCTAGCAGGTGGAAACAATCAGACTGAGTATATTACACAGCCAGTACAGTAGGCCAGCACAGCACAGCACGTACAACTCTACAAACAGTAGTCCACCATGTTATTCTCAGACACACTGCAACACTGTAGTATAGTAAGAGAAGTGCAAACTGTAAAAGCTTAACTGAGACAAGATAATGTTAGGGGCTGCCATTGCTATTATACGTCAACATATGCAACATGTGGAGGGTTGTGCCAATGTGAATGCCGCTCAGCATCACACAGTGAGTAGATGGAGAGGAGTGTGCAGGCACATGGTAAACTACCAGGGGCTACATGAGCTGGAGATAGTAGAGCGCTATAGAGTGGACAGAGACCTCCTGCAGAAGATTGTGGATCTGTGCAGGCCATGTCTCACACACAGACCCAACAGAGGGAAACCTATCCCAGTGGAAACCAAGGTATGTGTTGCCCTAAGGATACCAGCAACAGGTACCTTCCAAAGATCAACTGGTGATATGACGTGGATTTTACAAACATCAGCATCCAGGGTACTGCACCAGGTCATGAATGCCATGTCAACACACGTCAGTGATGATGTATATATCCCCAATTCCCGTAAGGTGTGTAACGTGTTAACACTGTGAAATACAGGGCATGTCACCATTCCAATGTGTCCACTATACATGTAGATGCAGACAGTGCACCCTCACCATGTTCGCATATAGATACATGTGAATCTGTACTGCACACATCTCACATGTACTGCACACTGTGTAACACATGCTGCCAATACTACACACATCAGTCAAATGGCACATGGATGGATAATACATCCTCAGAATTAACAGTGCTGTACACTATACTACATTGATGATCATAGCTGGAATTTATCATGCCTGCTTACATACACCTAGAAGGAAATCATACTTTGTGATAACAACATTGTAACATTATTACAGTGCTATGAAGCCACCCTGTGCATCAGCACCATGTTAGTCCATACCTGCATCAATGTTACACATTACAAGAGGTGGCACAGGTGTCATCATATGCACAGGGTATGTAGTTTCATTTCCAGAGCCTGTCAGTGAACCAGCCAATCAACATGTATGCATTTGTGTGTGTGTGAGGGACAACAGGTTTTGCATGGCCCAATGTTGATGCAATGTGTGTGTGTTATGTGTTATCCCTAGCTGTTTGTTTTATGTGTGTCTCTGCATGTACACTGTTTCAGCATGTGTCAGCCATATACTGGAGGTTGTGGGACAGTCACAGACTGTACCTGCCAGGCTGTACAGATCGCCATTCCTGGCCAAGGACACCCCTCCATGCATTCAACCATAGTCCAGTCCTGCATCTGGTAATGTATACACATACATACATGGGATCTGTATCACAACCTGTGGATAAACGGGTGTCAGTAATGTTAACCTGATTTGCATAGTATTGCCATGTAATACATAGGTATATGAGCCATAGTCATCCTCCAATGTAATAACCACTGCTGACTGCTGTTGAGATGTGCACATGACCATTTAAGGGTGCTGTACTATCATTGTTTTCAATGTCCCTGGTAATACCCAGAAACAAAATAAATGGTCACTACACAACTATAACCCAGGATCACTGCAGAACACAGTATGTGCACTATCACAGAGCCATAGCACATTCAGATACATCCAAGGTGAACATGTACAGACAATGCAGCACATTCAGTAGTGCTAATATCCACATACATATTACAAATATATATATATATATATATATATATATATATATATATATATATATACAGATACACACACACACACACACACACACACACACACACACTTGGAAGGGCCAGGAGTTGAACATACACCAACCTACTCTAATACACTACAGCATTACACATTTACAGAACGCGCTACCGAGATTACTGAACACAGCACTCCAAGAGGCATACTTCTAGGTGGGTGACATCATCCGCAAAGGCAAAGACGCCGATAGGGAATGTATGTGTTGTGAGACATCTAAAAGCATTACTGTGTCCCCAAGCAGCTGGAAACACACACACACACACACACACTTGGAAGGGCCTGGAGTTGAACATACACCTACCTACTCTAACACACTACAGCATTACGCATTTACAGAATGGGCTACCGAGATTACTGAACACAGCACTCCCAGAGGCATACTTCTAGGTGGGTGACATCTTCCACAAAGGCAAAGACGCCGATAGGGAATGTATGTGTTGTGAGGCATCTAAAAGCATTACTGTGTCCCCAGGCAGCTGGAAACACAAACACACTTGGAAGGGCCGGGAGTTGAACATACACCTACCTACTCTAACACACTACAGCATTACGCATTTACAGAACGTGCTACTGAGATTACTGAACACAGCACTCCCAGAGGCATACTTCTAGGTGGGTGACATCATCCGCAAAGGCAAAGACGCTGATAGGGAATGTATGTGTTGTGAGGCATCTAAAAGCATTACTGTGTCCCCAGGCAGTTGGAAACACACACACACACAAACAAACACACACACACACTTGGAAGGACCAGGAGTTGAACATACACCTACCTACTCTAACACACTACAGCATTAGACATTTACAGAATGTGCTACTAAGATTACTGAACACAGCACTCCCAGAGGCATACTTCTAGGTGGGTGACATAATCCGCAAAGGCAAAGATGCCGATAGGGAATGTATGTGTTGTGAGGCATCTAAAAGCTTTACTGTGTCCACAGCCAGCTGGAAACACACACGCACACACCTACACACACTTGGAAGGGCTGGAAGTTGAACATACACCTACCTACTCTAACACACTACAGCATTACGCATTTACAGAACGCGCTACCGAGATTACTGAACACAGCACTCCCAGAGGCATACTTCTAGATGGGTGACATCATCCACAAAGGCAAAGACACTGATAGGGAATGTATGTGTTGTGAGGCATCTAAAAGCATTACTGTGTCCCCAGGCAGCTGGAAATACACACACACACACACACACTTGGAAGGGCCAGGAATTGAACATACACCTACCTACTCTAACACACTACAGCATTACGCATTTACAGAATGCGCTACCAAGATTACTGAACATAGCACTCCCAGAGGCATACTTCTAGGTGGGTGACATCATCCGCAAAGGCAAAGATGCCGATAGGGAATGTATGTGCTGTGAGGCATCTAAAAGCATTACTGTGTCCCCAGGCAGCTGGAAACATACACACACACACACTTGGAAGGGCCGGGAGTTGAACATACACCTACTTACTCTAACACGCTACAGCATTATGCATTTACAGAATGCGCTACCAAGATTACTGAACACAGTGCTCACAGAGGCATACTTCTAGGTGGGTGACATCATCCGCAAAGGCAAAGACGCCGATAGGGAATGTATGTGTTTTGAGGCATCTAAAAGCATTACTGTGTCCCCAGGCAGCTGGAAACACACACACACGCACTTGGAAGGGCTGGCAGTTGAACATACACCTACCTACTCTAACACACTACAGCATTACGCATTTACAGAACGCGCTACCGAGATTACTGAACACAGCATTCCCAGAGGCATACTTCTAGGTGGGTGACATCATCCGCAAAGGCAAAGATGCCGATAGGGAATGTATGTGTTGTGAGGCATGTAAAAGCATTACTGTGTCCCCAGGCAGCTGGAAACACACACACACACACACTTGGAAGGACTAGGAGTTGCTCATACACCTACCTACTCTAACACACTAGAGCATTACGCATTTACAGAACGCGCTACCGAGATTACTGAACACAGCACTCCCAGAGGCATACTTCTAGGTGGGTAACATCATCCACAAAGGCAAAGACGCCGAGAGGGAATGTATGTGTTGTGAGGCATCTAAAAGCATTACTGTGTCCCCAGGCAGCTGGAAACACACACAAACACACACACACACTTGGAAGGGCCGGGAGTTAAACATACACCTACCTACTCTAACACACTACAGCATTACGCATTTACAGAATGGGCTACCGAGATTACTGAACACAGCACTCCCAGAGGCATACTTCTAGGTGGGTGACATCTTCCACAAAGGCAAAGACGCCGATAGGGAATGTATGTGTTGTGAGGCATCTAAAAGCATTACTGTGTCCCCAGGCAGCTGGAAACACAAACACACTTGGAAGGGCCGGGAGTTGAACATACACCTACCTACTCTAACACACTACAGCATTACGCATTTACAGAACGCGCTACTGAGATTACTGAACACAGCACTCCCAGAGGCATACTTCTAGGTGGGTGACATCATCCGCAAAGGCAAAGACACTGATAGGGAATGTATGTGTTGTGAGGCATCTAAAAGCATTACTGTGTCCCCAGGCAGTTGGAAACACACACACACACACAAACAAACACACACACACACTTGGAAGGGCCAGGAGTTGAACATACACCTACCTACTCTAACACACTACAGCATTAGACATTTACAGAATGTGCTACTAAGATTACTGAACACAGCACTCCCAGAGGCATACTTCTAGGTGGGTGACATAATCCGCAAAGGCAAAGATGCCGATAGGGAATGTATGTGTTGTGAGGCATCTAAAAGCTTTACTGTGTCCACAGCCAGCTGGAAACACACACGCACACACCTACACACACTTGGAAGGGCTGGAAGTTGAACATACACCTACCTACTCTAACACACTACAGCATTACGCATTTACAGAACGCGCTACCGAGATTACTGAACACAGCACTCCCAGAGGCATACTTCTAGATGGGTGACATCATCCGCAAAGGCAAAGACACTGATAGGGAATGTATGTGTTGTGAGGCATCTAAAAGCATTACTGTGTCCCCAGGCAGCTGGAAATACACACACACACACACACACACACACACACTTGGAAGGGCCAGGAATTGAACATACACCTACCTACTCTAACACACTACAGCATTACGCATTTACAGAATGCGCTACCAAGATTACTGAACATAGCACTCCCAGAGGCATACTTCTAGGTGGGTGACATCATCCGCAAAGGCAAAGATGCCGATAGGGAATGTATGTGCTGTGAGGCATCTAAAAGCATTACTGTGTCCCCAGGCAGCTGGAAACATACACACACACACACACTTGGAAGGGCCGGGAGTTGAACATACACCTACTTACTCTAACACACTACAGCATTATGCATTTACAGAACGCGCTACCAAGATTACTGAACACAGTGCTCACAGAGGCATACTTCTAGGTGGGTGACATCATCCGCAAAGGCAAAGACGCCGATAGGGAATGTATGTGTTTTGAGGCATCTAAAAGCATTACTGTGTCCCCAGGCAGCTGGAAACACACACACACGCACTTGGAAGGGCTGGCAGTTGAACATACACCTACCTACTCTAACACACTACAGCATTACGCATTTACAGAACGCGCTACCGAGATTACTGAACACAGCATTCCCAGAGGCATACTTCTAGG
Organism: Protopterus annectens; assembly: GCF_019279795.1. Classification (NCBI taxonomy): domain Eukaryota; kingdom Metazoa; phylum Chordata; order Ceratodontiformes; family Protopteridae; genus Protopterus; species Protopterus annectens. The sequence continues at coordinate 178,989,847 of NC_056736.1, forward strand.
TGGGTGACATCATCCGCAAAGGCAAAGATGCCGATAGGGAATGTATGTGTTGTGAGGCATGTAAAAGCATTACTGTGTCCCCAGGCAGCTGGAAACACACACACACACACACACTTGGAAGGACTAGGAGTTGCTCATACACCTACCTACTCTAACACACTAGAGCATTACGCATTTACAGAACGCGCTACCGAGATTACTGAACACAGCACTCCCAGAGGCATACTTCTAGGTGGGTAACATCATCCACAAAGGCAAAGACGCCGAGAGGGAATGTATGTGTTGTGAGGCATCTAAAAGCATTACTGTGTCCCCAGGCAGCTGGAAACACACACAAACACACACACACACTTGGAAGGGCCGGGAGTTAAACATACACCTACCTACTCTAACACACTACAGCATTACGCATTTACAGAATGCGCTACCAAGATTACTGAACACAACACTCCCTGAGGCATACTTCTAGGTGGGTGACATCATCCGCAAAGGCAAAGATGCCGATAGGGAATGTTTAGAGAGTGGGCGGTCTGAAAGCATATTACCTTCCCAAGGTAGACGTACACAAACATGGCAGTGCTGTCATCGGGACAACTAAATATCTACAGAGCACAACAACACTAAATAGATACGGAATGCACCACAGACAGTACACCCTTCGAGAGAGCAACAAGTGTGTTCAATGTAGGCATCCATCGTGACATTGAAATTGGACATCTGGTGCCTGGATGATCACCATGGCTATACAGGATGTCAATGGCCATGCCCACACGCTTAGTATCACATGTCTGTTTGGAATGTACTGTGTGTCCATCTACACAATGGCGTACTGGGCATGCTCACACACTTAGCAGTTGCAAAGGGCCATCTTGCATGCACACGGAGTCTAATCACGGAAGGGCGCAGTGTGGAATGTACTGTGTGTCCATCTACACAACGGCGTACTAGGCATGCTCACACACTTAGCTGTTGCAAAGGGCCATCCTGCATGCACACGGAGTCTAATCACGGAAGGGTGCAGTGTGGAATGTACTGTGTGTCTATCTACACAACGGCGTACTGGGCATGCTCACACACTTTGCAGTTGCAAAGGGCCATCTTGCATGCACTCGGAGTGTAATCACGGAAGGGCGCAGTGTGGAATGTACTGTGTGTCCATCTACACAATGGCGTACTGGGCATGCTTACACACTTAGCAGTTGCAAAGGGCCATCTTGCATGCACACAGAGTCTAATCGTGGAAGGGCGCAGTGTGGAATGTACTGTGTGTCCAGCTACACAACGGCATACTGGGCATGCTCACACAGCAGTTGCAAAGGGCAATCTTGCATGCAGATGGAGTGTACACACAGAAGGGCACAGTAAGGTATAACTGCCCTCACGCACAGTGTGGTCACACATGCAGTGACCTGGACACAAACAGCTGCCATCACAGCTGTCACAGGTGCAGGTCACACACGTATACACTGCAGTGTACACTGTAGCTGTCAAGTCAGCACCATGTTGTTGGTGCAGCACTACACAGCCTTACGGTCCCACAACACCATGTGAAACATGACCACTGGGCTGTACAGTGGTGTACACTAGCTGTGCAGAGTACACACGTACCAACAGGGATCCAACAGGTGTTATGCATTGCAATGATACCAGTATATATGAACAGGACGGATCAAGACATACCATGGCCCTTACACAGCTGTGACACCTGACTGTTGCTGTACACCAGTGAACACACATCTGGGTATGTCATGCATGTGATTGTGTGGATGTGTGCATGGACTGCACACACAACACATACATACATGGCCTTTGATGTACCTCGTGCATAACACTGGCCTAATCAATGCTACACACGTGAATTGAAGGTGGGCCCATGTCTGTTGAATGCTCACACTACAGGGGGTAGCAGTGTTGACTGGGACACATACCCTTGTACTGGTCGCCTGTGACACCCATGATATCATACTGCAGTCCATGTGTTATGCATGTCAACACACATGTCCAACAATAGCAATGCATACAAACATGGCAACAGGAGACACATGTGACATCTGTACTGTGCATGCAGCAAACATGCATGTGCAGTGGCCAATGTCCGTAACATAGTTTCACCTACCTACAACATGCAGACGCAATGCAGACCCATCATTGACATCTGTATACGGTGACATACAAACAGCATGTATGGGGGGATGTGTGTACATAACGTGGTGAACCACCTGTCTAGATGTATGTGTGCAGGGGTGGCTCACAGTTGTGTCACACACCATCCTATCATGCCATGTGCTAACTGTACGCTATGTCGCTGTTACGTGATGGTGCTGACATAATGCATACACAGCGGTCAGGTGTTGACAACTATATGTCATATGGCACCTGTAACACCTACAACCTCCCGTGTGCATATAGCAGCACAATTGCCAGATATAGCGTTGGTACACATAATGCAATCAATACCGCTGCATGTCCATCAAATGTGTTATCATATGGCAGGTGTATCATTCCCAGCACTGCCATGTGTGTCCGAATGTGTGACCAGGGATGCCACATATCGCGGGGAATATGTCCCAGTTGCTACACATCCCTGTACCCCATTGTAGAGATCTGTACATACGTCAGTGTGGGAAGCATGGCGTTCGCCAGTGAGGTGCATCACACACGTCTGCTGTCCGCATACACATGTGTGGTCACCATAGTGTGTGTGTGTCTGATTGTATGTCTGGTGCTTGGTGTGAGTGTGCATGCTAATATACGGTGGGAAATTATCACTAGCCCCACGTGGTGACTAACCCGTAATGGTGATGCATTGCACAACTCTGTTGATGCCATAGGTCCCAGCCATACTGGCTACCTGTGCATGTCCCTTCTCTGTGACACGTCGTGTGGGTGCATAGTACTGTGAGGGTGATGACCACACAGGCAAGGGTCCCCAGCTGCACACTATGGGGTGTGCATTATAGTGGTGTACACCCCGTGGATGCGGCCATGTTCACGCACTGTTACAGGGTCCTACTGCTGCACAGTGTGGCCTCCAGCTACCAAGTGACACCTCATATCATCATTGGCCAGGCCACTGTGTACAACCCCTGTACCATGTCACCATACCTGTAATGTGTCCTGGTATGTATGTCACGTCTCTGTCCAGTGTAGCCTGTGGCACCGACCACATGCGTCAGGTGCAGTATATGTTCGGACATCTGTGTCATGTTGGTGTGTCCAACAGTCAGGATGAGGGTACATGTAGCATGCTGATATTGCCAGACGTGCCTGTGTGCACTCCACAGTTGCACGTGGGGGACTGCAAACACTGCTACCTGTAGGCACATGCAAGTACACCATAGGAGGGAACCAGGGTATCACAACCAACATGGTGCTACAGATGTAACCGAGACACATACCGTGAACACATCACAATGCATGCTGCACCTGCACTACATGGTATGACTGGTGCATGTCGACAGTACACAACCTATGTCACATACACAACTCAGTATTCACACACAACCACTGCAACATACACATCCCTCACTATGCATACACAGGTATTACATACACCTCTCACTATGCTGTTCAACCTGTGCATCAGAATATTTGTGCATAACCCTGCCCTGATGGTGTGGATGACAGGGATGCGGCACAGGCTTCATCATATGCACAGGGTGATATGTTTGCCAGGGGCATAGGCTGCACCAATGGATAACATCATGTGTGTGTGTAAGGGCCAGTGAGTTGACTGGACATGTCTGTGCAGAATGCATGTGGATGTTGTGAAGCCCTACAGTTGTGTTGGCTGTGTGCAGGTATGTGTGCACACAGTTCTGCCATTTGTGATGCCTACACGGGGTATAATTGACAGCCCCAGATTATACAGTGCAGGTTGTACAGCTCACTGTGTCCGTCCACGGCCACGTGACCTGTACCTGCCTGGGGTTGCACGGGCACTACCAGGTGGAGGTACAGAGTGGCTACTGTCCAACAACACATGTTGGCTGGAACCGTGTCCCTGTTGAGATCGTCCAGGGCCACGTCCATGTGGCCTGCTGTGTCCTGGTGTTGACAGCGCAGCACCAGCTGCACTGCTACTGCTACCGGCACTATGGGAGCGGGCATGTGAGGTGGCACACTCACGTCGACCTACATTAGGTGGTGTTGCTGGCCTACATCCACGTGGCCTACGCCTCACTGCTACCAGGTGTTCCAGCACAGACAGCTCCCGCTCGTGGATTGCCATGCCTCAATCAAGGATTCCGACCATTTCACCTAGTCGCCTATCCAGAACATTAGTAATCTGCTGTTGAGCATTTGCCAATGCCTGGATGTTGTCATTTAGGGTATGGATAGCAGCCCTCTGCAGCCTCTACCCTTCTCTGTTCTGCTGTTCAGCACGTGCCTGTGCCACCATTACAGTCTGGAACATGCGTCTGGTGATACCAGCTGCTGCGCTCTGTCCTGCAGGTGCATGTCTGCCAGAGGACCTCCTACGAGCAGCACCGGCCACATGCCTGTGTGGCACATCTGCAGTCATTACACTGACACCATGGTGTGTAGACACACCTTCTGTAGCAACCACACATTCCTGTTCCACGCCAACAGACGCTGACTGTCCTTCCTCTATGGCCACCGGTGATGCGGTATGTGTTGGCAGCAGAACTGTGTGCGGGGAAGAGGGGTACATAGCTGGGATGGTAACCATTAGCACAGATTCAGCCCCTGACAACCCTGCCTGTACCTCATGCATATGTTCATCACCGCTAGTATCTGTGGGGACACTAACATCAGATGGACCGCAGGAGGGTAACGCACCTACATCACCTGTGAATGCAAAGAAATACTGTAAAGTACAATAGACACACACACACACACACACACACACACACACACACACACACACACACACACACACACACACACACACACAGACACACACACACACAGACACACACACACACACACACACACACACACACACACACACACACACACACACATAGACACACACACACACAGACACACACAGACACACAGACACAGACATACACAGACACACCAAGCATGTGATTTGTCAGATGGCATGCAGCATGCCTGCGATATAGCAGAGGGCTTGCAGCTCAGACATTAATAGTGTTAGTAAGCATACCTCCCTGGGGTGCACACTACAGCAAGCAGGTGTCATATCAGTATCCATGCAGTTCACACAATCATGGTAGTATGCATGCATCCCCGTGATACACCATGTGGCCCAGAACAGGATAACAGTACACATGGCTGACGTGACCTTGACATGTAATCTGCTAACATGTGCATTAACATGCATACATGTTTGAAACAATGGTGTCCTGACACATGTACAGCATCATAATGGGCTTCACATTGCAGTGTTGTGTGTATGCCCTACAGATAGAATGCATGTTTAGCAAATGTGCATGAGCATGGAGGGTAGTGTGAGCCGTCTACATTGCTATACAGTGTGAAGTACAGACACTGTGCCATTGTATGTTAACATGAGGCATGTATGTTGCTGTAGAATGCATAATATGTACACATTGCATAGCCATAACTGCAACACAGTTGTGATGTTCGACAGATCCAATATGGTAGACTTCAGTGACACCTCCAGTAGCTGTGCACAGGCTTTTAGGTTGTCCAGTATACCACATCAACTGTATAATCGGTCAACTAAGGCTATAATTGGACCATGTGTGGACAATGTGCAACAGGGTGTATACACATCCCAAGTACTGTGTGGCTACATGTCTCTGGCCATCCCCCATGGCCATGTGTGCACATGTGTTGGCCAATTGTGTGTGATGGGCATATTCTCCACATGTCTGTGTGGTCCCATATGACATACACCCATACATGTCAGATATGTCACAATCCACAGGGCTTTGCAGACAACGGGTTGTATGTTTGGTATGTGGGGTATAGGTCATGTGATAGTGTGACAGTATTGCAGACAGAACACTACATGTCTGGGACATGTCAGGTGGCACATCAAAATGTGTGCACCCAATGCAGGGGCATATGACACAATGGTGACACTTGTGGGCTGCCCATATCACAGCTCACTGTGTGGTACTGTGTGCATACCACACATGTTGTTTTAATGCATACTACATATGCCTCCATTGTAGAACACCTCCACCGTTGTATGCACAGCTGACCACACATGTCGCAATGACAAGTACTGTGGTTTCAAGTCTGTGTATCATTACGTTTGTATATATTGCACATGGGTGGTGTGTGTGAATGCATGGTGGTGCGACCTGCATATCATGACTGGAACAAACATCAGGTGTGCAAGTGTTAACTGGTCACATGGCTAATAGATCTACACTGTAACATGCCTGATACTGATGACAGTCTCACCTGCAATGGACCCATGTCTGTGCAGCACACCAGAGGTACCTGTATAGGGGTGACACACCAGTATGAACATTATCCATGACTGTATGACAGCCACAGGTTGCACTGTGCATGTGAACACATTCACCTGTGTAATAGCATATAGTATGCACATGTGTGCATACACAACATAGCATACTGTAGTATGCAGCATGTGTGTCCACATACCTGGCATATGTTGTTACTTTACATAATGTACAGTGACACATGCAACTACATGGGATATAATAGCCATATGTGCATTACTGACTTACCAGGCAACTCCAGGCTCATTGGTTGGGAGACACCCACCTCCACGATGGCAGCTAGTGTTTCTGGATGCTGTTCCCTGGGTGTCCCCAGACTGGCCAGTAGCTCCTCGGTGTGTGTGAGTGGGGGCTGGGTTGGTGGCCCACCACTTGTTCCACCTTGTTCCCTGGTGATTGCAGTGGCACACTGTTTTGCATGTCGTATCAGGTCCGTGCAGTGTCTGCACACCTACTGGTAGGTGTGGTTATGGCCACCCACATCGTTCACCCTCCTGCGTAGATCCTGCCACAGGTCATCCTGCTGTTGGGCATGCTGTGGCACATGGCTGAACAACAAGTCACAGTTGTCATGGAGTTGTGGGATGAGGACATCATCCTCCTGGCGGGTGTATGCTGGGAGGCATGTACGGGGCATTATCTGTAAAACATAATGATGGTTACAGGTCACAGTTTCAGAGATGTGCAGAGATACTGCTGCACATACATTTCTATGACATCTACTGCATCTGCACAGTTATCTTTGCAAAGCATCATGACACTGACATGACTGACATGTTTGTGTCAAACATGTCACACCCATTATGCATTGGATATCATCACCATATATGTGTGTCACCTCATTACAGTGTTCATACTCCATGTAAATGCTGTCTTGCTGTGGGCATGTCTATTTGCCTGCACTTGTGTTCTTACCTATCTGCACATGCCTCAATGTGTCCACGGTACTACTGTTGACCTGGATGATGTGTATATGTCACAAATCAACACAGACACAGCCGTAATGGACTTCAGCAGTGACAATGCATTACTGTGTCCCCAGGCAGCTGGAAACACACACACACACTTGGAAGGGCTGGCAGTTGAACATACACCTACCTACTCTAACACTACAGCATTGCATTTACAGAACGCAGCTACGAGATTACTGAACACAGCATTCCCAGAGGCATACTTCTAGGTGGGTGACATCATCCGCAAAGGCAAAGATGCCGATAGGGAATGTATGTGTTGTGAGGCATGTAAAAGCATTACTGTGTCCCCAGGCAGCTGGAAACACACACACACACACACTTGGAAGGACTAGGAGTTGCTCATACACCTACCTACTCTAACACACTAGAGCATTACGCATTTACAGAGCGGCACGGATTACTGAACACAGCACTCCCAGAGGCATACTTCTAGGTGGGTAACATCATCCACAAAGGCAAAGACGCCGAGAGGGAATGTATGGGTTGCGAGGCATCTAAAAGCATTACTGTGTTCCCAGGCAGCTGGAAATACACACACACACACACACACACTTGGAAGGGCCGGGAGTTAAACATACACCTACCTTCTCTAACACACTACAGCATTACGCATTTACAGAATGGGCTACCGAGATTACTGAACACAGCACTCCCAGAGCATACTTCTAGGTGGGTGACATCTTCCACAAAGGCAAAGGCGCCTGATAGGAATGTGTGTGTTGTGAGGCATCTAAAAGCATTACTGTGTCCCCAGGCAGCTGGAAACACAAACACACTTGGAAGGGCCGGGAGTTGAACATACACCTACCTACTCTAACACACTACAGAATTACGCATTTACAGAGCAGCTACTGAGATTACTGAACACAGCACTCCCAGAGGCATACTTCTGGGTGGGTGACATCATCCATAAAGGCAAAAGACACTGATAGGGAATGTATGTGTTGTGAGGCATCTAAAAAGCATTACTGTGTCCCCAGGCAGTTGGAACACACACACACACAAACACACACACACACTTGGAAGGGCCAGGAGTTGAACATACACCTACCTACTCTAACACACTACAGCATTAGACATTTACAGAATGTGCTACTAAGATTACTGAACACAGCACTCCCAGAGGCATACTTCTAGGTGGGTGACATAATCCAAAGGCAAAGATGCCGATAGGGAATGTATGTGTTGTGAGGCATCTAAAAGCTTTACTGTGTCCACAGGCAGCTGGAAACACACACGCACACACCTACACACTTGGAAGGGCTGGAAGTTGAACATACACCTACCTACTAACACACTACAGCATTACGCATTTACAGAGCGGCTACGAGATTGCTGAACACAGCACTCCCAGAGGCATACTTCTAGATGGGTGACATCATCCGCAAAGGCAAAGACACTGATAGGGAATGTATGTGTTGTGAGGCATCTAAAAGCATTACTGTGTCCCCAGGCAGCTGGAAATACACACACACACACACACACACACACACACACTTGGAAGGGCCAGGAATTGAACATACACCTACCTACTCTAACACACTACAGCATTACGCATTTACAGAATCGCTACCAAGATACTGAACATAGCACTCCCAGAGGCATACTTCTAGGTGGGTGACATCATCCGCAAAGGCAAAGATGCCGATAGGGAATGTATGTGCTGTGAGGCATCTAAAAGCATTACTGTGTCCCCAGGCAGCTGGAAACATACACACACACACACTTGGAAGGGCCGGGAGTTGAACATACACCTACTTACTCTAACACACTACAGCATTATGCATTTACAGAACGCGCTACCAAGATTACTGAACACAGTGCTCACAGAGGCATACTTCTAGGTGGGTGACATCATCCGCAAAGGCAAAGACGCCGATAGGGAATGTATGTGTTTTGAGGCATCTAAAAGCATTACTGTGTCCCCAGGCAGCTGGAAACACACACACACGCACTTGGAAGGGCTGGCAGTTGAACATACACCTACCTACTCTAACACACTACAGCATTACGCATTTACAGGCCGCTACCGAGGTTACTGAACACAGCATTCCCAGAGGCATACTTCTAGGTGGGTGACATCATCCGCAAAGGCAAAGATGCCGATAGGGAATGTATGTGTTGTGAGGCATGTAAAAGCATTACTGTGTCCCCAGGCAGCTGGAAACACACACACACACACACACTTGGAAGGACTAGGAGTTGCTCATACACCTACCTACTCTAACACACTAGAGCATTACGCATTTACAGAACAGCTACCGAGATTACTGAACACAGCACTCCCAGAGGCATACTTCTAGGTGGGTAACATCATCCACAAAGGCAAAGGCCGAGGGGAATGTATGTGTTGTGAGGCATCTAAAAGCATTACTGTGTCCCCAGGCGGCTGGAAACACACAAACACACACACACTTGGAAGGGCTGGGAGTTAAACATACACCTACCTACTCTAACACACTACAGCATTACGCATTTACAGAATGCGTACCAAGATTACTGAACACAACACTCCTGAGGCATACTTCTAGGTGGGTGACATCATCCGCAAAGGCAAAGATGCCGATAGGGAATGTTTAGAGAGTGGGGCGGTCTGAAAGCATATTACCTTCCCAAGGTAGACGTACACAAACATGGCAGTGCTGTCATCGGGACAACTAAATATCTACAGAGCACAACAACACTAAATAGATCACGGAATGCACCACAGACAGTACACCCGGAGAGAGCAACAAGTGTGTTCAATGTAGGCATCCATCGTGACATTGAAATTGGACATCTGGTGCCTGGATGATCACCATGGCTATGCAGGATGTCAATGGCCATGCCCACACGCTTAGTATCACATGTCTGTTTGGAATGTACTATGTATCCATCTACACAATGGCGTACTGGGCATGCTCACACACTTAGCAGTTGCAAAGGGCCATCTTGCATGCACACGCGAGGTCTAATCGCGGAAGGGCGCAGTGTGGAATGTACTGTGTGTCCATCTACACAGCGGCGTACTAGGCATGCTCACACACTTAGCTGTTGCAAAGGGCCATCCCTGCATGCACACGGAGTCTAATCACGGAAGGGTGCAGTGTGGAATGTACTGTGTGTCTATCTACACGGCGTACTGGGCATGCTCACACACTTTGCAGTTGCAAAGGGCCATCTTGCATGCACTCGGAGTGTAATCACGGAAGGCAGTGTGGAATGTACTGTGTGTCCATCTACACAATGGCGTACTGGGCATGCTTACACACTTAGCAGTTGCAAAGGCCATCTTGCATGCACACAGAGTCTAATCGTGGAAGGGCGCGGTGTGGAATGTACTGTGTGTCCAGCTACACAGCGGCATACTGGGCATGCTCACACAGCAGTTGCAAAGGGCAATCTTGCATGCAGATGGAGTGTACACACAGAAGGGCACAGTAAGGTATAACTGCCCTCACGCACAGTGTGGTCACACATGCAGTGACCTGGACACAAACAGCTGCCATCACAGCTGTCACAGGTGCAGGTCACTGCGTATACACTGCAGTGTACACTGTAGCTGTCAAGTCAGCACCATGTTGTTGGTGCAGCACTACACAGCCTTACGGTCCCACAACACCATGTGAAACATGACCACTGGGCTGTACAGTGGTGTACACTAGCTGTGCAGAGTACACACGTACCAACAGGGATCCAACAGGTGTTATGCATTGCAATGATACCAGTATATATGAACAGGACGGATCAAGACATACCATGGCCCTTACACAGCTGTGACACCTGACTGTTGCTGTACACCAGTGAACACACATCTGGGTATGTCATGCATGTGATTGTGTGGATGTGTGCATGGACTGCACAACACATACATACATAGCCTTTGATGTACCTCGTGCATAACACTGGCCTAATCCATTCGCGTGTTTAGCATTGAAGGTGGGCCCATGTCTGTTGAATGCTCACACTACAGGGGGTAGCAGTGTTGACTGGGACACATACCCTTGTACTGGTCGCCTGTGACACCCATGATATCATACTGCAGTCCATGTGTTATGCATGTCAACACACATGTCCAACAATAGCAATGCATACAAACATGGCAACAGGAGACACATGTGACATCTGTACTGTGCATGCAGCAAACATGCATGTGCAGTGGCCAATGTCCGTAACATAGTTTCACCTACCTACAACATGCAGACGCAATGCAGACCCATCATTGACATCTGTATACGGTGACATACAAACAGCATGTATGGGGGGATGTGTGTACATAACGTGGTGAACCACCTGTCTAGATGTATGTGTGCAGGGGTGGCTCACAGTTGTGTCACACACCATCCTATCATGCCATGTGCTAACTGTACGCTATGTCGCTGTTACGTGATGGTGCTGACATAATGCATACACAGCGGTCAGGTGTTGACAACTATATGTCATATGGCACCTGTAACACCTACAACCTCCGTGTGCATATAGCAGCACAATTGCCAGATATAGCGTTGGTACACATAATGCAATCAATACCGCTGCATGTCCATCAAATGTGTTATCATATGGCAGGTGTATCATTCCCAGCACTGCCATGTGTGTCGAATGTGTGACCAGGGATGCCACATATCGGGAATATGTCCCAGTTGCTACACATCCCTGTACCCCATTGTAGAGATCTGTACATACGTCAGTGTGGGAAGCATGGCGTTCGCCAGTGAGGTGCATCACACACGTCTGCTGTCCGCATACACATGTGTGGTCACCATAGTGTGTGTGTGTCTGATTGTATGTCTGGTGCTTGGTGTGAGTGTGCATGCTAATATACGGTGGGAAATTATCACTAGCCCCACGTGGTGACTAACCCGTAATGGTGATGCATTGCACAACTCTGTTGATGCCATAGGTCCCAGCCATACTGGCTACCTGTGCATGTCCCTTCTCTGTGACACGTCGTGTGGGTGCATAGTACTGTGAGGGTGATGACCACACAGGCAAGGGTCCCCAGCTGCACACTATGGGGTGTGCATTATAGTGGTGTACACCCGGTGAATGCGGCCATGTTCACGCACTGTTACAGGGTCCTACTGCTGCACAGTGTGGCCTCCAGCTACCAAGTGACACCTCATATCATCATTGGCCAGGCCACTGTGTACAAGCCCTGTACCATGTCACCATACCTGTAATGTGTCCTGCTATGTATGTCACGTCTCTGTCCAGTGTAGCCTGTGGCACCGACCACATGCGTCAGGTGCAGTATATGTTCGGACATCTGTGTCATGTTGGTGTGTCCAACAGTCAGGATGAGGGTACATGTAGCATGCTGATATTGCCAGACGTGCCTGTGTGCACTCCACAGTTGCCGCGTGGGGGACTGCAAACACTGCTACCTGTAGGCACATGCAAGTACACCATAGGGAACCAGGGTATCACAACCAACATGGTGCTACAGATGTAACCGAGACACATACCGTGAACACATCACAATGCATGCTGCACCTGCACTACATGGTATGACTGGTGCATGTCGACAGTACACAACCTATGTCACATACACAACTCAGTATTCACACACAACCACTGCAACATACACATCCCTCACTATGCATACACAGGTATTACATACACCTCTCACTATGCTGTTCAACCTGTGCATCAGAATATTTGTGCATAACCCTGCCCTGATGGTGTGGATGACAGGGATGCGGCACAGGCTTCATCATATGCACAGGGTGATATGTTTGCCAGGGGCATAGGCTGCACCAATGGATAACATCATGTGTGTGTGTGTAAGGGCCAGTGAGTTGACTGGACATGTCTGTGCAGAATGCATGTGGATGTTGTGAAGCCCTACAGTTGTGTTGGCTGTGTGCAGGTATGTGTGCACACAGTTCTGCCATTTGTGATGCCTACACGGGGTATAATTGACAGCCCCAGATTATACAGTGCAGGTTGTACAGCTCACTGTGTCCGTCCACGGCCACGTGACCTGTACCTGCCTGGGGTTGCACGGGCACTACCAGGTGGAGGTACAGAGTGGCTACTGTCCAACAACACATGTTGGCTGGAACCGTGTCCCTGTTGAGATCGTCCAGGGCCACGTCCATGTGGCCTGCTGTGTCCTGGTGTTGACAGCGCAGCACCAGCTGCACTGCTACTGCTACCGGCACTATGGGAGCGGGCATGTGAGGTGGCACACTCACGTCGACCTACATTAGGTGGTGTTGCTGGCCTACATCCACGTGGCCTACGCCTCACTGCTACCAGGTGTTCCAGCACAGACAGCTCCGCCGTGGATTGCCATGCCTCAATCAAGGATTCCGACCATTTCACCTAGTCGCCTATCCAGAACATTAGTAATCTGCTGTTGAGCATTTGCCAATGCCTGGATGTTGTCATTTAGGGTATGGATAGCAGCCCTCTGCAGCCTCTACCCTTCTCTGTTCTGCTGTTCAGCACGTGCCTGTGCCACCATTACAGTCTGGAACATGCGTCTGGTGATACCAGCTGCTGCGCTCTGTCCTGCAGGTGCATGTCTGCCAGAGGACCTCCTACGAGCAGCACCGGCCACATGCCTGTGTGGCACATCTGCAGTCATTACACTGACACCATGGTGTGTAGACACACCTTCTGTAGCAACCACACATTCCTGTTCCACGCCAACAGACGCTGACTGTCCTTCCTCTATGGCCACGGTGATGCGGTATGTGTTGGCAGCAGAACTGTGTGCGGGAAGAGGGGTACATAGCTGGGATGGTAACCATTAGCACAGATTCAGCCCCTGACAACCCTGCCTGTACCTCATGCATATGTTCATCACGCTAGTATCTGTGGGGACACTAACATCAGATGGACCGCAGGAGGGTAGCACCTACATCACCTGTGAATGCAAAGAAATACTGTAAAGTACAATAGACACACACACACACACACACACACACACACACACACACACACACAAACACACACAGACACACACACACACACAGACACACACACACACAGACACACACACACACACACACACACACACACACACACACACACATAGACACACACACACACAGACACACACAGACACACAGACACAGACATACACAGACACACCAAGCATGTGATTTGTCAGATGGCATGCAGCATGCCTGCGATATAGCAGAGGGCTTGCAGCTCAGACATTAATAGTGTTAGTAAGCATACCTCCCTGGGGTGCACACTACAGCAAGCAGGTGTCATATCAGTATCCATGCAGTTCACACAATCATGGTAGTATGCATGCATCCCCGTGATACACCATGTGGCCCAGAACAGGATAACAGTACACATGGCTGACGTGACCTTGACATGTAATCTGCTAACATGTGCATTAACATGCATACATGTTTGAAACAATGGTGTCCTGACACATGTACAGCATCATAATGGGCTTCACATTGCAGTGTTGTGTGTATGCCCTACAGATAGAATGCATGTTTAGCAAATGTGCATGAGCATGGGAGGGTAGTGTGAGCCGTCTACATTGCTATACAGTGTGAAGTACAGACACTGTGCCATTGTATGTTAACATGAGGCATGTATGTTGCTGTAGAATGCATAATATGTACACATTGCATAGCCATAACTGCAACACAGTTGTGATGTTCGACAGATCCAATATGGTAGACTTCAGTGACACCTCCAGTAGCTGTGCACAGGCTTTTAGGTTGTCCAGTATACCACATCAACTGTATAATCGGTCAACTAAGGCTATAATTGGACCATGTGTGGACAATGTGCAACAGGGTGTATACACATCCCAAGTACTGTGTGGCTACATGTCTCTGGCCATCCCCATGGCCATGTGTGCATGTATGTGTGGCCAATTGTGTGTGATGGGCATATTCTCCACATGTCTGTGTGGTCCCATATGACATACACCCATACATGTCAGATATGTCACAATCCACAGGGCTTTGCAGACAACGGGTTGTATGTTTGGTATGTGGGGTATAGGTCATGTGATAGTGTGACAGTATTGCAGACAGAACACTACATGTCTGGGACATGTCAGGTGGCACATCAAAATGTGTGCACCCAATGCAGGGGCATATGACACAATGGTGACACTTGTGGGCTGCCCATATCACAGCTCACTGTGTGGTACTGTGTGCATACCACACATGTTGTTTTAATGCATACTACATATGCCTCCATTGTAGAACACCTCCACCGTTGTATGCACAGCTGACCACACATGTCGCAATGACAAGTACTGTGGTTTCAAGTCTGTGTATCATTACGTTGTATATATTGCACATGGGTGGTGTGTGTGAATGCATGGTGCGACCTGCATATCATGACTGGAACAAACATCAGGTGTGCAAGTGTTAACTGGTCACATGGCTAATAGATCTACACTGTAACATGCCTGATACTGATGACAGTCTCACCTGCAATGGACCCATGTCTGTGCAGCACCAGAGGTACCTGTATAGGGGTGACACACCAGTATGAACATTATCCATGACTGTATGACAGCCACAGGTTGCACTGTGCATGTGAACACATTCACCTGTGTAATAGCATATAGTATGCACATGTGTGCATACACAACATAGCATACTGTAGTATGCAGCATGTGTGTCCACATACCTGGCATATGTTGTTACTTTACATAATGTACAGTGACACATGCAACTACATGGGATATAATAGCCATATGTGCATTACTGACTTACCAGGCAACTCCAGGCTCATTGGTTGGGAGACACCCACCTCCACGATGGCAGCTAGTGTTTCTGGATGCTGTTCCCTGGGTGTCCCCAGACTGGCCAGTAGCTCCTCGGTGTGTGAGTGGGGGCTGGGGTGGTGGCCCACCACTTGTTCCACCTTGTTCCCTGGTGATTGCAGTGGCACACTGTTTTGCATGTCGTATCAGGTCCGTGCAGTGTCTGCACACCTACTGGTAGGTGTGGTTATGGCCACCCACATCGTTCACCCTCCTGTAGATCCTGCCACAGGTCATCCTGCTGTTGGGCATGCTGTGGCACATGGCTGAACAACAAGTCACAGTTGTCATGGAGTTGTGGGATGAGGACATCATCCTCCTGGCGGGTGTATGCTGGGAGGCATGTGCGGGGCATTATCTGTAAAACATAATGATGGTTACAGGTCACAGTTTCAGAGATGTGCAGAGATACTGCTGCACATACATTTCTATGACATCTACTGCATCTGCACAGTTATCTTTGCAAAGCATCATGACACTGACATGACTGACATGTTTGTGTCAAACATGTCACACCCATTATGCATTGGATATCATCACCATATATGTGTGTCACCTCATTACAGTGTTCATACTCCATGTAAATGCTGTCTTGCTGTGGGCATGTCTATTTGCCTGCACTTGTGTTCTTACCTATCTGCACATGCCTCAATGTGTCCACGGTACTACTGTTGACCTGGATGATGTGTATATGTCACAAATCAACACAGACACAGCCGTAATGGACTTCAGCAGTGACAATGCACACATACACATGGACACCTGTACATGCATGTGTTTTGCCATATACATCTACACAGCACTGTACAACTGTTTAACATCCTGACATGGATTGCCTGTATTACACATGTGATAGACATGGGACAATGGATAGTCAGACGACATTCGCAGGGATGGGCATCAACCATAGCATGTGTGGGCACAGTTTCCACGCTGTTACAGATGGCCATTGTGCCACCGCAAGCTGCATCAGTGCCACATTACTGATCCAGTCAGTTGATAGTACATCTACCATGCGGCCATCACACCACATATGACTGGGATGACATCTGCAGCTTTGATGGACAGGGTTGCATGGTATGGCGGGAGTATGTCCCATATATGGCACAGGGATCTGTCCAGCCTGTGGCGATCCTAGTATTAGGACGGTGGCTGTCCATGACATATGTCATATAGATCAGGATATGGACATGTAGCATGTCCATCATCATGGTGTAGCAAATGTCCTTCTGCAAGGTAGACAGCATGCTGCATAGTGGAGGTGTGGATTGTGAAGGCTGGTATCGCACATCCATGCATAGCCATTACCCCTTACAGGTGGTATGTGATCCAATATTGGTCACCACAGTGCTGTATATGCCTGGCCAGTGATCTCCGTGGTCATGGATGGCACACTGACATGACATGGGTACCTCAGATGACTACCTAAGGGGCCTGGAGACATCACCATGTCGGGGGGTGCACTGCACAGCACCATCCCTTACACAGTGTCCATTATGTTGACCACAGCCTAGGTAGTAGTTTATGGGCACAGGGATGTTCACCTAGCGGTGACACTGCTGGTATCATCCATCAGACTGTGCACATATGTCACAAACCTCACACACACAGCCCATTCTGTATGTTGTTCACAACACTGACACAGCTAAACTGATAGGTCATGGCCATTCACAGCCTTACATACACAGATGCCTAACATTTGTCTGTGTGGTATGGGCTACAATGAGGGTGGGGTTCAACACATTAACCCTGTTCTACTGTATCTGGCACTGATGTGCTGTGCACATGTCACTCTTGCACCTTTTGTAGTTGTGAGTCTGTCAACAGGCCACTGGTGGAACACTCCTGTGACACGCAAAGATATCTGTAATCAGATATCCATGCTATCTTGTACATCTGTACTGCTAACATCTACAGTGCTAATGGTTCATGGACATGCACACCATACTCAGCAGGGTTATACTGCGGTGCCACCCTAAATGACTGTCATCACCACTTGTGGGTTGATATTATCCAGCACCCTATCTGTATTGTATGGTCATGCTAGGCACTTGTTCAGAACATGTGAGCATGTCATGAGCTACTGATTACTATAGCGCCCATTCCACACCATTTCCCACAGGTACACTGGCTGTCCTAAACTTCCCAGCTTGCTTAAGGTACGACAGCTGTTGTACACACGTAACACACATATCCTGTGGGACATGGTTGTATATACAGGCATGTCCAACTGTCAAGTACCAGTGCTACTGCCTGTCTATATGAGGGATATATCGTACATGTGGCAATAGAGCAATTGTCTCATGTACACATTCAATGCTCACCTCCCAACATACGGCACTACAGCCTGTGGGGGATGCACGTCTGTAGCCGTGCTGGGCCCATAGCTCTCAGGTGTACCTCATTACGGGGAACGTACCTCATTTGGGGTTCTAAAAGGTGCATGTTCCTCAAGGTTTCACATTGGAAGGGTCTGTCACACATTCATTGTTGTACATAGTTTACCTGCTAGCCATGGCTAAATAGATGCGAATCATATTAATTCATTGGAATATCTGTTTTATACGTAAGACCAGCCTATTTTAGCCATCATATGCCATTCCTAGTTGATGCTGTTAGTAAGCCAGTTGTAAGTGTTCCACAGTTTGCCCATTTGTCACACGGTATGAGGGCTAATGTTCCTCATTTTGGGGACAGGAGGCTGACAGCTATGGCTGGGGGTAATGCTGTCGCCAACCCTGACTGCACCTGACAGTCATTTGGGGATGTGTAACATTCACAACACACCCCACCCATCACATAGTCTCACATGATCTACACCACTGGCCACACCTACGAGGACAACCTGTGCAGTATGTCTCCATACTCACTGTAGGCACCAGAGGTAGCCCCCATCATGGAAGACAACATCACCAGCTTATAGCCCACAGACACATGTGTGCCCACCATATACAGCCAATAGTGTGTTATAACATTCACAACACACCAGTCATAGCTGACTCTGTAGGGTGTCACACTGCAGTTCCACACAGCAGGCTACACAAGGCGTTAGTCACTTACATCTTGCTGTCAGGTAACTGCTTCTGCAACATAACCTATGCACCCATGCCACACCTCACCAGGTCTGTCATTCGCCATGTTAGTGTGACTGCCCTGTGATGCCACTTCACAGACTACGTGTGCAGGGATATGCAATAGCTCACCAGTCTTATAGCCCTGAGGGTGTGGGCCTAGCCCTGGGGAGCATTTTGCATTCATCCGGACATGATACCACTGTACAATGACCGACTGTGTCACTTCAACAGTTGCCTATGCTCCTATTGTCATTCCACAGGCATGTGGTATCTGTTCGCTATGACTGTCCTGGACAAACACAATGCTGTGGCACAGATGACTTGCACCTGTCGGCCCTGGGAGAACAGCTCACATGTAAGGCTCTTGCTGCTTCTATACTGCCTGTCCTGCACAGTTTCCAGTAACTGTCACCGGCAGGGCGGTAACTGGCATGCGCGACATGGGATCATGTGACACATTGCTTGCATCTTCCCCTGTGATGCATGCTGGCAAGGCACACCTTATAATACACCTCTCAAACATCTCTGCAGTGACTGGGACCTCCCTCTAGGCTCTGCAGAGCGCACCTGCAATGACAGGTTATAGACGGACCATACCTTTCAGGCAGATACCTGGACCGGCACACCCACAGCTGAGGGGTTCCCATATCCCACTATGTTTTGCACACATCCTGGCAAGTTGCTTAGCACAATGCATCAGAGGTGCTCCACGTGCAACTAACTGTGTCTGGGACCACTATACACATTGTAACAAGCGACAGAGTCAACATCATACCCCACGGGTAACATACCTTCTATGGTGGTATAGTGGACAGTGGGCCTCAGCTACTACTGATGTGTGACTGACAGTACCCCACACTTCACTGGGATAGCCACTCATGTACCGACACATCCATGAGTCATACCCTTCACTCTGCTGGATCAACACATACACACCACCTCCAAGACCTACATTACCCTTGGCATGAACACTACCACCATGTGACTGGTGTTACACACCTGGGGTTATCCCCTCATTGGTGGATTACAAACATATGCTAACCTACCTTGTTAGCCACATCCCGGCAACACACCCATCACAGCATACACAGTACATGTGTACTACAACACCCACTACAGACGTCTGCTGACAGCGGTTGTTAACATCATGACACCCGTGCAGATGGACAATGCACATACAAATGCTGACACATACCCCAGTGCACTTAATTAGCATGTACACAACTGCATGGATCATGCTATTCCACACAGAGCCATGATGGTACACACCAGATAACAGACGCCACTCTGGTGGTCATGTTCCACAGACATATGATGTACAACAACAGGTGTAGGCTGTTGCACAGTGGTGTACATTCCCATGTGTGGGGTGGCTCACTGGTCAGCCGTGGTGGGGCCACAGGGTCCCTCATCACATACTCCAAGACTAGCTACGTAAACATTACTACCACACATTCCGGGGTGTACCACCAGGCATTATGGTGTTATGTCAGTATTTGATGGCGACACCCACATCTGCTGTCACATACAACAGTCACTCAGGAACATTGCAGACCCAGGTATTGTTGGCAACATGCTAGAGGATGGATTCAATGTTGACAGTACACCCTCTCACTCACTACAGGGCCGCAATCCATACATGAACATTGTGGTATCCCTGTGGTCACACCTACACAGTACTGACCTAAACTCTATATGTCCTGGGACACTGGCCCCATGTCACCTTCCAAAGTCCCAGGCTGTGATGTCCGCCAACCTCTGAATTACATGTCTCCCCACTAGGCCACCATATTCAGTAATAACCTTGTTTCAGACATTGTAGACCCTGAATGGCACACAGCAGCATTTATCACACTACACGCAGGTGGCACCGCATTGCATGAGTGGGACTATAGTCCTACACACCTGACTAGAGTGTTCTGCATGGCTATGGGGCACATCATCAAGGATGTCATTCTCAGAGACATTGTTGGTCTCCCGTCCTCTGCTGCCACCCGGGTTGGGCTTGTTAAGGCCAGAGCATGGCCCCTACACATGGTGGACTCCTTTCAAACAGTTACCAGGGCAGTTGCTGATGGTACGGGCGTCCACACATCCTACATTGTCCTCTCATTGCCTTTCAGCACCATTCCCCATTCTGGTATTGACAACATACACATCCACCTGCACATCGTACCCTGTGTCTCAGAATGTTATGCTATGTGGCTCATGGACAGGACACACAGTGAGGCCAGCATACCATAGTACCTACTACATGTCAGGTACTTTGGCATACCATGGTCCTCAGTCATAGGGCCCCTCATGTTCAGTATATGCTTCCCTGCCGAACAGGCTGGCACATGGGACTTTCCCTGCCTAGCTTTAGAACCCCTACATACCAAGCGCCATTATTGCTCCACCAGCTGATACTGACTCCAACCATACGGGTGTCGCTGTGACAGATACATAATATGACTATCATGGCATCAAGCTGCATGACACAAGGTGCATGCACATCACCTTTGCATTACACCATTCACCCACTGACTATCACATGGATGGTAGTCCCCTACATACATATCACATTGTACATGTTTGCAGTACACACATATGTCGCACCCACTCCTGTGGTTACCGTATTGCCACTGTGGCGTGGATATCCTCCTATGTGGCCACACCTATCTGTACTGGGTGGGTAACTGGTACATAGGCACCCATTGTACCTCTGAACTCAAGACATCTACACACATTCAAGGGTACACCACCCCATTTAGGGTGTACCTTACACAACAGCTACAGCTTTACATGCCACAACATTAACATGCCATGACGTTTACTGAGCTCCGGCAGTTTAAATATGCGGCTGCACTATGGACACCACATCTGTACACATTTGCATACTACATATTCAGGGGTGACCTCTGCTGATCAGACAGGGCCCATGTCCACAACATTATTGATGGATATACTCTTCATACGCGACATAAGCAGAGGCCACTGTGAGCAACATGCTCATGGATATGTGCACACACGCCACAGTGAGTGGGATGTGCTTCTGGGTTACATTCCCAAACCGGACACTCACCATGCTGTGGAACATAAGTCCTATGTACTTCACGCAGGGACACTCAGTAGCACTGTTCATGTGATACCTCCCTTGGTGGTTGGGAGACACATGTAGGCCTGGGATCACTGCAGTGGCTGTACTGTGCAGTGGTGCAGGTGACACCTGGCTCTGCTCTTCACAGGACACTACCCTGGAGAGGTGCCACTAGTGTGAACACTGTAGTTGTGCTTACACATGGACTTGCCAGGCTGCATAGTACCCCACAATGCACCTGTGCAGCTATTACATGTCCTTTGTGCATGGTTACTTGGTAGCCCTTCCATTTAGATTAGCTATCATGCTATTACTATGTCCCATACCTACAGGCCATATGTATCCTGTTATTGTACATACCAATAGACGATACCTGTGGTATGCATGATATTCCTGTTATGCTGTGTAAAATATCTGTCATATCTACCTATAATACTATACATTACACATATTTCACATAGTATCCCATAATGCAAAGCATACTTGCTCAGCGGGACCACCTTACATATGTCATTAACGTTATATGCCCATACACATGCGTGCTGTGACAGTATATCAACATATACTATCCCCTGCTATGGCACGTCCTTGTTGGACATACCCTACCACTGACGCCGGTTTGTATGGCATTGTTCTGTTTAATCGCCTCATATAGCATCCCTTGTGGTGTGTGTGCTGTGTACCTTGTGTCCCACTGCTGGACGCACAGATTCTACAAGCGTTAGTATGCTCAGCAAGACATCACTACATAAATACCTTTCCCCACTTTATGCTTTGCGGACACGTTTAATTAATGCAAACCAGGCTATACATACAGTAAAACTAATTAATACAGATCATGCTATACATAACCTTACATATCGGGCATTCTACATACCTTGTTGTCATTACGGCGTTTCATTTCTATCTCTCTCACAGTGTTTCAACTGTTATGCGGTATGAGCATACGGTTTGAATGTCTGGCAAGTCATCCTTATATACGTCGATACATGAAACATGTGGATTCTTCACACCAATTGGTGTTCCTGAGTGACTAATTACTTGCATATCAGCTGTGCAGCTACTCCATTCGCCAATTACGCGGCAACAGTGGGGTATAATTGGATTCTCCACTTGGGCGTTGCCTATTTGCCCTACCTTTGGGGAGACGGTCTGTATTGTGTTTTGTTATGTGTAACTGCAACTGCTATGCATGGAGATAAGTATAGTTTGGATTCATGTCCCCTGCGGATTGTTTGTGACAGGTAGAGTATTTGGTTCAACATGTGGGTGTACCTGTCATCCCGATGTCTGATAACGGAGTATTGCAATCAAAACCTGTAACATGGCTGTTTGTTCCATTATACAACGCCTGCAATTTTGCATGTCACCTTTAATTGTGTCTCTCACATGGTATGTTGAGGGTTCTGCAGATGTAATTGACTGACTGGATGTTTGTGCTGCTATTACAGTTTGTATTGCTTTAGTTTCTAGTGTGGGGGATGTCGGTGGTTGTACATAACATATACGGTTTGTGGGCCTTGCATTTCTACATAATCCATATATATGTGTGTGGGCTCCGTCCCTAATTAGAGAGCTAACAGTTAGTAGACTTATGTTACGGGATTGTACGTTGGGCCATTGTTAATTGGTTTCTATATCGTCTGCAGGTGAGCTTCCTACTTGTATACCTCCATAATTGCAGCGATATATCAGGGGATATGTGTAGGTGACAGCTATCCCTTGTATTTCTGTCCCAGATATTTGCAGTCATTGCGGTTATGTTGTTAAAAGAGCCTGTTTGCCATGGGTTGCCACCTTATCATATGGTCATTGTTGGACACTTGTGGGACACAAAGCGGAGTATACAGGCCAACACGTAGCCAGGGTCATTACACAGGTAGCACATACTTTTATCCTCACTACATACCTATTGTTGTGTGACTTTGGCTACTTATCATATTGCATGTAACATTTAAGTTTCTTACATGCAGGCATAACTATTAAATATGGCTGTTACATTATATATGGGACATATTTATGTCCTACCATCTCGGACATTTGCCCTTTGTACTGTTTTATGTCAGGACACACCTGCCCAGGGTGGGGATGTCCCTCCTACTGTGGTACAGGTAGTAACCGTATGCCTACGGCTAGCTATACCCACACCTACCATACTGATCTGCCTCTGACTTGGCACCAACATACACATGTTGTGTACACACACACACATTACAGTCACACAGAAACGCACACGGCACCCTCAACGCACACTTACACAGACTACAGCACTCACAGACACAGTTGAACACAGTACCTACGTGGACCGCGACACTGTCAGCGGTGACTAACCGTCCCTTCATATCATCATACTATTACTCGCGGATGTACTGTTCCGGTACTGTGTTCTATCAGTCTTTCAGCCTCGTGTTTACGCATGTCGGTATGTTACACATTCCATGGTTGGCGGTATCCTATTTATTTGTACCTCCAAGATGTTATGAATGTCGTTGAACTATCTATTATATTTACAGATATCGCTGAATCCATCTATATCACCATATATCCCTCTATTGCCCTTTCTATCTGTATTATATATATGCATATGTGTACATATATATATATATATATATATATATATATATATATATATATATATATATATATATATATCTATATATATATATATATATATATATATATATATATATATATATATATATATATATATATATATATATATATATATATATATATATATATATATATATATATATATATATATATATATATATATATATATATATATATATATATATATATATATATATATATATATATACATATATATATACATATATATATATATATGGTGGGGAATGTGACAGGCACACAGCACCACCATATGCTGTAAGACTCATGTACTGTTCAGGTGTTGGCATTCCGTGTTCCACTGGCTGTTGTGTTTACAATGTTTGAGAGCTGCCTATGTAGGAGTCACACATTGGGCCACCTATACATTACAATTTACAGGTGGTCATGTTTGTGTGCCATCCATTTTATTGTGTGTGCAGGTGGAGAGGTGTCAGTCCGTAGGGGCCTACATGGTCAGAGTATGTGTTATACGTTCCCTCTTTGCCAAGGTGTAGGCATATTGGGCACGCCTCCGTCTGCCTACTGGGGCTGGCACAGTGTGTTCATGGTCTGAATCCCTCTGTGCCTGTACTGGCCTTGGCAATTGCGGTGGGCTATGAGGGCCTTCACCATTTTGTCCCTGCTGCAGCTGCTTCCGCAGGATCATATTATGTAGCATGGCACATACTATGATGATGTGGGCACACGTGCCTGGAGAGGACTGCAAGGCTCCACCAGATGTATCCAAGCACCGGAACCATGATTTCAGAATCCCGAACACATGCTCTATGATGATTCTGGTTTGTGCGTGTTCCTCATTATGGCGTTCTTGCATGGGTGTGTGTGCATTTCTGATGGGAGTCATCATCCACGGCTCCAGTGCATAGCCAGCATCCCCCACGAGATGGCCATGTGGGATGTCCCCCCTGACAAATACCTGATACAGCTGTGAGGCATGCCAGATATGGGAGTCATGGTAGCTTCCAGGGCTGCCAGCACACACATCCATGATAATGCCCTGGGCATTGCACACAACCTGGCAGTTGATGGAGTGGAATCCCTTGCGGTTTATGTACCGCATACCCTGCTCACCGGGTGGCAACTCGATTTGCATGTGCGTGCAGTCTATTGCACCCAGTACCTCCGGGTATTGTGCCACACGGTGGAAGTGACGCATATTGCTGGCCAACTCCTCCTGAGTTCTGGGGAAGTATATCTGCTCATTGGCATGTGGTAACATGGCATCCAGGAACTGGTGTAGTACCCTGGATGCTGATGCCTGTGAGATACCCATTATATCTCCAGTTGGCCTTTGAAAGGAACCTGTGGCCAGTATTCACAGGCTTACACATACCTTCGTGTCCACTGGTATGGGTTCCCCTCTGTTGTTTCTGGTTCTCAGGCGTGGCCGGCACAGCTCCACTATTTGCTGTAAGATGTCCCTGTCCACCCTGTAATGCTCTACTATCTCCAGGTCATGTAGCCCCTGGTAGGTTACCCTTGGTCTGAACACTCTCCTTCTCCTCTGAGGCCTGCGGTAGTTGTCAGCATCATCCTCCACAACACCGTCCGTCTCTAACACATGCTGATGAATCACAGCTATGGCAGCTCCCAACATGTACATTTTAAAAGTTCCCCGTGTGTTTACACCTATGGTGCGGTGTTTGGGAATACACAGGTGTGTGTTGGGTACTTTCACACTTTATACTATTGTGCTGTGAACACCAATGATGTCATAGGGTGTGTATGTACGTTCATAGCTACAGGTTATGTTATGTGTTTTACTGCCGGAACTACTATTGTGGTGCCTTTGGTGTTGAATTACATTTGCCTGCCGTGGATTACCTCTTGACCTTCCCTTTACATTTCTGCGTGTTGCACCTACCATTTTCTGGCGTGCATCCTGCAGCCTACTTTCATTTGTACTTTCCTGGACCTGGCGTATCTTGCGTTATGTGTGCTACTGCCGGTCTGCTGTCGGTTTGCTTTGCTCTGCTGTGTCAGGTCTCCTATCTTTGCAATCCAATACCTCCCCTTCTTTCTTTGCATTCACATGCATCCCCTATCCTGTTTTGCAGATTTCTGCAAGTGGACTTGTCAGCTGCCGTCGATTGGCCTTCGTGGGTCGATTGGTGTTGATTGCTCATTAGTACTCCAATTACCCTACTTCCGCATTTCCTTCTTTTCTTCCCCTGACCTTCCTGTTTCTGCTATTGTTTGCGGTGCGTGCGTCCAATTACTGGGTTTCGGGCACGTTTTCATCCTCGTACACATGCGCTTTTGGCCACCATGTGTGCTCTCAGCTAAATCATTCCTCCCCACCCCTATCCTGCAGCTTTGCTTAGCAACGGACAGGCCAGATTTGCAATGCTCCAATGTGCTTAGTGCTATGATGGCACACCCCTCTGCTGATGTCATGTATCTCCTCTGAGCCACTCCTCGGTGTTATACCGCTGTGCCGTATGGTACAACCTTCCTCCGGTGGGACATTTGCGATTCAGTATTATCTGCCTCATTTGCATGGCATTGACTACTAATTCATAGTTACCGCGCCGAACACTATCGCAAGCCCTTAGCAACCCTTGCACCTTGGTTGTGGTGTTCCATGCCTACCATTGTGTGTTATGCTGTAAACCTGATTTCTATTATGTTGCGATTTTATGACATTTTTATATTATTTCTTTATGTTACAGCTTCCGCACACATGCCCTGCGGTCCTGCTGTGCGTTACTGTGGACATGACATTAAATGTTGTTATTTACGTGTTGTGCATCTTTTCTTATGCCATTGGCTGTGTATTTCACCATTGGCATATGTTAACGTTGTGATACCTGGGTCTGGCCCTCTTCCATAGCGCTGATGTTCTGTTTGGGAAAATGTAAACCGTGTTTTTTGGTTTACATTTCTGTGGGCTAACGCTACGTCTGCACCACTTCATGAATCGCTATATGCCCTTCATTTGCATGGTGCAACACTGCACATGGGGTGATTTGCATACCTACACCGGGGGCTGCGCAGATCCGGCATACGCCGGTAGTGCACGTGGAATTGGATCGTACCTGAATCGCTCGGCGGCCATATTTGGCGTTATAATGCCTATGCTATGGCTGTGCTTGGCGCAAGCTTCATGAATTCCCGGGGTTTGTGTATATTAGCTACGTGGATGTTTCATTGACTTACTGGGGACATACTTCAGGTTTCTTAGGCATCTACCTTGAGAATATTCCATTGGTTCCTGTGCATGTTCACATGTAGATATATAGATACTCATACATAGGCACACAGCTGTATAACCCTTATATCTTGCAATGTTGTCTGAAGATGAGCAGCTGCATAATGTCAAACATGTATATGAATATCACATCTACAACCATCTATGACCCAAGACATGTATGATTAACATTAAGCAGACAGCAATAAAGTATTTACTATAACATTACATGCCAACAGCCATTCACATGCATGTTAAAACAATTCCCTGTGAGAATAAATACATGCTTATCTTCATTGCTTTATCTTGACATATTTACCAAAGTTGACATTAAAGTTGTTAATAACAATTGTTTCTAAACATTGGCTTTCAATCTACCATCTGCAAGAATGATTTAAAATGTATTTTTCATATCTCATTGTCCATTACTTTTCTCTGCTAGTGCCTTTGTTACCCTCTGTACATCTACATTGTTGTGTATTTCTGTATAAGAAGAATATCTGCACCGACTTAAGGATATGTACTGTTTATATAGCATATATTAAGTACATCAGAATATGATAAAATCTGTACTGTAGTTAAAAATAATTTTTACATGTTCACAAAAGAACTTAAATAATAGAAAGTTAAAGCATTGATTCATTGGTTTTGGAGCATATGACTTGTACATGATTTGTAGTGTGTTAAAATGATCTTAATTTGTTTCTTCAGCTGTCTGAAGAAATCTCATTTAAAGAGACAAACATACTTTGCAGTGAAAGTGGTTGGCTTGAACCATCGGATCATGTTTTGTTACTTTGTTTTTTGCATGAGTATTGTGACTGTATTTTTGTTGTTATTTAAATAAAAATGTTTAAATTAATGCTAGTAAACTGAAATGTCTCAACTGCGGTTGAGACCAGAGGCCCCATTTAAATATGTAATATTCTACCACATAATTCAAGTCACAGTTTGTAATGCAGGATTAAAGTGCCATGTTTTTGTGAAAGAAGTTGCTGAAAGACATTTAAATAATAGGTATCAGTGCTAAATCTCACCACAGAGGGCAGCTGGAATTCATGTATGTGAATGTGATTTTCAGTATTCCACTGCCTAATGCTATGAATGAGAATAAAAAAAAAGCTCTGCAGTCATGATTTTTCTTATTTTAGCTATATTACTCTGGTAGCTTTGCAATTCCATCCAGTATCATGGACTGTACCTCCAAATTTAACCATAATAACATAATTTATAAAATGTGCAAATGTACTGGGCAGTTATGTATGAGTTTAGTGAACTCAGCTTTCGTATACAGTGGTAATGCTTGGACTGATAGGGATAGGTACCAATCAGACAGGCTGCTTATTCTATATTGATGATGATAATGATAATTATTGCAATCATTTTAGGGTAGGAATATACTTTTTGTTTCCTTATTCTTGTTAGTCTGGTATTGAAAAATCATTTCTCTCTTATATGTTGAGTTGTTGTTTGTTATGTCTGGTAACAAAACTGTTCACTTTGTTGATTTTCATTGATTGTTTTATGACTGATCATTTTCACTATGCTTCGATATTTCACTTGTTTTCTGATGTAAGTACACTTTGAAGCCAAGCTGCCATTGACTGCAAGCCTGTCACTCTCATTTTTTCTGATGATGTCATGAAATTACCACATTCTGCAACTTGTAATTTCTAATATCTTTCCCACATAATTTATTTTGCATAATCATGCCTTTTATTCTATCTGGTCTAATGTTCTGTCCTTCTATACCGGCACCATGTTTACATTTGTCATGTGGTATGTTACTGAAGTGCATGCTGTATGCATTGTTCAGTTGGATAAAGCATCACATGCCATAATCAGAAAGGCAAATATCACATTAGTGTTATCATACAGGCAAACTCCATATGTTACTTTCATACAGGTAAACATCATGATTCATTCACAAATGAAACCTTAAACAAATGATTTGGTGTAGAAGATCATGTAAACCTTACTTGCCTGAATGTGCTGTATAAAATTGCATTGCAGCTAGAAAGTATTTATTTTATAGTCCAATACAGAAATATCATTTATTTCCCCTTACAGCACATTTTGCTCCATACATTGTCATCGACACTGCACAATCTGTGCTAAAGTGATACTACAGTTTCAGAATCATTACTCGTATTTCTTTTTCTCCTTGCTTGCAGCACTGTTGTTTTAACAATCATCCATTTCATGCCCTTTGTTTTTCTTTTTCTACTGTTCTACTTGACCATTCAGCCATATTCCATATTACATCATGCTTTAAGCATGCATTCATGTACCATGTATGTTTTGCAGGAATTAGTTTCTAAATTTCTAATTAGTTTCTAAAACTTACTAAGCTGGGCATTAATCCCTACGTCACTCGATGGGTTGCCAACAGGCATACTGACAGAACCCACACTGTAAAAGTAGCCAACTCCAAATCTAGCTACAGACAAGTGACAATTGGAATACCTCAGGGTTCAGTCCTGGGACCGCTCTTGTTTGGCATCTACTTCTCTGAAGTACAGGCCAACTCTAAGGGACTCTGACTAACAAAGTTTGCAGATGACTGCAAACTGGGCACCATTATTGAACCCCCAAATGATGTGGATATTCAACAAAAGGGCCTTACAGAAACAGATGCTTGGTGCCAGAGCCATGAGCTCAAGCTCAGTGCCAAAAAATATATAGTTATCCCCTTTGGGAAAAAAACATGTACCTGTGAATTACCACATAGGTGGCAGTACACTAAACACCGAAAGTGTGATAAGAGACTTAGGGACACAGGTGGACAGTGGTCTCACCTTCGATAACCACATCACCGCAACAGTGAGAAAAACTTTCTATGTGGCACACCTCATCACTAAGGGCTTTTCATCCAGAAAAAAGGAGGTCATTGTCCCACTGTACTCATCCCTCATTAGACCCATTATAGAATACAATGCCCCATTTGGTATGTACCCCTCAAGACATCTGCAACAACTGGAAAGGCTGCAGAAATACCTCACTGCAAGAATCACAGGCCTAAAACAACTGCCCTATGCTGACCATCTAAAAAGACTCCACCTATACTCTGTTGCATATCACCTGCTCAGAGGTGATCTCTGCTTAACATACAAGGCCATGTCAAACCCAGAGCTGTTGGACATGCTACACTTAAAGAAATCCCAATCCCTCAGAGACACATGCTCCAGGGATCTAAACCTTGCCATCACAATGAATAAAATATGCTGGAGGGATAGGTTCCTAACCCAGAGACTCCCCAGACTCTGGAATAGACTGCCCATACATGTCAAGCAGAGCGCCTCTTTGGCCATCTTCGAAAGGAACCTTGATGATTGGATGGGAGATAGGAAACTCACCCCTGGCATCACTTCAGTCACCCTGCTAGACAGAGGTCCAGGGAAATAAATACTGTGGGAAGAAATAGCCAGGTAATTGTTATGGCTAGGCTTGTATAGGCCCTAGGGCCGATAGCCTAGTATCAACCTATAAACCTATGAACCTATGAAATGCTTACACATTTTATTTCTCAGATTCTTATATTTTCAGAACATAGTCCTATAATGACCTAGGTTTCAATACCACCACCATCAGATTTCAAGCTAATTCTTTCTTTCACTCCTTCACTGTGTTACTGCAAGACAAAAATGTAGTCTTTCAAAGTGTCTGATTATTTCTGTGTGAATAATTATCATGGCACAGCCACATAATTGGTGACTTAGATCTCCAGTTTGCTCCTAGGCTTAGTTCAAGTAAACTTTTGCTAGGTGATCCTGCTTTCTCCCATGTTTCAAAGACATACCCCAGGATTCAGCAAGCTCTGCACAGTATGCAGGAATAGTGCAAGAGCTGCTGCACATAATATGACCGACAAGAGACACAGGAATGAGCTCCCGGGATGTGCACGAGTGCTCCTACACTATTCCTCCATGGACACAGCTCCTGTATGCTAATTACCCCATTTGAAAACCATGCAAGTGAGGTGAATTAGGGTTCTAGGAAGCAAGCAGGCATCTGTGCAGGAATAGTGTAACTTGCAGAAATGTACTCAGCCACTAACCGAATACATTTCGGCAAATTATAAAACGGAGGCATGACAGCTCGCAAGAAAGGATGTATTCAATGTAGTAGGCATGCCAGTGGCCAAATAGATGGCCATTGGCATGGTAAATAGTTGCAAAATTATAAAAAATTAATTTTATTTTTTTTGGCCAATTTCAGCCATTTAAGCATAGGGCAGTGGTGTGCAAACGGGATCAGCCCAGAAATAAAAAAAAACTTTGAAATAAGCTTTTAAACCAAAATCAGCATTCAGCCATAATAGTCAATGGGATGCAGAAGACAACAATACCATGGAATTGTGGTTGATAAAGGGGAAGACTGAGTGTCAGCCCATGCATTTGCAGTCAGTTTTATGCAAATGAGGGACTGACACTGAATCACAGATTTCCCCTCAATGTAAGCTAGCACCCAACCATGTAAGTGCAGCAACACGATAGTAAAAGCCTAAGAGGTAGATGACCTCATAAGGGGGAGTGTCATGTATGCTGTGAGCTTAATGGAGCTCTGTGGCCCATGTTTGCCCTTATCTAAGCACAGCTAAGGAAGGAGATGTGTCTGGGGCTGCCTAAACGGGTATGCGCTCCACATGCTGGGATTTAAACAAAGAAAAAAAAAACAGGAAATAGCAGTTCTGTTCACATCTGAGCACTGGGTATGAGCGGCTCGCCTTGGGGCTTAAACAGGAAGGCAATGGGAAGGGAAGACAGCAGTAGGAAGGCAATCAAGAAGAACTAGCATAGCTGGCAGGTGAAATGTATCAGGATCAGCCAAATACACAGGCAGCAGCCCAGCCCAGCACACTACTATAAACTATGCAAACACCTTTCACTCTAGTTGTTCCAACAAACTCTACACCACTGGTGTACACAGACAGGGAAATTTTACCTGACAAAACTAACAAATAATAGGGGTTGCTGTCGCTCTCATACATCAGTAGGTGGAAGAGGCTGAGGGTGGTGAGGATGAGAAAGCTGATGACCAATCCACAGTGAGGAGAAGGAGAAGAGTGTACAGACCCAAGGTACTCTACCACGGGCTACATGAGCTGGAGATAGTGGAGCACTATAGGGTGGGCAGGGACATCCTACAGAACATTGTTGAGCTGTGCTGGCCACACCTCACACACAGAACCAACAGAGGGGGACCCATCCCAGTGGATACCAAGGTAGGTGTAGACTTAACAATACTAGCCACAGGTACCTTCCAAAGGCCAACTGAGGAAATCATGGGGATCTCACAGGCATCAGCATCCAGAGTACTCCACCAGTTCCTGGATGCCATGTCAGCAGATGCCAGTGAGCACATATATTTCCTCAAAGCCTGTGAGATGTTGACCAGCAATATGCATCTCTTCCACCAAATAGCAGAATACCCTGGGTGCTATAGACTGCATGCACACACACATCAAAGCACCACCTGGCAAGCAGGGTAGAGTCTACATAAAGCACAAGGGCTTCCCCTCCATCAATGCCAGGTCATGTGTGATGCCCAGGGGATTATAATGAATGTGTGTGCTGGCAACCCTGGAAGCTACTCCCACATCCTGCATATGACACAGCTGTACCAGAGATTTGCCAGTGGGGACATCCCATATGGCCATCTAGTGGGGGAATCTGATCACGCAGTGGAGCTTTGGCTGATGACACCCATCAAAAATGCACACACACATCCGAACTAGAACTCCATAATGAGGCACATGCACAAACGAGAATCATAATAGAACATGTGTTTGGGATGTTCAAGTCATGGTTCTGTTGCCTGGACATATCTGGTGGAGTCTTGCAGTACTCTCCAGCTACATGTACACAAATTTTCATTGTATGTGCCATGCAACACAATATGATCTTTCATAAACAGTTGCAGCAGGAACAGCATGGGGAAAGGCCACACAGCCCCCTCCCCCACCATTGCCAAGGCCAGCACAGACACAGAGTGACTCTGAGCAGGAACAACTTGAGCCTGCCCATGTAGGCAGAAGGGGGTGTGCCCAGTATGCCCAGGCTTTGTCAAAGAGGCAACACATAGCACATACACTGACATGGTAGGAACCCAGGGAATGACACCTCTCACTGACTCGCACATATAGTAAAAGGGATGCCAAACATGACACTATCTGTGCTTTACCATGTATAGGGAGTGTACTATGTGCATCCAAAATAGTCAGCCCTCCAGCATCATCCTCAATACTGGCACAGCCACAAGTAACTCTCTCTTCCTGTCAACTGCTGAATGGAATAGTATGTTCTGCTAGTTGTAGCTATGGTATGGATGTGAGCATGCAAGGGAATCAGGTGGCTGAATAGGATGGGAGTAGATAGTGGACACCTATATGGGCAGCATGAAATCCATAACAAATAATGGTGTCAACAAAGTAGGCTGTACTGGACAAGGTGCCAAATCCCACTGGAGTACATGTGGTGGTCCAAATGTGTGTCCATAGGACACACACACATGTAGGTCAGTGAGGTTCACATACCCAACAACAACCTCAGCCAGCAGGACAAGTGTAGATGACCATAAAAATGGCTGTGCTAAGGCCTCCATTTAATGGCAATGGATAACAGCCCCCTCCAGACCTACACAGACAGATTACAACATGTCAGGCAGTTGTATATTAGTTCTGCTGGGTATGAAGTCTGAAACTAAAATGTAAGTCAATAAAACTTTAGATCTGTACTCTACTGATATGCCTCTAGTCTGCATGATAGGTAAGAATACAAAACTAAATGAAAGCCAACAGAGTACCTGAAATGTCAGTACAGTCATAGCAAATGCTTACAGTTGTCAGGTGTGCCCCCCCCCCCCCCCCGCAATCCTATGTAGAAATGCAGTAACATGTATGAGTGGGGTTGATAACAGTGGATCACAGATTACCTGAGATGGCCCAATTTACAGGATAGATTATTACATGTGTACAATATGCAGGGCTCTGTGTGTTAGGCTGTAGTGTGGGGTACATTGTGTAGAAGTGGTCAGCATGCAGACATGGAGGGTTGAGTCCCGGTGGCCTGTGGCCACTACTGTCAATGACAGGGCCATGTTCTGACAACTGCAGTGCCAACCACAATGCATCCCAGCAAGACCCAATTCAGCTGTCATCCATACTTATTGTTCAGATGTCACTATCTGTCACCATCTGAAAGATGGACATGCCATGAATGTGGGCCCAAACATACACACAGTACACAGGAGGAAGTACTGTTGACGGAGTACATAAAATGTAACTGTCAGATGCATACACCTTTGGAATTGTACATACAGGTTAGCAGCAGATTAGTTGCCTGTATAGTATGGAATACTGATGTATTCTGGCCAATCGGTGGCAGACCCCAAAAGGCACAGTTATGAAGTAATGAGAGACTTCCTATGTCCTTGCACAAGGTAGCATAAGGGGAATGTCCCAAGTATATCTGTGAGTCAGCTGCAAGAAGCCTCCATATCACACATGCACTCAGCTCAACCCACCATCATCCACAGGTTTATCACAGGTCAAATCCCTGCTGTTGGGAGTGAGTACAGTATGACCTCCACTTCTGTATGGGAATACCCATGGAATGCAGCATGCTGAAGAGGTGTCCTATTCAGGTGTATCCCTAGCTGTAAGCAGGACCCTGCCAGCATCCAGACCAATGGATTAATATGGACAGGAACTATTGCCATTAACACCTCGTACACTTACCCTGTCATCCCAGGGAAATCCAGTGGCTCACAGCCTGGGACTTTAGTAGTGACAGCATGTACTGGCCTGCTACTGATGGCCTACATCACTAGCAAATACTCTACAGTCCTTTGTCGAAAGCCTGTGCCTCACCCGTACTGCCAATGTATGTATGTTATCTCACGGGGTCTCAACTAACAACATAAAACAGTCCACAGGACACAAAGGCAAGGCCATGTCAACAAATCCCAGTAGTATTTCCACCATGTCCTACTGCATGAACTGTGGACCAACCCCTAAATAATGCTGGGATGAAGGGACAACTATAGGGATACTTTGCAGATATCACTCACATAATGTTAGGAAGAGGATAGCGTAACAGAGTGGTGGTTGTAGAAGCATGGA
This sequence comes from Protopterus annectens, assembly GCF_019279795.1. Taxonomy (NCBI): domain Eukaryota; kingdom Metazoa; phylum Chordata; order Ceratodontiformes; family Protopteridae; genus Protopterus; species Protopterus annectens. Next base: position 179,026,088 of record NC_056736.1, read on the forward strand.
TGCCAAGGAGTGTGTGAAATCTGAAACTCTGCCGTGTGCACATACTACCCCTGCCTGCAAACCCAGTAATAGGTAGCTACAAACCTGCTCATAAACCACAATGTGAA
>NC_056736.1:179033694-179046194 GCF_019279795.1 Protopterus annectens
ACTCACATGGTATCAGTTGATAGATGGCCTGCTGACAACTGTCAGGTGGCATACCATTGTACCCACATCCCCTACTCTTCTCATGGACAATATCCTGATCCACACCTAGGAACACCTGCACCTATGGACCCCAGTACTGACAAATGTATCAGTGTGAGTTACTGAGAATAACAGTGTCTGTGTGTTTGTAAATCTGCAGTTGATAATACCCTGAGGACCTTCTTACACACTACACCCCCCATTTGTTATAGTTGGAAATGGCTGCTGCTGTAATGGACATTAAATGTACCTTGTTACACTCTTCACCCTATGGGCTACCTGGAGCTTGCAGTACCAGCAACCCACTATTATACAAATGGGTAGATAAGCATGGGTTACCATCTGAGTCCTGGCAAGTGTGTGTATGTGTGCAAGTGTGTATATTTGTAGGATGCAGCATTCTGAGGCCACATTATCCAAATACAATACACCTGGCCATACAGTATAAGACATAGTGATGTTGCTGACATGAGGAGAGCCATGACAAACCATCACCCTGCTATCCCTTTGGCATGCACAATAAATGCACATCCCTGTAGTAGCACTGATGAGATAGACCAAGAGTTGTATTGCAGGCCTGGTCAATGCATGATTGTGGGTATTTAAGAGTATTATAATGAGTTTCAGTGAGTAAAATATCCAATGTGGGGTGTGGGTGCTGGTTATACTGTCTTTACACCATGGTACCCCCAGTACATGTCCCAAGGTCCACTGTATGAGGACCACTGTCACTATCAACCATACAGGTAACTGAATACACTATCCAGCCCAATGATGCATGTGCTGTGTGCAAATTATCTGTAACAGAATGGAATCACTGACAAGGTAGTTATCACTGATAAACCCAGGTATCTCAGATGTGTCTATGACTGTTATGTGATTGTCAATGTGTATGTCACAGTATGGCATACTATGTATTGTGCATTAACACCCAGTACATCACCCATTTCCATACTGTACAAGGCCTTGTGATGTTCCTCACTTAACAAGAGACTCGAGACACACCTCATCCTAAAAGCTGTGTGGTGTGTGCAATTAAGGTGAACCACATTAGTAGCAATAAGTACCTAGGTAGGGTTCTACTTTCAGTGTTGCCTAGTAAGTGTGTGTGTATGTGAAGGGATCTACTTCAGTTTGCAGAAAATACATGTCCCAAGGAGACATCTGTCCAATAACTGACTGGCAAATGCTAACATTTCAAAGGAATTATGTTGTGAAAATTCATTCCATCAAAACTAGTAGTAGATGTGTAAATGCCCTCTTCCTCACTGTATATATAGTGGACACAGCCACTCTCATTGGGGTTATTGTTGTGTGTATCCTCCCGCTTTGTCTGCTGTAATACTGTGCAGTTTATGTTAACAGGTTAAGTAGTTTTCACTCACACTACACCCTCCAAAGTGTAGGGCTTTGCCACCCACACCAGCACACCTATGTTTACTAACACCAGGATTGCACTACATTGGAGAAGGGGACACATACCCTGCCAGTACCATCATCAATGACATTAAATTAGCAGACTGATTATTTACTGATGTATGCTTTGCCTATTTGTCTTGATGGAATTAGATGGGCTACAATGGTTTCACTGTAAAATTAAGTATATCTATGTGTGCAGTATTCTCTGTGTATTGCATCAACACCAAAGCCTCCATGTGTGTATGTGTTATATGCAAACATGTGGTGTGTGCCACCCAGTACACTTATCATTGTCCACTGTAGAAGGGCTGCTGACATCAGCCACCATGCACTCACCTGTATGCTCCCCTCAGACCTATCAGCCAAGTGGCACATGCAGTAACTGTTATACAGACCTGTTACCTGTGTTCAGCTGTACCCAGGATATGACACAGTCAATGTATCACCACTGTGCCATATCCCTTGGAGAAAACAACAACAGACCAACATCCTGCTGACACATAGACACATACAACAAAAACTGAATACATTGTGGTGACCACTATTAGTCAGTGTTAATAACAGCTATAATGCATCATAGCTGGACAGCTACACATCCTGAAATGTAAGCATTAAACTTTCCTGCTGAAATCATGTTACACAGCATTACATTGCTACACCTTTGTGCATTCACCCTGTGCATCAGAACCATATTAGCCTTTCCCTGCATCAATGGTACGGATGACAGGGATGTGGTACAGGTGTCATCATATGCACAAGTTGTGTTGTGGGTTTGCCAGAGACCTAGGCTGAGCCATTTGGTTGACATCATGTGTGTGTGTTAGGGGGTTTCATTATTAATTGGTCTGTGCAGTTGTGGTGTGTGTAAGTATGGAGGTACCCTAGCTGTGTTGGTGATGTGTGTGTGTGTGTGTGTGTGTGTGTGTGTGTGTGTGTGTGTGTGTGTGTGTGTGTGTGTGTGTGTGTATGTATGCACAGAGTTTGGCCATGTGGCAGCTCTATACAGGGTTTGTTGGACAGCTGCATACCGTACATGGCAGGGTGTGCAGGTCACTGTCTCTGGCCATGGAAATGAGAACTGTGCCTGCCAGGAGTTCCATGGGCACTACCGGTTACAAGGCCAGATATGGTACTCTCCCCTGATGATGACAAATGTCCGTTGGATCCGGGTCCCTGTTGGGACCAGACAGGGCTACGTGCATGTGGCCTGCTGTGTTGTGGTGTAGACAGCACCCCCCTGCAGTGCTGGTGCTGGCACTGCCACTATGGGAGTGGCTATGACATGTTGCACGTCCACATAGACCTCCACCTGTTGGTGTTGCTGACCTATGTCCACATGGCTGTTGCCTTACTCCCACCAAATGCTTTAACACAGACATTGCACGGTCAAGGATTCCCACCATCTTACCCAATGATTATCCAAGACCTCTGCAAAATAACAGTGGGCCCATGCGAGATCACGGATGTTGTCAATAACAGCAGAATGAGTAGCTCTCTTGAGCCTCAGACCCTGTTTGGTATAACATTCCATACATGCCTGTGCCTCCATGATGGCCCAAAACATGTGTCTTCTGACACCTGCTGTGGCACTTCTGCCAGGGGCATGATGGCCAGCAGCCCTACTACAAACACCCCTGTACATCTGCCTGTGTGGTACCTCGCCAGTCATATGGCTATGGCGCTGTGTACAGACACACTTGCCATAGTCACCATACTGTCCTGTCCAATGCCACCACCCACCAACTCTCACTCATCTATGGCCACTGGTGATGGTGTATGTATAGGCAATATGACTGTGTGTGGGGATGGGCGGGATTACAGTGGGATGTCAATTGATGGCACAGCTTCAGCCCCTGACAATCGCGCCTGTGCCTCACCATACCTATCATCATTGTTAGAGTCTGTATGGATACTAACATCAGTTTGCCTAAAGGAAGGACCCTGACCTACCTCGCCACCTGTGAGTGGAAAACAGAAAACGTACTTTAACACCTATACATCATTGCTTACAACTACACACATGCACACACGCACACACACACACTTATAGGTGAGGTGGCACAAAGATATTGCAGACCTCTCATTACCCAACTGTCAACATGCATGACATATGGCACTCAGTATCATGCACTGCAGCTATACTCAAGCCCTGTTACCAACATTATACATCTCTGTGATGCATGAGTTGTGTTAGTAGGTGATGCCCCTTCCCCTGGAACACACTGCACCCATGTACACAGTATTGCTGTGCACCTGTTCAGCACCTTGCCATGTACTGTGCGCCTTACCTCACATGTGTGCACACCATTGCTGAATATGTATATGTGTGGCAGTTATTTTAGCTGTGTTGTTCACAGCCCCTATGCGAATGTCTGACACATACCTGGGATGATACAAGACAGATGTCAATAGTGAATGCCTGACATCTGATTTACAGGTTTCATCATCAGCAGTGCATGTATGAGCAATAAAAGCCAATTATACTGACAACCTTCAAAGACTACTGTGGCTATGAGGAGTATACACACCCTTATTGACATTCCACCCTCTACCCTGATATGCCATGAGACCACAATACTGCATATGTTAATATTACACACACCTGATATGTGACATATGACCTGTGCAATCAAATGCATTATCAAACAAATGTGTTAGTTGTGCAGATGTTGATTGGGATGCATAGAATATATGGGTTGCATAAGTGTGCACACCCTTAACACAATGGTTTGTTGCAGCACCTAAGTGAACTACAGCAGTCACTATTTCTGGAAGGGGTATACTAGCATGGCCCATCATCACTTGCCATTATTTGGTCACTCCGCCCTATAAATTTCCCCTAACCCTGCCATATTGCAAGGTCAGCTCATGTGCACAGACTTGGAGGTCACACAGTGCCTTCATTATTGCTGTGGAGTCAGGGTTATGTCTGGCACAATGCATGACCTTGACTGTATTCAGATAGACCCAGTCTTAGTGAGCTTTGAATGTATGCTTCAGTTCACTGTTGTGTTTCAGGATGACACCCCTCCCCATCCTCAGCCTTTTTGCAGATGCTTGACAGCTATGTGCCACACGAATGTCATTTTGCAGTGTCCCAAATTCAGAACACCATGTCTACCACCCTAGTTCCTGCTAATGAACAGCAAACCTAAAGGTGTACACTGGCACCAGCAAGGTACAGATGGGGATGGTGGGCCTGAGGTGTTGCTTGTGCAGCACATGTATCTTTATTAATACAGTCTGTGGGTTTCAGCCTTGGTCTTGGTACACCATTACACATTGTAACACATGCCTTTGAGAGACTTGATGTTATGCATATGCTACCTGTAGTGAGCACTGGATGATGTTTCCTGTGGAACAGCTCTTCCATCTGATTACCCTATCCCATAGGCCACACTTATGCAGAGTCCAGGTAATTGTCGACACAGGTACTGCACAGGCAGTACATGCTAGACATTCCTGCAAGTCCCTCAGTGTTGCTGCATGTTTCTTGGCAGCCTCTGTGACCACTTTGCAACATGTGTTGTCATCTGTCTTGGATGGGCATCTAATTATTTTCTACATTAATGGTGTCCCATACGTCATTGTCACATATATGCTTGTCTGCACTGTTTGCCATGGTATATGGAATGGCAAGATAAGCCTACGTCTCCCACTCCTGAGTGTTACCTTTTGGATATGGGATCCATTCCATGGTTTGTAAGATGTGTGCAAGCCATGGCTGCCTCTGTTGCAAGTGAGTGGGCAAATGTCATGGACATACTTCTTGGACAGCAGACCATTACTTGGTGTGACACTGAGAACCCATACTTGATGGAAGGTATGTACTCCAGATGAGTGAAAGCTGCAGTACCTCAAAAGCTACTTCCACAATATGTTATTTGGAGTGTGTATACACATATGCTTCTAGTGTTTGTTAATGTATGCATTCCCCATATTGGTTGTCCTAACATAGGATTCCATATTGCACATCCATTGCTCATGTTAGGATCACATTACAGGTTGTAAAAGTTGTGGAATGTGGTATTGTGATATGCCATTGTATAGATCTGTAACAGTTGCCATTGTGATACTGATATATACACTGCTGTAGCCGCTTTCTAAGGGTAATGTTTCAGACATGTCCCTACTGTAGGCCATTTGTCCCACCATTATGTTTATCTCTGTCCACACATCTTGCACTGACAGGTTGTTGGCTATAATGCAGGACTCTTACATACCCTGCTGATATGCCACAATGGTGACCACTGTGATGCAGTGCAGTTAACAGCAACAATAAGTGATCATGTACAGCATGCATTATGAGTAGGTATGTTAAATGTGTGCATGGCAAATACCATGGCCATAACATGGTCATTGTATTGGCAAACCTGAACAAAATACCTCCATACTTAACATCTACAGGCTGCTGCCCCAGAGGTATATCAGAGGGACCTACATAGTTGTGTGAGAGATGTGATATCAGTAGCCACACCTGTGGCACTGGTACAGGGTGGGAGCAGCATTTCAGTACAACAGTACAAACCCACAATACTACAGGTTATGCACATCTGTTCATTACTACACTGCAGTGACAGACTATGTTATCTGATATATGCATGAAGATACTTTACAAATGAAGATGGATAAGCAACAGTGGTCTACTAATGTGCCCTGTGGCTTTACCCGCATGCTCCTCATCCATTGTGTGGGTAGCACCCACCTCCCCAATGCTATCTTCAGGTTCTTTACTTGGCTGGAGGGCAGGTGCCCCAAGGCTGGCAAGGAGCTCCTCAACATGTGCCAGTGGGGACTGGATGGCATGACCCACACCTGTGGCTAGCTGGTCCATCCTAACTGCAGCAGCATGCTGAAGGGCGTGGTGGATGAGATCAGTGCGACAATGTTGCACCTCTTCATAACTGCGGTTATGCAGGCCAACATTGTTTACTCTGTGGATGAGCTCGTTCTACAGGGCAGTCCTCTCCTGCAGATCATGGGCTGTACGCCCAAAGATGGTTCTGTGGTGATGCACTATAAAGTTGATGAGTATGTCATTCTCCTGTGGAGTGAATGCAGGGAGTCACTTTCTTGACATGGTACCTGGAAGACATAAACAGGAAAAAAGGTCTGAGGACCTCATACTGCAGGGATATAATAGTTGTTAATTGACATCTCTCTCTCAACACCCCCCCACCATATCTGCAAAAAAATCTGAACACACACATCAATGGCTACATTTACACCAAACCTACTCTTGGGACATATATCCTATTGTGCAACAAATATTGAAATGTGCTTCTATATATGGTCCATGTTGAAACACTTATCATTGGTGGCCTGTTGTTGCAATGTAAACTGCATGCCATTGTAATGGCCACTGTGGTTCCATATATGCATGTGTTCTGTTTGCTATGCAAATGTTCCAAATCTGGTGTTTTGGGTTAATGGGAATATGTATGCATGCTGTTATAACTAATCCTGGATTGTGTTGACTATTACTACCCACATATGTTCTAAAACTGCAACACAATAGCATGTTTGGGAAGGCAGTTTCCAGCAGAACCACCTCTCCCACCTCATCTGGCTGTGGCACTAGGCCACAGCATGTCTGGGACCCAACCCAAAACCTCGTCATCTGCTGATCCTGCAATATCTTCAGGTGGAACCACCTCAAGGGATGGTGCCCCCCCACCCCGGGAGCACACAGACAGGAACATGCAACCTGAAGTCGGGTCGAGGGTCTTGTGCATAGAAAGCTCTCCAGAGAATTGTGGGATCTGCTACACCATCTTGAGGCTCTCATGACACAAGTAGATGTACAGCCTACCCCTCCTGCTCAGCCACCTTCAGGGCCGTATAGGTGCAGTGGTGACTGCCCATGGTTGGGGACTGCAGTCCCACTATTTCCATTTGGGGGCTCATGGGCTTCCAGTTTCCAAACACCCCTCCCCCATCCAAGTTGTTCACCCACCACATGTATCATATACTGACCCTGTATGCTGTCTTGTCTGTCTTCCGAACCCATATATATCTACTATCTTTCCCTAACATCCCACTCTCACCTTAACAAAAAAGGGAAATCTGTTCCCAACACAAATTTCAAACCATGCATAACTGGCCATTTCACACCCGCCTACAACTGCTTACAGATTCCTTAATCACTCTGTATCAAACATACCTTGTTCTGGCTAGCAAATACATTATCAGCCCTTGCAAGTGTGTAACCCAGTACCCTGCACACCATAGCAACATCAGTTTACCAGTAAGCCATCTGAGCTGCAGATATGTGTGATGTGTTCAAATATCAGGTCTACACTCTGAACCTCCTTCCTCCACTGCTGCACTGTTCTGCCTTGCTACAAAACAGACCATCAAATGTGGGCACAGCCTAACATTATTGGGGGATATAGAGGGACAGATTATAGATAAGCCTATTACAAGACTATGAAGTTTGTGCGCGATACATTTCACATTAGCATGGCTGATCTGAAGGTGGTGGGGTCTGAAACTCGTGTCTAGCATGACTTCATTATTTTCACCATCAGCTTTTTGGCAGACTAATATACATGTTTGGAGGAACAGAACAGACACTATGCTGGCTTACATCTTGTCATTCTGTGCAGATCCGCATATTTGACAGGTATGGTACACTGCTTACAGGGCCAGATGCTATGTCCATAGCAGTTGTTCAGCAAGACATTATTACAGCAACAAGTCTTGATGGCACATATAAATCTTTCAACATCATCTCTCCCATTATTACAGACCAAGTACTACATTAAATTACATGCCTACATGTTTCACATACCTGTTTTATTACTGTGCTCTCTTCAGTGTACCGCTAGCATATCTTCCTTGTTTGGTGTTTTTTATTTGTTGTTTATAGTAATATTATTTTAGTGTTATTTATTTATTTATTTCAGTTTGATTACCGGGGAGGTCCACTGGGCTTGTTAGCCTGGGGATAAAAGCTCCAGAAGTTTAATTATAATAAAAAATTACAAAAACAAATTACATACAAAATTACATAAAAAAAAAATTCAGAGGCAATTGTATTTCAAATAACAGTTATCAATAAAGGAATAACAAGTAACAATTTCAATAGTTCAAGAGGAAATATTGGCTTATGGTTTGAAATCAGGATGTACTAAATTAGGAATCTAAGTAGAGAAATTTAAGGAGGTTAGTTAGGTAAATGAGGTTAACCAGGAAAGAAATGGGAGGATAACTTGAGAGGTATGGGCTTGAGAGTGCAATTGCATTTCCAGTTTTGATGGAGGTAAGAATGAAGATGGTTTTTGAAGATGTTAAGGTTGGTGTAGGACCTAAGTATGTAGGGCAGAGCATTCCATTTTTTGGCTAGGGTAAAGGATAGGAGCAGTTGACCTGCTGGGTGCTTAGGTTTTTGTATGGTGATTAGGTTTTGGTAAGAAGATCTAAGTGATCTAAGGGGGGTATAAAGCTGTAGAATTTTTGAAAGAGCAGGGCGGTGTGTGGGGTGGAAGAATAATTTGTGGGCTGTTGTGATTTGGAGAAAGTCAAAGTGATTGGGTAGTTCAATCCAGTTTAGGGAGAGGAGGGAGGTGCAGTGATGAGAGGAGGATTTGGCATTTGTGGCAAATCTTGAGATTTTGTTGTAGCATTGTTCCAGTTTGGAGGTAAGTGTGGAAGATACATTAGTGAGGAGGGGAGCACCATACAGAAAGGAGGGAAGAAGGAAGGTAGAGGCAAGGGTAAGTCTAGTGTGAGGAGAGAGGAAGTGGCTGTTTCTATATAGTAAGCCAAGATTTATGTGTGGTTTTTTTTTTATGTTTAGCTGGATATGGTCATTAAATTTTAGTTGGTCATCAATTATAACGCCAAGAAGCTTGGTGGTGGAGACAATCTCAGTGGTGGAGGTGTTGTGGCTGGTGATTAAAAATGAGTACTTATTTAGAGAGGATGATTTAGATGGGGTGAAAAGGAGGATCTTTCTTTTGTTTGCATTTAGGGCGAGATGATTTTGGAGCATCCAGTTTTCAGTGGTTGAGAAGGCAGTTTGTGTTATGGCTTTTAGTTCTGCTAGATTAGGGGCACAACAGATTAAAGTGGAATCATCTGCATACTGCACAATTTTGGTGTTGGGAATGGATTTGTGGGAGTCATTAATAAAGATGTTGAATAGTAATGGGCCGAGAATAGAGCCTTGGGGTACTCCAGTAGGTGCAGGAAGGAAGGAAGAGGTAGCTTGGCCCCATTTCACAGCTTGCGACCTGTTTGAAAGGTAACTGGAGAACCAAGAAAGAGTTGTCTGGCAGAGGTTGAGATTAGATAGGTGGTTTAGAAGGTGGGAATGAGAGATGATGTCAAAGCCTTTGGATAAGTCAAGAAGAAGAGAGGAGACTATGTTACCAGAGTTATGTGCTGAGTTGACAGAGTGCAAGAAGGAAAGAAGGGAAATGGTTGTACTATGTCCAGGGTGGAAGCCATGTTGAGTAGGAGAGAGAACTTGGTGTTTGGTAAGGAATGTCAAGAGCTGCAGGTAGATACATTTTTCAAGAATTTTGGAAAACGGAGAGAGGATGGCTATGGGACGGAAGTTGGAGACAGAGCAATTTATGCCACCCTTGTGGAGAGGCAGAATGAAGGCAGAGCGCCATAGTTTGGGTACGTAGCCTTCGAATAAATACCTATTAATTAGGATGCTGAAGGGAAAGGCAATAGCGTCAGAAGAAGTTTTAAGGAAGGAGGATGGAATGCTGTCAGAGGCATTGGAACAAGGCTTTAGTTTTTGGAGAAGTTTCTTTATTAGGTTGGTGGATACAGATTTGAGTTCGAAAGAGGGGGGAAGGGATACGGGGACTGAAGCTTGAGCAGGGAGGGGGGGAGAGTTATTGTTGGTGAAAGTCTTGGTTAGATCAGCGATAGAAGAGGTGAAAAATTAATTGAAAAGGGAGGCTATTTCTAGGTCAGATTTGCTGGTATTAGGAGAGGGGTTGTTTTTAGTACCTGGTCTAAGGAGGGAATTAATAGAGTTACAGAATTGTTTAGGATTTCTTGCATGGTTCTCTTGAAGTTTGATATAGTAAGACATTTTATCTTTGATGACATGCTTTTTGACTAGGTTTCTTAACTGTTTATATTTAAGGAAAATTTGTGTATCATTATGTTTAAGGTGGGCTTTCCAGGTTTTATCTCTTTGAAGCATTATCTTTTTAGTTTTGTTAGTGAGCCAGGGGGAGTTCTTTGTTTTGACTCTTTTAGTTCTAATAGGGGCTTGAGAGTTGAGGATAGTTAAGAATGTGGAATTGTAGCCAACAGCTTTGTCTAATGGTAGTATTTTTAGGGGGTTCCAGTTTGTCAGCTTAAGAGAGTAAGAGAAGGAAGTAGGGTTAAAGTTAGATAGTTTGCGAGTATGAATGTAGTGGTGAGAGTGGGGGAATGAGGGAGTAGCTTGAATGGCAAAGGCAGGGAAATGGTCTCCTAGTGGGTCAGGAGAGACTCCTGATTTTATAACTTTGGATGAGATACTAGGATCCAGTTGAGTATTGTGCCAGGGGGTTTGGTTTTATTGGGTCGAGTAATGGAATTAGTAAGTTGAGTGTATTTGAATAGGTTGATGGCTATTGTGGGATTGGTTTTATTGATTTTTCCCCAGTCGATATTTACATCACCCAGAATGATGGTTTCCAGGTTAATATTGGAGTAGGTCCAGGAGAGGAGGCCTTCTAGAGTATTGGTATTGTTACCAGGGGGAATTATTGCTTTCTTTTCTCTCTCTCTCTCTGTCTTTCTCTCTCTCCATTACAGGGATCAAGCTGGTTTGAATAGGTTGCAGCATTGCTTTTGTAGGTGATGCCCATGATCAGGTGATGGCGTTTGCACCAATTGGTTTTCCCCACTTGCTAATTGCATGCAGCCAGCTGTGTAGTAGTACTTCCAATAGGTAATGTCATAGCAACCCACTAGTATAAATGACTACATTGTGTGGGCATTGTCCCTTTGTCTGTACTGTATGGAAGACATACTTACTCTATGTGGGCAACAGTGTTACAGACAGCAGGTAGCAATACCTCTTACAACAGAACTTGTGGACACAGGCCAAATACTTGTTTGTATAAGGTTCCAGACCTATGGAATGTGTGAGTATCACTGTTATATGCATTGAATACTGCTGGTTTTACAGGGTTTGTGTATACATCCTAGTTTTGCATGGAATGCAGTCTGTCTGCATAACCCTCAACTGTGGGCCTAGCCACATGATGGCCAGAGGTATGGCTGTTTTGTTTTGTCTGTTCACCACACAGGTCTTGTGTCTCACATATCAGTGGCATTATCTCCATTTATTACTGTTGGTACATGGCAACATCCATTTGTGTTTCTGACTTCATATTCCTGACTAAGGGTAAGTTGCAGACAATCCTGTAACACCAGCAACTTTTACGGTGTATGACAGCAGTATTGCAAATATGGCCCTGTGTTCCAGCCTCTGTCCTCCACATACATACCAGGCTTTGTCTAGATGTCATGCAGTAAGAGGTTGTTAGGTAATGGCCTATCATTGTTTAGTGCTGGCATTCCTGCTATCATTCCAGTGATGTTGTGGACTACCACACAAATTGTGGGGTAGGGTCCATATATATGAGGGTAACAGCTGGACTAAATGTTTGTGACCTTGTACAGTCAGGAGGTCAGTGTATGGAAAACACTGTTATATGCCCTTGTAAGACATTTTATGGGGGTGGGGTCTTAAATGTTTTTAACTTAGGCTGTTAACAACATGTGAGGGATATCATTAGTAAGAAACATTAAGGCATAGGTTCATAGATTAGTACTAGGCTAACTGCCCTTGTGAGCCATTTTAAGCCTTGCCAATTATGCCTTGTGAGACTCAAACCCTGCATTTTGTGTTTGTAAGGCAAACACCTTAACCATTAGGCCACCCTTCCATTTGATATATAGCTGTACATTTTCATACATATCACCATGGGAACAGTGGTGGGCTACAGCTTACAGTCTTACACACAGTTCTGTTTGTCAGTGTGATAGTGACATTTTAAGTAAAGCATTGTTATGTA
>NC_056736.1:179048694-179153694 GCF_019279795.1 Protopterus annectens
GATCTGCATCATTAAGGTGAAGAGTAATTCAGGTGATCAATGACTCATTTGTATTATGAACTAATGAATAGACAATTGAAGCTCAGCATTGAATAAATAGAACTTCTAAGATGCTTAGTATATTTTTAATGTAAAAGTAATCTGGCCAAAGCATTGGAAAACAGCTCTAGTGAGAACAACTTTAGTTTCTGATCTAGACTGCGGCTTTTCATCTGAGACTTCCATTAACTGATATAATTTAACTATGACTTGTAATGACAGATAATGTGATTCAGACTGACACTGCCCACAAGAAGTTGAACTGAAATAATCTCTCTTCATTTTACGTATGTGTAGGTCAGTGAGCAGCCATCAGATGATAATGACTTTTAAGCACTGCCATCCTTGGTTGAAGTGCAAGAGAGAGAAGAACTGAGACTTTTCCATTATGGCACAAAAGCTAACTGATATCCATAGTACTTGCACTGAAAATAATTGCTACCCCATTTTGATTTGTCATTGCAAAGTCATTTCATTATTTTTCAAAGAACTGGAAGTTAAGAAAAATATATTTATAAGTTAAAAAGACACTAAAAAGTTGCATCAAGACAGCAAATTATTTTACTTAGGAAAGAGAGACAAGGATAACACAAGTGAAAATGAATGATATATTCCAGTGTCACCTTGAATGAGAATGTCATCTATTATGAAAAGAATGTTCCGATATATTAGGTTAGATTTCTGAGATTCCTCTTGCCTACTTATTTAAACTGTTTCATTTTTCCACTAATCAGTCCACAGCATTGATAGAATTCATAGCATATTTATCAGTTTCACCCAGTATGATCTCTATAATATATGTTGATAGTGCTGAATGTCTTGAGTATAAAAAAGTGGTCATATTAGACATACAACTTGACCATATTAGACTTCAAGTGAAAACATGAGGATGTTGTTTCACAGTAATATGATGAAAGTCAGAACAGTTATTTATTAGTTAATTGATTTGTTCATCATTCTGTTTTGTTTACTTGTTTACTCTTATTTATTTTGAAAGATTGTATTTTCCAGTTCAAACTGCTTTTAAAACAGACATGCCTACTTATATCTATGGGAAATGTTTTTTTTTCTAAAATCAGATATGGCTTTAGATTATTTTCATATGCTAATGCAAAACTAAAACACATTAGCAATGAAAATGCTTGCTTCATTTAAAGTGATGCTTTCTTTTATTGTCAGTATAGTAAGCAGATTCATATCTTAAACATCTGATGCAAACAATCTCTCTTTTTTATGTTTTACTGCTTTACCAAAATGAGCTGCTGACTCTTATGTGTCGATTTTGAAATGCATATATTAACAAATTAAATCCAGTATCAGTCAATAAATCATAGTCGATGAACAATGCTTGGTACTCTTTTCTTGTGCCTGCTACATCCTAATCCCCTTCACTGTGTACAAAGAACATGCAATCAAAGGGACATAATAAAGATAAAGGTGTTATAGATATTACCATATACCCTGTATGATTGCAAGATGCAAGGCTGTAGGCTGGATTGAACTAGTCAGTGAGAGAGAAGTCATGTTGATTTTATGCTCCTACAATAGACTTCTTTAAACTGATAGGCTGCTTAAAATGTAGAGTGGTGTACTGAATGATTCTGTTATAAAACATACAGAGAGATTTCAAATGGTTTGTGAAGCACAACAGATAATATCAGAGTGGGAACGGATGTTGTACCTTAACAGTAGAGTTTTGAAGATAAACTGTGGGAATATAAGCATCTGCATCCTGCTGCACAATGACTATATGAGGACATCTGGGGAACTGCATACTATGTTAAATGTTAGTGCATCAAAATGCAATAGCCAGTGCAGGAACAATGTATGCTGACACATGTATATCATATATACACAAGGGAATACTCACCATTCCATTACAAACAGTGAGAAAGTCTAATATGAACAATACTGTGGTAATTCAGTAGAAAAATTAGGTGTGTGCATGTGTGAGTGTGCGTGCGGGTGGGGGTTATGTGGTTGTGTTTGTTAAAAAAAATATTGTTGGAACATTATTAACATTATACTCCACATTATAAATTATATTAGTTTGCAATAGACTGCGGCTCTGCTGTCCATATAAAATATAAAAAAATATATATTCTGCATGTAAAATATAAAGCCATGATAGTGTCCATGTGTATGTTTGCAAATGTATCTAAAAATATTAGAATATTCAAAGGCATGTTGGTAGCTCATGCAACACAAACTGCTCAGGGGCAGAAGTGATCAAAAATTCTTTTTCTTCTGACCCTTTCATATAACTCTTTAACCCGTTTACCCTCTACCATCTTATCTTTTTTGTCATCTCCTTGTGGTTGTCATTATGATTTGTTTGTTTCCTACTAATTTCATTTACTGGGATACAGTACCTCTGCACTTCCTGGTCTTGTCTTCTTCTATGTGAGTATATCAATTTCAATATTACACATCCTCCCAGCATTTCTGTATCACTACTAGTACCTCAGCTAAGGTTGATCCAATGTCTTGCAGGAAAATGCACATTTTTTTTCTGCCTGGGCTGTTCAGTGTCTGTAATACCTTTGTTCAAAGGTTTAAGAATCCTCCATGTTGTCTAGCCTGAACCACTCCCCTTCTTGCTAAATTGCAGTGTAAATCAACCATGCATATGTTCCATTCATTCTTAGCTCATTTAATACCTCCATCACAGTTATCCTTCTAGAGTATTTCCTGGTACTCAACAAGCTTTATGAACTCCATGCATGTGGGATAAATTTAAGTGTTTTTGTTTGTCTTATTATTTTATTCTTTTACAGCAAGAGAATGGAAACATGAAAGCACCATCTCAATCAGTGTCTCCTCTCTGTTAGTATTTCTTGATTTCCTGATATATCAAATTTCTCTTGCAAAAGCTACATTACATATTGCTCCAGTTCACTGTTGCTCGCTCTCTCTTATATTCCTATTATCCTGATGTCCCTCCTTCTTGAGCAATTTTAAAGATCTTCCTTCTTTTCTCCCTGGCTTTTTATTATGACTGTTAGATATAGAATTCATAGGGTCATAGGTGTGTACTAGGCTAAGGGCCCTGGGGCCTTTTCAAGCCTAGCCAAAGGATTACCCTGGCATAGTGCCACCTGACCTTAGTTCCCAGTGGCTCTGTTGAGTAGAGCCACTGGTGTTATCCCCGGGGTGAATTTTCTGTTTCCTATCCAATCAACAAGATTTCTCTTGAAGAGGGTCAGCGAGGTGCTCTGCTTGACATGTATGGGAAGTCTGTTGCATAGCATGGGCAGTCTCTGAGTTATGAACCTGTCCCTCCAGCATGTTCTATTAATTGTGGTATTGAAGTTGAGGTCTCTGGAGCGTGTGGTGCGGAGGGACTGGGATTTTTTTAGATGTAGCATTTCTAACAGAGCTGGGTCAGACATGGCTTTGTAAGTCAAGCAGAGATCGCCTCTAAGTAGGTGATATGAGACAGAGAATAGTTGGAGATTTTTGAATATGTCCATATAAGACAAGTGTTTAAGGCCTAGGATCCTCTTTGTGAGGTACTTTTGTGACCTCTCCAGTTGTTGCAGGTGTCTATTGAGGTACATGCCAAATGGGGCATTGTACTTGATGATTGGCCTAATGAGGGAAGAGTAGAGGGATACAATGACCTCTTTCTTCCTGGACGCAAAACCCTTAGTAATGAGATGTGCCACATAGAAGGACTTTCTGACCACAGTGGCAATGTGGTGATCAAAAGAGAGGTTGCTGTCAACCTGTGTTCCCAGTTCTCTTATTATGTCTTCTGTGTTCAGTGGACTACCATCAATGTGGTAATTAATGGGAACCAGGTTTTCCCCAAAGGGGATGACGACACATTTTTTGGCATTGAGCTTAAGGCCATGGCTCTGACACAAGTTGTTCATTACAGTGAGGCCATTCTGTAGGATGTCAACATCACTTGGGGAGTTAATAGCTCCAAACTTGTAATCATCTGCAAACTTTGTCAGCCAGAGTCCCTTCGTGTTGGGCTGGACTTCAGAGAAGTAGATACCAAACAGGAGAGGACCCAGGACCGAACCCTGTGGGACTCCACTTGTGACTAATCAGCAATCTGACTTGGAGTCAGCTACTTTCACACTGCGGGTTCTGTCTGTGAGCCAGTTTGCAACCCACCTAGTGATATAAGGGATTGATGCCAAGCTTAGTGAGTTTTTTTTATGATTCCAGAGTGGGGAATGGTATCAAAAGCCTTGGCAAGATCAAGGTAGGCTGTATGAACCACCTTGCCTTCATCCGCAGCTCTGGTGACTGACTCAAAGAAGTCGATCAAGTTGAGCAGGCATGATTTACCCTTCACAAAACCAAACTGTGTGGGATTCAGAGTTTAGAGATTCCCTATATCCTTGTGTATTAGGTCCATGATTATGTGTTCCATAGCTTTGCATATCAGACTTGTCAGGCTAATGGGGCGATAGTTCCCAGGGTCTGTAGTCACTCCTCCTTTGTGGAGAGGGATAACTGTAGCATGTGCCGTTCAGCAGGGACAAAGCCTGAGGTGAAGCTGTGATTGAATAGAGCACACAGGGAATGTGTCAGTTCACTCTGTAATTCATGTAGAACACAACCAGGGATATTGTCAGGTCCCATAGAAGCTGTATTCTTGCCTTGGACAGTGCAGTTTTAACCTGTGCAGCCGTAATACTGGGTGCCTGGCAATCTACTGGTATTGTGATTGGTCCTTTGGGGAGGGAGAGGGGTGTAAAGTTGGCACTGAATCTGTCGGCCAGTATACTGGCAATATCTTTTGGCTTGGTATAGGAGGTACCATTCTGCATTAGCTGAGAGCAAATCTGGGTATTGCCGTGGAGATTCTTTACATAACTATCGCCTACCACCCTAGAAAAAAAAAATGGAGAAAAACTAAGGGTAATACTGCTCAATGCCAGAAGTCTAAACCTCAAGATGCACACCCTCGAAGCCCTCCTCAGTATGGAGAACATCGATGTCTGTGCTGTGACTGAAACCTGGTTCAAGGCTCCTGAGAGCACCCCAGCACTATCAGGTTATACCTCATATCATGCGTTCCGGCCCCAAAATCCGGACCGAACCACAAAAGGAGGGGGAGTATCCATATTCATAAAGGATACCCACACCTCCAGGTTAGTGGCAACGCACAAAGCATCGGAGACCATCCAGGTGCAATTAACCATAGGTAAACTGCCCTACAGTTTGTAGCATGCTACAGACCACCTTCTCAAACTCAGGAAACCCACACAGCCTTCCTGAAGACACTGGAGAGTATGAATGTCTCTCCAAACACCATCATATTGGGTGACTTCAACTACCCAAACATAGACTGGGAATATTACTCAAGCCCCAACACCCTAGCCCAAAGGTTCCTGGAGTTCATAAACTCAAATGCTATGGAACAACTAGTCACCATTCCCACAAGAGGAGAAAATATACTAGACCTGATCATCACAAACATGGGGACAAAATGCTCCACACCGGAAGTATATCCCTCATTGGTGAGATCAGACCATAAATTAATCTCATTGGAGATCCATATCCCACCCCCACCCCCAGCAAAAAAGACCACAGTGAAGAACTTTTCAAAAGCAAACTTCACACTTCTTAAGACTGGAGTGGTATCCTTCAAGGCCCCCGAACCAGTGGAAACCACAACCCACGCTGCTGAAACCCTTACAAATGCCTTCTATGAGCACCTCCAGGAATGTATGGATCAAGCAATCCCTAATAAAATCAAGACCCTTTCCACCAAAGGCAGGCGCCCGGTCTGGTGGACCCCAGCCATAAACAAACTCTACAACAAGAGGAGAAAGCTACTACATGACAGAGCAAAATCCCTAAAAGGGAAGGCATCTCTGATCAATACTAGCAAAAAACTACGATCACTCATAAAATCATCCAAGGCCAACTTTGAGAGAAAAATCACTAATGACACAAAATACAATCATAAGGCCTTCTTTAGCAATGTTAGAAACCTGGGTGGAAACTCCCAGATATGCTCAGAATTAGTCCAAAATGATAAAAAAATCACTGAACCCACAGACATTGCCAACATACTGGCAGACAGGTTCAGTGCAAATTTCTCCCCTCCCTCCCCCCCAAAAGGAGAAATATCTATCTCACCAGAGTCTAGCCTCCCAAACATCTCAGATGCCCAGGTGAGAGCTGCTCTCTCTAAAGCAAAAAACACATTGTCAATGGGACCGGATGGTGTCCCCGGCTGTGTGCTACACAAACTCAATGAGGAACTAAACCCACACATAAGGCTGCTGTTTAATCTTAGCCTTACTACAGGATATGTACACAAAGAATGGCGTACGGCAACTGTGGTCCCACTCCACAATGGTGGTGCTTCTACGGACCCTGGAAATTACCACCCCATAAGCTTGACGAGCCTTGTCTGCAAAGCTATGGAGAGGATCATAATGGAACTCATAAATAAAGACATTGGGGACCTACAGACACTGGATCCTACCCAATTTGGCTTTGTCAAGGGCAGATCCTGCCTCTTGAACTTGGTCGACTTTTTCGAAACAGTCACTAAGGCCATTGATGAGGGTAAGGCAGTTCACACAGCCTACCTTGACCTAGCAAAAGTGTTCGACACAATACCCCACTCGGGCATCATAGAAAAGCTCACCAGCTTAGATGTAAACCCATATGTCACAAGATGGGTTGCAAACTGGCTCAAGAACAGAACACACAGGGTTAGAGTAGCTGGTGCCATGTCAGACTCTAAGCCGGTCACGAGCAGTGTCCCACAGGGCTCAGTCCTGGGCCCCCTCTTGTTTGGCATTTATTTTTCTGAAGTGCAGGCAAACATAGGGGGGTTGTGGCTGACAAAATTTGCAGATGACTGCAAACTGGGCACCATAATTGACACTCCATCAGACACAGACATCCTCCAGAGAGGTCTCATAGAAATGGATAACTGGTGCCAGAGCCATGGCCTTAAGCTAAATGCCAAAAAATGTATAGTCATACCCTTTGGGAAAAACAAGATAACCCCTAATTACCACATAGGTGGTAATCCATTAAACATGGAAGAAGTTATCAGGGACCTGTGGACCCAAGTTGACAGTAATCTCTCTTTTGACACTCACATTGCCAAAGTGGTTAGGAAGACCTTCTACATTGCCCACCTGATCATGAAGGGATTCACATCCAGATCAGGAGAGGTCATTGTACCCCTGTACTCTTCACTTATCAGACCAATGATTGAGTACAATGCCCCATTCGGAATGTATCTTACCCGACACCTGCAGCAGTTGGAAAGACCCCAAAAGTTCCTCACCAAAAGGATAAAGGGGCTCAAACATATGTCATACGATGCCCGACTGAAGAAACTCCAGCTCTATTCAGTCGCATACCGTCTGCTCAGAGGTGATCTGTGCCTGACATACAAGGCCATGTCCAACCCGGAATTAATGGACATGCTCCACCTCAAAAAATCCAAATCCACCAGAGCCACAAGAGCAAGAGACTTAAACCTCAACACGGATATAAATAGGATGTGCTGGAGGGACAGATTCATCACCCAGAGACTCCCTACACTATGGAACAGAATCCCAGTCCATGTGAGGCAGAGCCCCTCACTGACTCTGTTCAAGAGAAATCTTGACGAGTGGATGGGAGATCGTAGGTTTACCCCGGGAATCATCTCTGTGTCACTGCTGGACAGAGGCACAGCAAACTAATGGGTATAGTATTCTCATCCTAAGGGGTGGTGAAAGCCACACACACTCTGGCTAGGCTTATAAATGCCCTAGGGCAGATAGCCTAGTATGAACCTATGAACCTATGAACTATAGAAGGTCTTGTGGTTGTCTTTACTATCTGCTGCAATTCTGTTTTCATATTTAGCTTTAGAGGATTTGATGAGGGATCTCAACTTTTTGTTGAGGCAGATAAGGGAATTTTTGCAGTCTTGGGACTTCACCTTATTCCGCATCAGTTTCCCCCTCCGGTTGTAGACTTTGTTTATGGCAGGGGACTAACAGATTGGCTTCCTTTTTTGTTCTGTGAATCTGCTCCTATAGCTCAGCTTTAGTTGCTATCTCCCTTCAGATCATGAAGCTTCCTTTGTAGCTTTTCCACTTCTGTTTATTGCTCTATTGTTTGTTTCAAGGAGCTCACATCCTGGTTTATTGTGAATACCTTTTCCAACAAAATCAGCAAGTGCTGCTCCTTATTTGCAATGTTAAAGGCAAAAACCTGTTCTTTCTTTTGTTCCTGCTCTCTCATCTTTCCATCTATTTTTTTGCAAGGAATACTATTTTTATCCAAAGTTCTGTAGGCCCTGTTCAGAGCTTTGGGAGTAGGCAAACATCTTATCTGAGCTCTCTGGAACATTCCCAAGCTTCTAAGAGCTTGTATAAAAGACAAATACAATGAGTATTATATACAGATCACAAACCTTACACCGTACAGTGACACAAGTTTGAGTAACTCCTTTTTGAAGCATATTTGTAGGTAGCACATAATCTTTCATAAATAGCAGTGTACTGTTCATTGATAATACAGCAGAAACTTCTGCTGATAGACATTTGCAGTTTTGCATAGGATTAACCATGTTGATAATCAACACTAAGTACAGAATAGAGCTTTCATATTAAGCAAGTCTTCAGCAGAATCTGCAGAGAAAAATATCACCAACATTTAAAACTTCTGACTTTCAGTCATAATGCAAGAATTCTGACACATGCACTCACCTACAAATAACTCTAATATCACAGTCTCATACATTAAAAATATCTTTAGCTTATGTTGAATGGCATGGGTTACTGAGAGCATGGGGATGTTATAATTGCAATACAAAGGTTATAGTATATAAAGAAAACTACAAGGCTTGTTAAGCATATTATGTGGGGAAAATGGAGACAGGTTTAAAAAAGCATACATAGGAACACAATTATAGAATAAAAAATAAAGACTTATGGACTGCCCTTAGTAAATATGCCATGGAATATACATTCTACTATATTTCAATTCTTTGTTTTAATAAACATAGACAAATATCTTAGAGGGGGACTCTGTTAATAAAAAATAGAAGCTAGTGAAGTAAAATGTCAATTTAGACAGATAATTTCCCAGAGATTAATAAAAAATATCTGTTTCAAGTATTTTAGCTTTAAAAGCAATGGATGCATATTAAATATATATTTTTATTTCATTTCTTTACAGGTATACTTAAGTAGAGTAGAAAACTGTATATATTTGTATACACTGGCATTTTTAATGTATGAGAGTATGATAGTGTTATTTGTAGCTGAGTACACATGCATCAAAATGCTTGCAATATGACTGCATGACAGTAGTTTTAAAAGCCAGTGATGTATTTTTCTCTGCAGATTCTACATGACTTCCCTAAGATGAAAGCTCTTATTCTGTGGGCAGAGTTGATTAAACTTTTCCTTCTTGAATACACTCTGGTGGCTTCTGCCATCCTTCGTTTTTGTTCAATCAGTTGAGCATTTGAATATTTTGGATGCAAGGTCTCTGATTGTTATGCCTACATCAGTATACATGTGTGTGCATGTGTATGCGCAAAACAATTGTATAAATTTCGATCTATATCTATATCTATATCTAGCTATCCACAGTGCACTACTATCATTTATTTCTAAATGCCAACAGTGCTTCTACAGTCAGAAATGGAGCACTTTGGCACTTCTTGCATAGTTCTATTTTTACATTCAGTAATAAAAAAAATCATTGTATTTTTAACTGCTGTAGCAAACCACTGGATACATTTGTGGCAAGTGGTTTGCTACAGATTACAAAGATATATATTTTTTCTTTTTTAGTCCTGAAGTAGAGGACTTTTTAGTTAGGTATTTACTTTTTTATTGTTCCCCAGCATGGTGTTGATATGCACATGGAAATGGATTTGTCTTGTTTCTCAGCTTAATGTTGAGGGGTACCCAATTGGAAAATGGGATCAGGATGCTCTATGAGCAGGAGTAGGAGCTCTGCATTCTCCCTCTCAAAATGGCTAACATATAAGAAACATATTCTCTCTCTAGTAAGAAAACCAAAACTTGATATTTTTAAATACAGAAAAAAACCTACCCAAACTCCCACAAAATTGTTAAATACTTACTCCTATAGCTAGATCAGCCTCAAAATGTTTAACAGCACATGAGCACATGCAGCTACCAACACCCCCCTATTCTGGACCAAGAAAACTCCCATGCCCTTTTTCTTCTGGGAGTAGGACACCGATATGAAAAGGGGTATTGCTGGCTTAGCTAAGAGTACAGACTGACTCTAGTAGCTACAGCCTCAAAGAAAAACTCTGTCAGGCCTACAAACCTCAGCTAACAGACTATGTAGACATATCACACTTACTTCACCAAATAACAGCACTGCAAAGTCCTGAACAAAGTTAAACAGACACCTATTAAGGAAAGATGTACTCTACTCCTCACATTACTGATATGGAAACTAAGGAGTAACCAAACGTTTTAGTACTTCACAAAGTCAGTATTCAAGTGGAGCTTAACTTATAACCTAAGATCACAATCTTCCCTTAACTTAAACATTACACACAACATACTGCATTCAACTAACCAAAGCTTCGTATAGGTATCCTTTATAATTAAGGACTAACACCCTACCCGCATACAGTTAACAATACCTTTCCTCATGTTCAGGGAAAAACTTAAAAAAACACCCAGTTCATCAAGCCTCCTGTACATGCTTCTAAACCAGGATATCACTTAAGTGCATCTACCTCATAGCCAGCACCATCATCCCCCATCTCCAACCATCTCCAAATTTACTATGAATGACTATATAAAAAAATCCTACAGTCAGTAATACCATACCTCTACTTATCCCAATCACCTTCTTCTCATAACCCCACCATACCCCCTGAATACCCACCATCTCTCCCCCTTCATCCTTGAAAACAGTGTCAATAACATAACTAGCTTCTTGAGAACTACGGACCTCTATATTATATTTTCCTACTTAACTGCTACTCTATAACCTCCAACTGATTTGGCCACTCGTACTTCCACTCTACATACAGCATAGAACTAGCTCTCTTAAGCATTCTCCACCATTTACATTGTTCATATCACTATGTAATATTTTTATACTGCTATGATATAATGTAAAAAAATGGTGCATTATGCTACTCACACAGTTCACTTCTGAATGCACTGTACTTCACATATTGTATCATGTAATATCTGTTTTGATTATAATACTTTTGTTGTGTATGTCTACAGCCAATATTTTCAGATAAATTTGGGCCAAGTCTGAAAATGGTCCAAATGGATCAGTATTATTCCTGGTTAATAAAGAATATATATATATATATATATATATATATATATATATATATATATATATATCTACTCAATGAATATTCAGAGTCTAGCAAATAAAGTCACTGAGCTGCACTCATGGATAGCTCTCAATACTCCTCACATCCTCTCCCTATCGAAACCTGGCTCAAGCCACACATATCAAATAGTGAAATACTCCCACCAGGCTATAATATCTTCCGATCTGATAGACCTGTAAAAAAAGGTGGTGGCGTGACCGTCCTCTACTCAAACATTCTTAACCTCTCACCATACCCTTCCCCAATTCCTGACTTCCTCCCAGCTGAAATCATCATCCTTAACTACTATCTGAATCCACACAAACAACTTGCAATTGCTTCTTTCTACCTTCCTCCTGGTAACAATCTGCCCATTCTTGAAAACATCCTATCCTGGTTCTCCCACAACATACCATATGAGACACTTATCCTTGGTGATGTCAACATTGATTGGTCCAAACTCACAACTGACTCCCCCCAACTCAATTTCCACCTACACGGCTTCCACCAACTTATAACATCTCCCACTCGCTTCCATAAAAATTCCTCTTCCAGCTCCATCATAGACTGGATCCTTACCAATTCCCCCCACAATACCACAATCCCACCACCTTACCTGACTCCATCAGTGAGCATATCCTTTCCACCATCTTAAGACACTACTCCCATATTCCTAAACCCCACCTTATCAAAGACTGTCGAAAACTATCGACTTTCAATTCATCCCAATTTAACTCCATTCTCCACAACATAGATTGGTACTATCGACTTTCAATTCATCCCAATATAACTCCATTCTCCATGACATAGATTGGTCCATTCTAAAATACCTCTCCCTAAACGATGCTGTAAGCACTTTCAATAGCATCTCCATGAATACTCTAAACTTCTTAGCTCCCTCTAGGAAGCTCAGAGTAAAATCAAACCATACTCCCTGGCTCTCCAAAGAGACTAGGTCCTTTATGAAACAAAGAAATCATGCTTGGAAAACCTGGACTACAACTAAATGACCACCTTTTCTTCAAAAATACAGGCAACTGAGGAACCTTGTAAAAACATACAACTAATGACAAAAAGTTATACTATAGCTCTGCTCAGCTTAACAACAACTCCAATCCTCAAAAATTTTGGTCAGCTCTTAACAGCATCCTCTATCCTGGAAAGCCCTCTAATCCCTCCCCATACCCTAACTCTTCCTCTCAGGAAACAGCTACCCTCCTGAATAAACACTTTATCTCTTCCATCCAAAATCTGGTAACCTCTAAGCCAAACTCTACTTTGACACCCACCACTCCAAGTCCCACTAACACAACGTTGTTTTCTTTTGAGCCAGGTCCCATTACTTACATCAAATCTCTACTACTCATGCTAAAACCTTGCTCTCCTTCCACTGACAATCTATCTCCTACATTCCTCAAACTTGCTGCTGACTCAATTGCCTATCCTGCATCTATACCAATTAATCGATCTATTCTGGAATCAACTGTCCCCACCCTTTGGAAATCTTTTTTTTACTATCCCTCTTCATAAAGGTGGAAACTCCACTGACCCCTCAAACTACCGACCCATTGCCATTCTGTCCTCCTTCTCCAATATATTAGAAAAATGCATTCACTTACAGCTTCTCAATCACCTCCTCACACACCACTTACTTACCCCTACCCAACATGGATTTTCTCCTCACCACAGCACCATCACTGCCCTCCTCTCCTTCACTCATATCATTGCAGAGGCCCTAGACAACAATAGACTAATTTCCTGTCTCTTCCTAGATCTCTCCAAAGCCTTTTATAATGACTCTCATTCTCTACTACTATCCAAACTTGCAAATCTCCACCTATCCCCCTCCGCACTTGCCTGGTTTAATAGTTACCTATCTGGCAGGGAACAATCTGTCAAATGGCTCTCATCCTCCTCACCTTTCCTTCCCATCTCCACTGGTGTTCCCCAAGGCTCCAACTTGGGACCCCTTTTGTTTAACATCTTCACCAATGATCTTTACACCTCATGCAAAGAATCCTCCCTTATTCAGTATGCTGACGACTCCACACTTATATCCATCTCAAATAACATTCCTGAACTACACTCCTTGACCCAACAGGCCCTAATATCCACTGAACAATGGCTCTTTCACAACCTATTGATCCTAAATCCCAAAAAGACCAAACTCCTACTTTTCCTTCCCCATTCTCTTTCTCATCACAAAACCTCCTTTTTTATTACATCTTCTAACAATACAAATATCCAACCTGACACCCACACGAAACGCCTAGGGGTCATTATCAATGATGAACTCAAGTTCAACCTAGACATACTCCAATGTATAAAAAAAAACAAACCAGAAACTAGGTCTGTTATATCGGAACAAAAATTCCTAACTCCTGAATCTAGACTTACCCTGGGGCAGGCACTCCTCCCCTCCCTCTTATACACCGCCCCAGTTGTTACCAATATCCAGGCCTCCACTCTAAACAAACTGCAACAGACTTACCATAAAATAGCCAGATTAATTACTAACTCCCCATACAACTCACACCACTGCATTTCTTTAAACTCTCTTCAATGGCTTGAACTTCCCCAGTTCCTGCTATCTTATCAATTTCATATGCTACACTCTATTCTTTATAAACCCTCCTTCTGTCCATCTCTATCTTCCTTAGTCTCTATCTGCATCCCATCCTGGACCCTCCATACTTCTAACCAACAATTACTTGATATCTACCACCCAAAAAGGTCAGTAGGCAAACTACTCTACAAACACTCCCTTGCCCATGCTTGGAACAAACTTACCCTTGACTTACGTTCAGTCTCCCACACCTCACACTTTAAAAATGAACTAAAAGCTTATTTTCTCAATTCCAGAACCTGCCCTTGCCATGACCCTACCTAGTCTTCCTTCCCTTTATGTACCCTCAAAAGGACCATACTTAGTACCTCATTACATCTCTCTCTCCAATGTGTCTACTATGCATTTGCACAATTTTATACAAACAAAAAATGTTAAGTGTTGACCTATTGAACTATATCAATGTAAAATTGTTACTTAGCTTCTTTTTAATGCAACTTTAATTTTATGCATGTATCCCAACATATGTGAATTGTTTTGCTATAACTGCTATTATATCAATATTGTTTAAAATTGTACTTGTTTTAAAATGTATTACTGGAGCTTTTCTCCTCGAATCTCCACTGAAAATTGGCCACAAGCCCAGTTGGACAAACCCAGTTAACAAATGTAAATAAATAAATAAATAAATTATATATATATATATATATATATATATATATATGTATATATATATATATATATATATATATATATATATATATATATATATATATATATATATATCTGTATCTGTATTTATATATACAGTTAGGAGGTGGGGATAGTGAAATTCTATTATATGGGCCAAGAATAGGCTGATAAATGTGATAGCCATCCAGTTTGGTAGCAAGTTGTGGGGAGTCAGATATTCACCAGAACAGAAGTGGAAATGCTGCATCACAAACTCTTACAAAGTGTAGCGTGATGACCTGTCAGATGACCTGTTGTCAGGAGCCATCTAGATGTATGGTATTCCCAAGCTAAATGTTTATCCAGAGTACTTGTGCTGCTGCATCTGCCCAAAAGGCATACTGATGGTATAGAGCTACAGATGCAAGACTGTGTAACCTGCTGAGGAGACCCAAGGGTAGAGACTGAGGACGATCAATGGCAATGCATGTGTAACCAATCATGGTTAGCTGTGGTGGCGTTTTTAGTCAGTACCAATAATGATGTTGAATCAGGAATGGGCAGGTTATTCAAGTTATGCTTGGCCTCTGACTGGCTATCTCACATTTGGATCATTTCATGACAATAGACAGTATTGCTTATATAGGTAGATCTGAGAGCATTCACTACCTGTTTCATTGATGCAACAGTTTAGGCAATGTTAGGCAATATTGACCTGACCAGCATTGTCTGTAGCATGTCCATCTTGTCCATGCCAATTTATACTGGATATCATCATGCATGCCAGGCAGGAATTAAATATGACTATGGGGCCATCCAGCACACTCACTGTCTCTGCAGTCATGAAGGTAGTAGCTTTCTTGGCCTTGTGATTTGCCTACACATCTGCTATCTCATGGTGTTTTACCAGGGTCAGGGATAGACCTGGAGTCAAATTATGTTCTGCAGACCACCAGTCCTCTCTGTGTTGCGTGTACATGGATTTCAGAGGCAGAGCAACTCACATTTGTCATCTGGGCTGGGGACTCCTGTGTAGCCTGGGTGAGTCTCATATGGATATCATCTAAGCACTGGTAAGGCTGGAATTTTTGTCCTGTTTCTGGTCAGGCTTTTTCTTTGTGTAGGATATTTGTGGTGGGCTAATGTTAGTGGTGCTGACAATGTCACTGTGTTTTCAGACTGTGCCATTAGCATATTTCCATCAGCAACAGCCACAGGCCACCTCTGTACATCAGATATGTGGGGTCCAATTGCCCTATATCCTCCACATGTAAAACCTGTGAAAGCATAAAAACAAGATACCTATGGCAGCACTGAAATAAATTACTAATCACACACCCTGTAAAGCAGGCATGCTGGTAGGAGACAGGTCTGTTGAGTACCATATGGATATCTACATACTTTGCTGTGTTGGGTACTGCAGTAGAGATTTCTGGAGGACATATATGCAGAAGCCTCAAGTCCTGTCTCATCTGCAGTGACCTGTACAATATGGCAGTGTGAAAACTAATGTTAATCCAGTGCATCCTATACAGACAGTATTAAAGTTACTGTCAGCCTGTCTCCCACAAACAAGTCCTCTCACCATTCCCAAACATGGACAGTGAGACCTCCTCCTTCAGTGTTAGACAACCATGTACTGGTTGTTCAACCTCTGTTGTGGACAAGTCCTTGCAATGCTCCATGCCTTGCCATTAGCATGCAATATCAAACTAGTCGCCCTTTGCTGAACAGGATGTAGACTCTTATGTTGGCTACACATAGCACTGATGTCCTAAGTCACTTCCTGTCATACCTGTTCCATGGCTAGAGTGTAAGTGTCATGTGTTTTGAAGTCCTGCGGTACCACTATAGTATCTTGAATGGAGTGCACTACTAGTAATTGCCTGTATCGTGGGCCTTTGCTATGACATATGTAAACCTGTGGATTAGACAAGCTAGTTAGGTTAGAGTGTGTGTGTGTGTGTGTGTGTGTGTGTGTGTGTGTGTGTGTGTGTGTGTGTGTGTGTGTGTGTGTTTGTGCACGCTCGCTCCGCTCGCGCCGAGTGTGTGTGTCCACATGCCACCCATGTGTTGATGGCTTTTCTGACTGTATGCTGCCACACCAAGCACATAAGTTGGCAATATGCCATTATTTATTCATGCTGTGACATTCCCACCATTTCATACACAACCTGCAGTCAACCTGCAGTTACGGGCATGTTATGATGATACCTGTTACTGTATCAACATATTGAAACACTTTTATAACACTGGGTGACCTAGGCATTCACATAGGTCTTGCTGGCTGAGGGGGCTGCCACAACTTTAAAAAAAAAAAAATTATATGTCCTGTCTTCTTTAAGGGCACTCTTCTTTAAGAACATGCTCTGCTTCTGGGCATGCCATGCAGATTTACATTTCTGCATGTGTCGGCACACACATTTAAACATTCATTCTGGACATGGAATTTCAAAGTGTGTGTGTGTGTGTGTGTGTGTGTGTGTGTGTGTGTGTGTGTGTGTGTGTGTGTGTGCGTGCATGTGCACTCACATGCACTTGCAGGGTGTCAGGTTAGTTAATTTACTCAGGCTTAAACCCGTTACATTGGTTACAGGAACAAGCCCGAATCCTCTAGACCAACTACCAGACTGCTCAAAGAATGCAAGTTTCATTGTATTTTCAAGGAATTGTGAATTTGAGTGCATTGTCATGGTACACTGAGCTTCAATAGAACAGAAGTTTATGGCTGCTCATGCTAAGTCTGCTTTAAATGTACAACTGATTTGTTTAGCAAATGGCCATTACTGTTTATGCTGCAGAATGTAAAAGCAGTGTTAGTAACACAACAGGTAGCATACTTGCTTTGTTATTGAAGGTTGTGGGTTCTCCTCCCACACCATATAGGTGGTTTGCTGTTACTGTGGAGTAGATTAAAGGGTGATGGGGATGCTGCAGTCATGAGTATATCCTCCTTTGGATGAGATACCTATGAACCTGTTGTCAGTTTGCCATATACTTCATATTGAAATATTACTGGCTTACAGGTTTTTTATGTGAAAAAGGCAATTTATTCTTCAAGGGCTGTAAGCACTGAATTTGTAAATGAAACACTGACATATGAAGCTGTTCACTAATTACAGACCTGTTCAATGTGGAATTATTCAAATGACTTTTACTTCTGCAGGGTTGGTCCATATTAGTGACTTGTGATATCAGAAGTCTGAGTGGCCGTTTATGGTGGAAATTGTTTGAAATTTGCAGCTTTGTTGTTATTGGTTCATACTTTTTTTATTGTTTAATGGAAAGATGTTCAAAACTACAAATTTAAAATGCGCTCTAACAAGTGTTGCTATATTATACAACGAATACAATTTAATACCATCAGGAAGGAAAATCAAAGAACACATGCATGTATGCATGGTCCTAAAAATGTGTGCAAGGGAGCTATGGTGTGAAAACAGCCCAAAGGAAAACTTAATCTGGCACTGGCCAGATGTATTTTCTTTGAATGTGGGTTTCAGTGCCATTTCAAAGAATGTGAGTTTCAAGGGCAGAGAGATTTACTGTTCATTTTAAGTCTGTTTTCATATTGAGACTGTATTATTTTGTTTAACAAATGGCTGTTGGCGTCTGTTCTATAAAATGTGAAATACAAGTTTTAAATTAAATCCAAATATCAGTAATCATTGTAGAAGTAAAGAAGAAAATAATATTTATGCTGACAGGTTTAAACAGTATTTCTAGTAACTGGGGAGGAGCAGCCAAGTAATGGGACACTGCAATGGCTGTTGCCAGGCTGACCTGCAGTGTGCATACGTGTGTGTGTGTGTGTGTGTGTGTGTGTGTGTGTGTGTGTGAGAGAGTGTGCATGCGCGTGCATGCGCATGCGCACGTGTGCAGGCGCATACACGCAAGCACAAGCAAGTATGTGGAGGGGGGTCTGACCCATTACCATGCCTGCTTTACCAGGTGTCATGTTTTCCTTCAGTATGTGTGTTCCAATGTCCAGTATCTTAATGCATTAAATTTCTAATTTCATAGTTGATTGTATCAGCAAGGTACTTTACAATATGGTGTCACAATTTTGTATTGAACTAATTTGTTCTTCATGGTGTAGCAGGTAAAATACTAAGATAATTTATTTCATTGTCTCAGAACCCCTACCTTAATTTACACTGTCAACAATAAGCCGTGTCAATTTGCTTAACCCTACCCTGCCCATGCCAGAGCTGTGGACACAAATGCATAACATGCTTGTGTATGGCATCTGTGAAGCTGGTTGCAATACAAAATCATTCTGAAACATCTTGTTGGTTGCTGCTTAGTGATACACATCACATCTAAAGTTATGAATTTGTCTGAGTGACCATGGCTGCTTCAGGCACTGAGAAAAGCAGGGTACCTGTATGGTGCCTGTGGCAGGGCAACATTTGCATTTCCAAAAAGAAGCTAAGTTTTTGAGCAGTAAATCAGAGTATCACAATAAACATTTTTATTTATTTATCTTTTTCATTTTATTTATGTATTTATTTGGGGGGGGGTTCCTACCTCTGTACTAAGTTCTTCCTATATTTTCTGACAACAGATGAGGTTTGCTGACCTAACATGGACAGATGTTGCAGAAGGCTAGCAAAGAGTCCCCCTAGCAGGGAGCATGGACCATGTGACCTACTAATAGTGTGTGTAATGTATTTGTGCACTAACATGCTTTATGCTCCATATGTACATGTTTCTATATAGGTAAGACAGAAAGGAGGCTGCGAGATAGGATATACGAGCAAATGCTATCTCAAACTTGAAATTAGACAATGCCCTGGGTAAACATATTTCTGCCTTCCCTGACCACAGTTTTAAATTTGTGGGTCTAGATCAAATTAAAATTGATAGTAGAAGGGGACCATACAACTTATTACTTGAAGAACATGAACTAACGTGGCAACTTAGAACAAACGCCTTTATGGAACCTGGACTAAATGATCATTGCAACATTTCATGTCTTCTTAAACTCAAAAGCTTGATCAGATAACATTTATTTATCTATTTAATTATTTACATTCATAATAAACTATTCACTTATTTTCTGAACTATTCTTATCAGGGACTCCACAAGATTATTCCATTTAGGATGCTAGGAATAGTGTAAAATAGGGAGGTTAATTTAACAACATTTTAATATTAACAACTTGACTAAAACCATGAGTTTAAGTAATTCCAATATAAAAACTGAATAGCATGCTATTTATTGATTATAGGTGTCATTACTTGATGGTAATAATTATATCAATGTTGATATTGATTTTATCAATATCAATAATGATATTATTTCCATTACAGTATTTGTAGGGCTAAGAATTGATTAAACCGGCTTGGTACTAGGAAAATACACTGCTTTCTCTAAAACACATAGGACCTAGTATCCATCTCCTAGGTATATTCATTACTTAATAAATAAAGATCAACTTTTACTTTCAGGTCTATTTATAAGACTAGACCTAGTAAAGTTTATATTATGGAGTTTTTACTTAATGAATCTACCTATAAAACTCATAAATAGTAGATCGGGGCAGGAATGACAAAACCTTATAGCCCAGATTTTAGAGCCAACTACACACTACCTAGAAGCTGTAAAACAGGATCGCCCTTTTAAATTTCAAGGGCGGACTACTCTTTCAGTAAAATAATTAACTCAATTAATTGAGGCTTAATTACTTGGTTCATAGAAGAGTGTGGAATATAAAAGCTGGAGGCTGGTACATGCATTTTATCTGAGGAAGTCAACCTAAATAGGATGACGAAAAGCGCTTAATTCTACTTGTGGATTTTTAAACTCTGTACCTGTGGATTTTATTGAATAAATTCAGGATTCGTTTTTTACATAACATCGAGCTTGGTCTTCTTTGGCTGGAGACTTCTTTTTCTTTGGTGCACTAACATGTTCTCTTTGGGTTTTCAAATCCTTCTGCAGCTCCAGTTGTGGCAGCAGTAGTGCAGTGACAGCTGTCACCTCAGCTGGAGATAGTTGATGGCTTTGGGAACCTTTCAAATGTGGTTGATATGTCTGCAATTCATCCGGGAGATGGACATCATTCTTCTGAAGGTGTCCTGGAGGGTCATTGGTGGCCTATATATCAATCATTCAGTATATGAGAAGATTATCTTCTCCTGGTACTAGCCCAGAGGGTTCCCCTGTGGTCGTTGGGCACAGATGATCAAGTTACATGATATGCAAGGCCCAAACATCAGGCCAACAGAGGTACAGCCTGAACTTTGCTTTAGCCATAGATGATACTCATGTCTCTGTGGCAGGGTGTCTGGACCAGTCTGGCATCTGCCATATACCCGAGCCTGTCTTCTATCATTCATGTTCCTCTGGCATGTGTATTTGTCTCTGTACCTTGTCTGTTGTCCATTTCTCCCTATTTATTTATTTATTTTATTCATACAGTTTGGTAACCAGAGTATTACAGTTTGCCTTCCACGTGTCTGTGTCCTTCCATTGTTAACCTCCACCTTTTGTGTCAGTACTACCCATATCTGTCTGTATCTTCATTTTATCCATGTTTTCACTGCACTTACAAATTCCCCTTCTCCTTCTACCCCTCCCATGACCCTTCTTCTTCTTATATGAAAAAATAATAACTTCCCATCAAAACATGTCCTCTTCCCTCCTTCACTCATTTGGTATTGTTACCCCTTGTCTGTTTTCCACTGCTTGCTATTCCTTTATTTCTAACTTTGCTATCTCCACTTTTGATTTCCATTTATCATATGAAATAGGTTGGCACATTCCATTTATCTGATGAAATAGGTTTGCATCTTCTTGTGCTGGCTTTTTTGGACTGTGAGCTACTGCAAATGTGGTATTGATGAGGTGATTTATTGTTCTAGTCAGCATGCATAGTGTCAGGCTCAATCCTACACATTTGTCTGCCTTTACTGTGATATCAACCACTCCAGTGTCATACCATTTCCCATAACAATGTCTCTACTTTTACTATTAGATACCTTTTGTCCCAGTAATGGGACTCCTCTAATTTATTGTGCATTCTTTTTTTCAGAATACTCCACACAACTTCTGATAAATATTTTGTCAGCTCCAGGATGCACAACACTATGGGATGCTTAATATTTCATAGGTTCATAGGAAAGTACTAGGCTAGCTGCCCCTGTGAGCCATTTTAAGCCTAGCAGCCAGTTTCCATGTTTGTGCTCCAAATAACCTATCCTGGGGGCGTGGCCAAGATGGGAAGTGAGTGACAGCAGAATTCAGCAGCTCCACCATAGAAATTTTATTTTCACTGGAATTCTGTCTTCTACTTATGAATTTGGAATTTTTTTGTCGAAACTAATAATCAACAGCATCTACAACAATATCTGCAAGAAAATAAAATAAAGGCAGATTTTCCAGTCAAATTTTTCCTTGGAAAATTTCTCCTCATCTGAAAAGACTTTCACCATGAGCTTCACAAAGACCAGCATTCAAGAATCCATTCTAAAAAGAGAATTTCAAACTCTAATAACTAATATCCAGGACTTGACTACAAAAATTGATAAAATAGACATTAAAATAGACAATTTCAAAGAAAAAAAAACTACCAAACAAATGGATCTACTTCATGAGGATTTACAGCAGCAAAAAATCCAAATAACAGGCGTAGAAGAATCTTTAAATGATATGGAAGCCAGAATAAAAGAAAATGAACGCAATGTGGAGTTCCTTCTTAAACAAAACACCTTGTTACAAAATAAATTAGACGATCTTGAAAACAGATCTCGTCAAAAATTTTGGACTACCATAAAATATTGAAGGAAATAATATGACTAATTTTCTTACTTCTTGGCTCCCAAAAACATAAGGCCTTCCAGAAGCTATGCCATTTGGTACTGAGAGGGTTCACCAGTCACTTTCTGCAATTACTAATACCAATAATAAACAACCTATATCTGTTATAGTTAAATTTCTTTCTTCTTCTGACAAATAACTAATTCTAAAGACTGCTTGGTCTCTCTCATATAAAAATAAGTGACTCAATAATACACTTTGATAATGACTTTTCATCTACATTAATATTCAAAATGAAAACATTTTACCTTTGATAAAAGAACTGAAAAAAGCAGAAGTGAAGACTCACCTTCTGTTTCCTGGGGTCTACTTTAGAACAGCGAACGATCAGATGATCGAACGCTGCTATAGTGAAAACTACATGTCGAACCGTCAAAAAAGCAAATGGCCAGAACAGCAAATTTTTTTCCCAGGGAAAAAAATCGCTGGGCTGTCCACCTGGGTTGTGCCATTTCCTCCACTGTAGTGTGATCTCAGAGTTGATATATTTAAGTAGGGTGTGTGTGTGGAGGGTGAAGCCCCCTCCCCCTTTATTTAGTGTTTAGTGTGTTTTTTTTTTTTTTTTTGGGAACAGCAATTTTTTCCCTGGGAAAAAAAAAACTCGGTTCTGGTTTTTCACTGTTTTGGATTTTTGACATTTAGGGGTCGATATAACAACATTCGATCATCTGATTTTTCATTGTTATAATATAGACCCTGTTTTCTGCAAGGCTGAAGATCTTTATTCCTGAGGGACCCAAGGTATTTGAAGATTTGGACTCTGCACTGATTTTTATTAAAAATCACAAGATCCTGGAAAAAAATGAAGAAATGGAATGGGCAAGCCCTTCTCTTAAAAGATTGGCATCTAATTCATCCTGGCAAACCAAGGAGAAAAACAAAAGACTAAAAAGAAATAAGTTAAAATAGGACTCACTCCTAACTCTTGCTTTTTATATGGACTTTAATTCATAACCTAAACCTTTTTATTGTTACGTATTCCCTTCACGGTAAGTCTTTCCTTTTTAACAAAATGTAACATACATATAGCCCTAATTTTACATAGCTTTACTTTAACTGTCTTTAAGAGTGGCTACATAACATCCCCTCATTTATAATATTTATAATTGCATATAGATATATTTAAACAATAACTCTTCTCACAATCAATAGCAGTTTTTATAACCATGCATTTTACTTATACATACAGACATTCTTAAATGATATGTGAATGAAATATAGACATGTGACAAACATAAATATAAACACTAACTGCCACTCAGATGAAAGTAGATTAAACGGCTATGTTTTTAATGTCATGTGTTTGATACTTATGCATATCCTCCTCACTAGTTAGTTTGGTATTTTGGGCTTTCATTTTAATGTCTCCTGTTTTTATTAGGGGTTTATAAATAGCTACCTACATGATTTTCTGGCGTAAGGCTACATGTCTCTGGTGTTTTATTTTTGATCAGATATCTTACATATTCAAAGAGGAAATGAGAATCTGTTGGTGAGTAGGTTTATTTTTTTGAGAGGGAAAATGTGATTGCTATCAAAAAAAATATGTTGCTTTGACTCTAATGTAGTTTGGCACTCTGTGCTGGTAATATATATATATTTAATGTGTGCTCAACTTGTGCTGACTGTGCAGTTCTGAAACATTTTTTCCTCACAAGCATTCACACTGAAAACTGAATTATAGGTTATAAACTTTTCCCATGGTTTCCTCACTGTTTTTTGAGTGGAGACAATTTTGGACATACTTTTTAGCATACGCTGACGCTCCATGAGCCTTAAACTGTTCCAGCAGTCTTGTTCAAGCTTCAGAGCCTCTTTGGATGTTTTGTTTCATTGTCCAAGCTCCATGACACATGTTGATGATGTCAGCACGTACATACATCTTGAATCAGGAAGTTTGCTTCCTTGTTAATGGCGGAGACTGGAATTATAACACAAAACGCTTCATTCTGGCTTCAGATCACCTCTAAATAAAACAAAACAGAGGCCGATTGTATAGATACTCACTCATTGCATTAACAATGATAAAACTGAGTAGTTTATAGCATTTAATCCAAATAAAGATTGAAATGAAAGGAAGAAACTGGAAGAGAAAGGAAATGGACTTGAAAGCACCAACAGAAGAAGCTGAGGGAAAGGAAGGGAGAAGGGAAACAAAAAGAAAGGGGAAAAAAAGAAAAGAGAAAAAAATAAATAAGTGTTTAACTTTATTGTTGCCAATCTGCTTTTAATGCTTGTGGTTACTTTGTCTACTTATTGCATCTTTTTCCATAGCCTTCTCAGATATTGAATGTTAGCTGTCTTTTTATCTCTCTTTTCATCTCAACTATAGGTGACACATTCATATAAATCAACATACTATTTTAATGTAGAACATTGACTTTATGATATGGGCAATTTGAGCAGAAGTTTTTTTTTCTCTTCACACTGATTCATTAATATCTATATGTAAAGAAATGCCACTCAAACTACCTAAGGCATATCCTTAAATAATCATTGACATCTATTGAAATTTGAATTGATGCTATTTTAGATATGTTAGTTCATATTTTAAGGTTTATTCCTTTGAATTTAAACTATAACTGGATATTTTTTTCATACAGTGTTAAAATTAGATAAAGACGAATGGCACACTGACATCTTTGAGGACATGTATACAAATTGTGTCAGATGACTATTGTTTTTTAGACCTTAGTATCTCTAGAACTTGTATACATTGGTTATTGCCTAGCCTTAGTTTTATAACTTTATTTGGCAATTGTGAGCATTTTTAGTTATTGAGGTCTTTCGGCAATGTTATATTTCAACAATATCGAGAAAGGTTGATGATTTTCATACATAATACTGTATAAGATTGTATCTTATCATATTCAGTATATATATTCACATGGGGATGTGACAAAGTTTTTTCCATCTTGTATATGCTATGAGTGTATTACTTATGCATACTATCTAATCAAAAGTGAATTTTTTTCTCGAAACTTAACTTATGTATTATTTGTAATAGGTTGTTGACATTGTAATAAGAGTATTAAAAGGTTGCTCTTTACTTATGTTAATTAACTTTGCATAATACCTAATACTTACGTTAAGGCATATTGTAACTTGCATTAGTGAACAAGAAGGGTAAGGATAACTAGATAACTAGACCTGACACTTCAATTAACTCAATAACATTTTTCATATAGCCACTTTACACCTTACTTGATGTTATGTGTTTGTTGTTAAAAGATATAGTCACGACCATATGCTCATTTTCAAATATTATTACTTTTTTATTATCTAGTGAGATGATATATCAGCTACACTGATAAAAGGGTTTATATTTATATTGCATGGTTGTATACATTGTTTTAATATCACCAATGTGCTAGGAAATATTTTATTCTAAAACAAGTTAGGTTTTTCTATAGAATATGACAAGAAGTTATTCTATAAGGATAAATCTATTGCCATCTAGAATTACTTTAACAATGGTTTATGTAGATATAATGAGATAATGATGTTAATTTTCTTATTAATTTTACAAAAGTATTCTGTTAATTTAGATATCGTGAATGTCTTTTCTAAAATCTTTTAGCTATATTTACTATAAAAATAGAATTCATCCTCAACATTCAAAAAGTAATAGTTTTATCAGATGAGAAACTTTGACCAATACTTGCCATATTACAGTTGAATACATTGCTTAGAAAGTTATCTACTTTTAATTGCTTAGAGTATATATGTAGTGGTTGCTGTTTTCTGTTGTAACTGTTTAGGGGATTGATTCGAGTGACTGATGTCACTGGAACAAGGAGTTTATAACTCCAGGTAGGGTGCTTTACTTTTTGTTAATAAGCT
Organism: Protopterus annectens; assembly: GCF_019279795.1. Taxonomy (NCBI): domain Eukaryota; kingdom Metazoa; phylum Chordata; order Ceratodontiformes; family Protopteridae; genus Protopterus; species Protopterus annectens. Next base: position 179,074,960 of record NC_056736.1, read on the forward strand.
ACAATGTACATTTAGTTTTGTAAGAATCTTTCACCTGACATCCATTACAATAAATTCAGACGTAAATGTATGTTACAATCATAACAAAATACACACTACTCACTATGAAATATGGATCAAAATTAATAGTTTAAATGATTCACATTTAGGAGAAAGAAATATAAATTACTTATATAATATAGATAAGTTATATAATATACCAGTTATATTACCAATATAAGATGGTCATATTAAAAGGTATATCAATTAATATAAATTGTTTGAATAATCCAATTAAAAGAGGTAGCCTTTTTAAATACCTAGCCTTTCACAAAACCAACTTGATTTTTTTTTACAAGAAACTCATCTATTAAAAGAAAATATTAAATTTTTGAATACTAACAAATATACAATTATTGTGAGTTCAGAACATTCTAAAAGAAAAGAGGTGTAGCAATTATTTGGAATAAATCACTCCCTTTACCCAGAATAATTAAACAATATGAAGACAATAAAGGGATGCTATGTTTAGCTATAATTGAAATTAATAGAAAGATTTACACACTAGTTAACAACTATTGGTTACCTAGTATAGGTACTAGCACTATCAAACAGCATTTAAATCAAATTATTTCTCAGTCTGAAGAAAACATCATTATGGCAGGTGACTTTAATTGTATTCTTGATGGAAAAGATTCTAGTACTCTAGGGAAGAGAAAGATAACTCCACAGGCCAAACAATTAATAAAATTCATGGAATCTTATCACCTGAAAGATATTCATAATTATACAGACCAGAGTTATTTACAATACACGTTTTATTCCAACAGATACAAAACATACTCTAGAATAGATAGGATAATACTTTCCACACAAATAATAAATGATTTGATAAACAGTAAAGTAATATGTTTCTGACCATAATTCTATTATATTTGAGCTTAACAGCTTAACACTTATAGCACATCAAATATACAAATAAGAAGAATTCCAGCATATCTTAGACAATTAAAAGATTTTCAAAAGTTCTTAAATGAAGAAATACAACATTTTATAAATATATAAATATAAATTCTGCTTTTAACACCCAAGATATATACACATGGGACACTTTAAAAGCTTATTTATTTGGACAATTAAACAAATGCTATTATAACAAGAGAAAAGTCTGAGAAAGATTTAAAAATAATGCAAGATTGCAACTAAAAATGTTAGAGATCAAATAGATAAATTGAATGAGGAATACAGAGCTATTCTTCATCATAAGGCTATGATTACATTAGAAAAATACAAATTGCTTGCTTATTCATTAAACCTCAAACATTTAACTAATCTCAAAAACAAAAAGAATAAATACACATAATCATATCAAAGAAATATATTCTTTAAAGAAAAAGAAGGAAGTATATAATATATTGGACATAACAGATGAATTTAGAAATCATGTTCACACAATCAGTCAAACCACACACAACATAGAATCCAAAGACAAAATAAAATAATGCATTAATAAAAATCTTCACAATAAACTTAGCAAACAGGCCGATCTTATAGATAAACAAATCTCTCTAGCAGATGTGCAAACTCAGATTAACAAACTTAAACAAAATAAAACCCCAGGTAATGATGGTATCATACCCGAGTTATATAAAATTATGCCCAAAATAGCTATATCATTACTCCTCAAAGTTTATAATACTGCCCAGAATGATAATATAACACCCCCTTCATGGAAATACATGTTCATTTCACCTATTTTAAAGCCCAACAAAGATCTTAAATACTGTTCCTCATATAGGCCACTCTCTCTACTAAACATGGATTACAAAATATTTATGAACATCTATACAGAAGAAAGATTAAAGAAATTCCTTCCACTTTTGGTAGATGATGACCAGACAGGCTTTGTAAGTAATAAAAGCACTTTTGATAATATCAAAAGAACTTTAGCATTAATTGATTACTCCCAGAGAAAAAAGAAAGACTTGACACTAATCAGTTTGGACATAAACTCAGCATTTGACTCAATTGATTGGGATTACTTATTCATATCATTAGAATGTTAAAATTTCTCAAAAAATGTATTGAATTACTAAAACATTTATATAAAGGAGCCTTAGCATATGTAAAAATAGGAACATACATCCCAACCAAAATACCCATTATAAAGGGAATCAAGCAGGGATGCACTCTTTCTCCTCTCTTATTTACCCTTATTATGGAGCCATGGTTTAATGACATTAGGAAAACAAGAATATAGAAAGACTAGAGTTTAATGAGGGAATAGCATCTAAAATCCAACTATTTGCAGATGACATACTCATTATTACAAAAGGGAATGATTCTTTAATAACCTCATTATTTGATTCCATCAGTATATTTCAAAAGATGTCTGGTCTGTCTTTTAATGATAAAAAAAACAATTCTTAACTATATATGCAAACAATAGTGAAAGATCCATAAAAAATAATAAATATAATTCTAATACAGCTCAGATTACATACTTAGAAATTACTCTTGCTAAAGATATAAGATCAATAATACATCTAAACTACAATAAATGTTATGAAAACATTCAAACACTAATACTGAAGTGGAACTCAATCCTATTCACTACAGAAGAAAGGTTAACAATCATAAAAATGATAATCTTACCTATAATTGCATATATTATTCATCTATGTTAATACTTCCCACAAAAAAAAAATTACTAATAAGCTAAATTCTTTGGTATTAAAGTTCTTTTGGTTTCCCAAAAAACCCAGAATAGCTCTTAAACAACATATGAATAGTTGGAGCAAAGGAGGAATAGCATTTCCAGATCTATACCTGTATTCAAATTCTTCTATAATTAGAGCAGTTGCACAGCTGTTAGACTCTTCATATCTGGCTAAATGGAAGCTATATTGGGAATTAATAATATATGCAATTAATAATAAGACCCCCAACTTAAAAGCTAGAAATAATAAATAACTCAGTTTTATGGATATTAAAGGATTATTTTACTACACACGACACCCAATCATACAACCAGCTACATCTATAACATTATAACAGTCTTTAGAGATTTCATATATAACATCTTAGATACAAAGAATGTTTCCCATAGCCTTTACTCAAGAATCTTTATTAACTTCTGAATCGAATAAAGTCGCAATATTTAAACAAAATGATCTTATGTTTTGGTTTCAACTGACTTTAGATAATAAAGTCAAGAATGTAGATTTAATATTACAGGAATTTCAATTGGAAAAATCCCTATGGTTAGATATGCAACCCCTTAGATTATTTATAGTCAATAAAATAGATTTGATCTCTCCAACAGTCAAATATGATGCTAGTATTCTATTTGATTATTTTCAGTCTATCCTTCAACATAAACAAATCTATATAGGTAAACTTTTATATAAAGAATCATAAGAGAGGAAACATATACTTGCTCAGAAAGCTACTGGAATTACTTTTACACAATCAATAATGAACCCCAAAGTGATCAAGACAGCATTAATATATTATGATCAGCAGGGAAAACTACACTGTCACTTAAATGAACATTATTCACTTGGAAATGTATATGCAGAGTTTTCTACAAACCTCAATTCATGAATAAAATTAATAGAAAACAGAATATCTGTAACAAATGCAAGTCAGATGTAAACATAGATTGGGCGTACATGTTTTATGATTGCCCTGCCATTAAAACATTTTGGGGAAAAGTTAATGAATTTTTACAGGCACTCTTTACAGATAATTTCACAGTTAATAAGTCCTTAGTCCTTTTTAATACACCTATACCCCATAGAATTATGAAAATAAAATATCCTGTACTCTGGCTAATACTTACTGTTGCTAGAGTGGGTATTACTAAAAACTGGATATCTGATTCTCCTCCTACTTTTATTGAATTCAAGAACATCTTAAATGAAGTCGGTCTTTTACAACTTAAGACTATAGATTCAAGAACAACCAGAAAGACTTATGCTTATCATATGTGGGTTAATTTACAAAATTTGCTGAAAAAAGATTAATAGTTACAGTCAAATGCTTCTGTTTTATTTGTTTTCTTCGATATGTGATGCTAATCAAAATGGTGAAAGTTACATTTTTATGTGAAGATTAATGGATGTCTTTATAAATACCTTAGTTATTCTACTTTTCATTTATTTCTTATGGTTATATGATTTTTATGTGTTATAATCTCAGAACTTACACTTTTTTCTGTTAAATTTATGTAATTGTTTACATACTTATTTTATCTAAAATCAATAAAACCGTTTTGAAAAAAAATAACCTATCCCATTTGATTATAAATTGGTCTTACCCATCCCATGGCCTGTAATTATATATTACACCTAATGAGAATAACTAGGATCATACCATAGATAATATGTGGGACCTATGCATAGGATAAAGAATTTAGGAGCTGCATATGTTCATTAGCAGTACAGGGAGTTGCCCTGAGATGATTTTTTTGTTTCCCATCCATTTGCATTTGAAAATGGACACAGATGAACTTTGTTTTATGTCGATCGGGAGTCTGTTCCACAGCAGTGACATCCTCTGTGAAAAATACCTGTCCCTCAAAACCATTTTGTTGATGTTGTGGAAGAGGCTTATATCCTTAGACCAATTATTTCTAATGCTGTATGACCTGCTGATGTGCAGTAAATCTATCAGTAATAGGTCAGAGCATATCTTGATTGCCAGACACAGGTAATCTCTTAGCAGTCTGTAGGATATTGAGTACCATGACAGGACTTTGAGTTGTTCCATGTTGGATATGTTGTTTAGGCCTTATATCCCTTTTAGTAGTGTATCTATGCAGTAGCTCAGGTTGTTGCATGCGTCTGGACGGATGCATGCCAAAGGGGGCATCATGTCTAAGGACTGGTCTAATGAAGGCTGACTAAAGGGGGACAATGACATCCTTAGATCTAGACAAATTTCTTTTGTTTATAGGTTGTGCAATATAGAATGACTCTCTTAAAACAATAGGCACATGTTGGTCAAAACTTAGTTCCTAATTCTGAACAACTGGGTCAGCTCTTAGAGATGTAGTGTTAATGTGGTAGTTCACTGGGATACGTGACTTCCAAAAGGATACAATAATGCATTTTTGACATTTATTTCAGACCATGATTTTGATACCAGTTATTTATTTGAGGAAAACCTTCCTGAAGAATGGCTAAGTCATTTGCAGATTCAGAGACTGTTCTTAGCTTATAGTAATCTGCAAACTTATTCAGCCAGAGCCCTTTGGTATTGGCTTTTACTTCAGAAAAGTAGATGCCAAACAGGAAAGGTCCTAGCACAGAGCCCTGGGAGAATCCACTCGTGACTGGTTTCTTTTTGGTGGCAACTTCCCCTATTTTAATTATCTGCATCCCATCTGTAAGACAGTTGGTAATGCAGTGAGTGATATAGGGGTTTACTTCCAGTTTATTTAGCTTTTGTACTATGCCTAAGTGAGAAATATTGCCAAAGCTTTGGCCAAGTCAAAGTATGCAGTGTGTACTGTTTTACCTTCATCCATTGCTTTGGTAAAATTTTCAAAAAAAAAAAAACTGAGACAGTTCATGCTGAGCAGCTTGTCTGCAAATCACAGGCACTGTATGACTAAAAGTTCTACCATGCTGTTTTAAAACTACAGTCCACACAATTTAATATGAAGTAATGAAACATGAACCTGTTGTTTTTATTCAGAAGAAAATCTAAAAAAGGTATGATAATTAAGATCGCATTTCATTCAGCTTAACTTTCCACTATATGAGTTTTAAGCAGTTGCATAATAGCAGGCATTTTCTTTTTCTTTTTAGTTAATTAACAGGTGCACTGTTACAGGAAAGATAATATTACATACAGTATAGTCGTCTGCAGATAGTAATAGGTGCTTTGTTACATACACAGCTGAAAATAACCTTTTTTATGCAAATTAACCATATATCTGCTGTATTCATCATAAAACAAATGTAGAAAGAATACTTCATTACATGCTTGATATCACACAGCAATTTGATGAAGAAAATACTCAACTGAATTTCTACTTCTTTGCTAAATAAACAGTGTGAAGATTTTGTAAAGTTATTTCATGTGGAACTTCTACAGTCTGAATCTTTTATGAACAAAATGAAACTAGTTTATTTAGATGAAATGTTCCCATTTATCTTTCCCATTCTCCTCTACTAATTTCTCCAGATGCAGTTATGAATAACCTTCTCATTCCTGAGACACAGTCAAAAGATAATTTATTTATTTACTTAGGCATGTATTTGATTAACTAGGTAATTGAACTGGCCATCATTGACCTTTCCAACCCTCAAACTTGGCTGCAAGGACAATGCTAAATGCAAGCTGCATGGGCACTTTCAATTAACCAGTCAACCAGCAGATTTTTGGGGGTAAAAATTAAAGCACTTGGTGAAATCCCACAAATATACAGGTACAATATACTGCACTATAATAAATGTGGAGGAAATATCTGAAGCTTGGAGCCTGTGTGGCTGCTAGGCCTGCAGAAGCCTCAGGGTTATAAATGCTCTCAGATACATTGTAGAGCTTTTTTCCAACATTTTGAGTAAATGATAGAATAAACAAAAAATTATTAGCAAGGAAATAAATTCAGTCTGGCAGGCAATGGAGGCAATTTCTGATCCAGGCAGTCAATTTGCATACTTGAATACACACCGCCAACCTAAAAAGAGGAAGAAAATTATGTAGTATAGGGGAAGACTAAGAAGAGAATTAAATCGCCAAAAGTAGTACATGATAATATGCGACAGAGCTGGATCATGGTCAAATGGGGCCGTATGCAGGTTACTGGATCAAGCACTTCCCCACACACAGTAGTCCCCCCCCCCCACCATTCCATTCCAGTATCCCATTATTTGGCTACTTGTCCCCAGTTACTATAAACATTGTTCAAACCTGTCAGTGTACATAATATTTTCTTTTTTATTTCTGCAATGATTGCAGATATTTGGATTCAACTTTTATTTCAAATTTTATAACACAAACACTGATAGGCATTTGCTAAACAAAAAAAAGTTTCACAACGAAAACAGACTTAGCATGAACAGTAGGCTTCTCTGCCCTTGAAACACGCATTCATTGAAATAGCATTGAAACCAGCATTTAAAGAAAATGCATATGGCCAGTGGCAAGTTAAGTTTACCTTTGGGCTGCTTACAAACCATAGGGCCTTTGCACATATTTTAGGACCATGCAAACATGTATGTGTTTTTTGAGTCACCTTCCTGATTGCATTAAGTTATATTCCGTGTACAATACAGCACAACTTGTTAGAGTGTGTTTTAATTTTGCAGTTTTAAACATTTTTCCAGTAAGCAGTGAAGCAAAACATAAACCAATTATGACAAAACAACCAATATCAGAACATTTCAACCATAAAAGCCAACTCAAACTTCTGTCATTACAATCCACCAATATCAGTCAATATGCACAATCTCTGCAGAAATAAAAGTTATCTGAATAATTGCACATTAAAGAGATCTGTAAATAATGAAGATGTTGCTGCTGGCAAACAACTTTATATTTCAGTGTGTCATCAGAAAATTCAGTTCCTGCTGCCCTTGAAGAATAAATTGCCAGTATTACATTAAAAAAATGGTAAGCTGGTAATATTGCAATTGGGAATGGTGGCAAACCAACAACAGATTCATAGTTACTAAGCTTCTCATCATAAGAAGGATGCAGTCAGGACTGCAACACACTCCTGTCCCTCTCTTAAAGTGCAGTGCGGTATCAACAATCCACCTACATGGTGGGGGAGTAGAACCCACAGCCTTCTGCCCCAAAAGCAAGCATGCTACCTGTTGTGTTACTAACACTGCTACAACTGCACATTGAAAATGGACTTAACATGACCAACAGTAAATTTCTCTTCCCTTGAAACTAATAATTCCTTGAAAATGCACTGAGTCTCACATTACTTGAAAATATACTGACTCTCACTTCCTTGAAAATGCACTGAAACTCACATTCCTTGAAAATGCACCCCTGATGAAGGTAGTTGTCATAGAGGATTAAGGCTTCTGTCATCTACAAACAAGAAATAGGGTTTGAGCCTGAGCAAACATAAGCACATATATACTCTTCACTTCTGTTGTCCAGTCACCCTACCTTTCAGGTCCTTCACTAGTAGAAGCCATTAATGTTGTAGTGTTTGAAAAGAAGAATGGCCTGTTGTCTGATCTAGACCTGCATGACCACAAAGCAACCCATTCAAGTTCTAGTGTTTAAAATGTATCTACATGTCCATTGGACTAAAGACACACACATGCTTCAGGTTTGTCATCCCATCACCCTACCTTTCAGGTCCTGTACTAGTAGTACCCATTAAAGTAGCAGTGTTTCAAAGGAAGGAAGTCCTGTTATCTGGTCTGGTCCTGCAAGTCACAAAATCAACTCACACAAGTTCAGATGTTTAAAATCTGTGCATGTATCTTTTATATGACAGATGCACATACAGCAAGAATCAAATGAAATAGAGCGACCACATCAAAAGTATGATTAAAAACAAAAGCAATACCGAGGAGAGAATCCAACCAGAACACCACAGAGCTTGAAATGTAGACCAACAGCCAGCATATAAGTAATATACAAAAAATATAGTACATCAGGACTGAGTTGTCATAACCATTGCAGTAGAGCTGTATGCATTGAGGATGTAAACTAAGGAGCTGCAGTCAAGTATAACACTGTAATAGCTGTAGAATGCAAATCTAATGGCTGCAAATTGTATTGATTAACTCATATAGTACTGCCCAAGACTGTCTCTATGCCAATATTGGCCACATAATGCTCTGTTTTACACAGACATCAGGTAATAAAGGTATATGGGTGAGGTAGCCCAGTCTATGAACTGATATTGTTTGTTTACTTGACAGATATGATACTGAAATATAGCTTACCTACTATCTGTGTTATTCTTGTATTTCATGCATGTGTGTTCTACTGTCACTGCAGCCTAGTATAACACTGTAGTAGTATTATCAGGTCATATTTTGGTTCCAAGTGAGCTCTAGGTAAATATCAGTCAGTTATCAGTTAGCATTGACTCAGTACCTCAGTTTGTTAAATGTTCAGTGTATAGTACATTTTTCCACTCACAGTTCAGGTTTCATATTCAGTGGTATGTAGCAGTAAATATTAAAGTAGCAGTCACGTAATGCTCACAATTTCTCTCTCCACAGGAACTACAGGTAAATGGGTGAGGTAGCCCATATTATGACTAGATTAGTGTGTGCTTAAATGTCACAGACTGTTAAAATCCCTAGCAAAAATGTGTTCATCAGCAATGTTCAGTCAGAAATAAAATGTGTAATCCTGGTATGGCTGTATGCCTGGAGTGTGTTAAAAGTTGCTGCAGTCATTTAATAAATTCTATGCAGAGGTCCCCTGCAGTTACTGTAATTGGGTATTATTCCCATGCCTGCCAAACAAGGCATGACAGCTGTTTAGTGTATGTATTCTACATGTACATGTCTCTCAAGTGTCACAATTTCATGTTATGTAATTAATCGTGCATAATCTGTCACAGAATTACCATGGAAATGATTACCTAGATTGCAAAGTATCTCCAAATCAGCCCACTGAACACCTTAGCAGTTCTATATGCCCACATGATGTGTAAGTGTTCTGTGTAGTTGTGCACCCACTGCTGTTGCTGCTTGACCCATAGTGTCCCATGCAAATAGCTTGAGAGGTATGTGCATGCTACATCAGCCATAGCAGACTTGTAGTCACTGTACACATAAAGAAAATACAGACCCGTAGAGTAGATAGTAGTACTGTTGTCAGGGAAATAACTGGCAATGTTACTAATGGACTGTTTTTTTCTCTCTCCCCACCACTTATCTTCATTTATTTCTTATTATTATTCATTGGTTATGGTTTACTATTAACATATGTTTTTACATTTACTGTATTTTGGGACATGTGTTTTATTATTTTTATGTATTATAATGGTTGAATATTAACATATCTTGTAAAATTACCTATTTTGTTGGCATTATTCTGTAATTATTACTGGCATGCTGTTAACATACTGACTGTTCTGGTATTTATTGTTGTGTTTCACATAATATGCATTGATATGTAATTGGGTTATATTCAATGTTCTGCCATGCTGTTATTACTAACAATGATTTATTTGCAACTAACCTGTACTTATTGTTATACCTCCATGACCACAGCATGTCAGGGTAGGCTGATTCCAGCTGATCCACCTACCTTGCCTCAACTACCCATGGCACTGGGTTCTGGTACCTCTGAGACCCAGACCATTGGTAACCTCCTCCACTGCCCCTGCACCACCTGTGGCATCAGGTGGGACCACCTTAGTGTACAGGGCCTGACCGCCCTCTGGGAGTGGTTGCAGAGGGGGCCATTGTCACCCAGAATCACCTGCTGGCCATGGTGTGCAGGATTGTTCATCGCAGCTATGAGTGCTGCCTGTGCCAGATGAAGGGCACTCTGGCCAACCTGGTGGGGCAGCCTAGCCCTGACTCACAGCCTCCAGCACAGCCTCCCTTGGGGCAGTGAAGGAGCAGTGCTGACAGTCCCATGGGTCGGGACATGAGTCACTCTGCTGGCATCAGGAGGCACATGCAACTTAGATTCCACAACACCCTCTCCATCTGAGGTGTTCACCCACCTTATGTGTCACACACCACCCCTGTCTGCTGTCTTGTCTGTCTGCAAATGCATACTTTCCTACCCAACTTACCTCCCCACATGTACCTATGTCCCTTCCCCAACATTCCACTCTCACCTTAATAAAAAAACAAAAAAGTTGGGCACCTATCCCAAAAACAAATATCGCCACATACATAGTTCTCCATTTCACACACGTGTCCACTGGACTCAAGTAATTTTGTCCAATTGGCTTGACAACACAGTTATGTTGTCCTCATTTCTATCTCTGGGTTTGAGAGTCCAAACTCATCTACAAATTATATCAAAGTGCAGAGCTGTTTCTGTACAAGAAATGGATAGATATGGTTCTTTCCTACACCCTACCTGCACACCTCTACTTGACTTTCACTATGTTTTGCCTCTACTTGCCTCCATTTCACCACTTTCCTATCTCCCCTTTTTTTCTATATATTTTTTTACCATGGAGTTGCATGTCGCGCCATACCTCACAGCTTCACTTAGCTCTGCTAAAGAGAGCTTTAATGCATAAATGTGCTTCTAACATTGTTAGATACACGTACAAAATAGACACCTCTGCCATGTTTCAAATCTGAGCCCATTACAGCCACAGCACACTGCATTAACCTGCCACACTACACAGATCTTAATTAAAGCAGGTGTTTTCATCAAAACATAGTGATTGATACAGTCATTAGGCATGTCTCAGTGGAGCTGCATGCTGTGCTGCACCCCATAAACTGGAATTAAAAATTAATGGGAAAAATGTGAGGATACCTTGGACTCTGGTGCAATAATACACCACTAGACATCCAAAGACAATAAAATGGATGTAAGTGAGGCCTGTGATAGCAGGTAAATGTGCCCTTGTATCAGCAACAAGTAGAAAGACACCTGCTAAAGCATCAATGGCAAAGAACATGTTCAGCTTGGACCCTGGTGCAGAAATATAGCCATAGAAAGCCATGCACATACCGATGGCTGCAGACAGTGTGTGTCATAGCCTGTATGTCTGCACATATACCTTGCAAATAGCCAGACCTGCTATATCAGTGACTCAGTAGCTCAGTCTGTTATATGGCTTGCATACAGTATATTTTGCTGCATACAGTCCTGGGTTCAAATCCAGTCTTGTGTTGCAGTTCAATTGCATTATTTTATTATGACGACAGCAATTAATGACTGAGTCATGCAATTTTTATCTGCATAGTTTACTGCTAATTAATGAACTATTATCTAGTATTGCAAGTCAAAGGCCTGCAGGTAGAGATACACTGCACATATCCGTATAGCACAACTATATGTCACATACTACTCTGTTATTGGCACTGTTGCATAACAAATGTACCTTATTCACATGCCTCAGTTGGACTATAAAAGGTACTCTTACCTTTGCTCTGCCGTAATGACAGGGCTGACACAGCTGCCACAGTTACATGTACAGCTTGTTGTCCTCAAAAGTGTTCGCACTCCCCAGCTATGTGTTCTAGGCTGCAGCAGCAGCAGCAGCCTGTAGCACACACACCTGTATGTAAAGATAGCTACTACAGACCTACCCTACCTCCCAACACCCTAGCACAAGGAATCCAGACACAGCCATACTTAATCGGGGGGACAAAGGTCCAGAGTTTGGGACATGTTTTACAGTTTGCGCCTGCATAGATAGTCATTTGATAGAATAACAGCTATTGCATTAGTATGCATATTCTGAGGGGTATGAAGTCTGACACTCAAATGTGCATCTTCCATTACTGACCTCAACCCACAATGTTTGCCAATGAATTGCCAAATGGCCACAATGTCATGGGACATTGACCACACATATGAAGTGAAACTGTGGGCATACTGGATAAATCTCTACAGTTGACAGTTATGGTACCTACCCTCAGTGATGCTGTAGTCTCCACACCTCAGTAATGTCCATCTTAACAGCTAAGAAAGGGCCCCAGGTCTACATGAAGGCCTTATATATTACATTGTGGTGGCATGTCAATGGCTAATGATAGTGCAATTCAGCTGTTTTGGCTGCAATTACCATATAAGAGCCATGGATTGGTGCTGAGGCAATTACCTGCTAATGAGCAGTACCTTAAAATGGTAAGCAGCTGATTATGGGGAATAAGTCTGTTTGAGACTTACCTTACACAGAGAATGTATTTTCAAAAGATTACTGGAAGCAAAGTTCAACAAAGGAGTACTGCACTCCACCAGGTATGTAATTGATTTCTCCATATAACAGGATGCAGATGGAGATTTGGGATTACAGCAGTAAGCCAGTCTTAGATCTACTGTAATGAAATGTCATTGATACTCAGCTGTCCTACACATACAGGCATGTGTCTCAAATGTCCCTGATTTCCACTCACATCTAAGCTCTGTCCCTCTTAATCCCTCATACAATGACTGGCTGTTGTAGAAAAGCTAGTGAATTACACATAACATATGGTGACAATAAATAATGGTGTACACTCCTGTAGTGCCAGATGATGTACACTAATTCACATCCTTTCATTCTGTCAATATCTCACATAAATATTTCTAACATTTAAAAGTGTCCCTGATTGTCCCTGATGTACTTTGGCTAAGTCCATGATTCTGTTGATGTTTGTCCCTATCTGGTTAAAAGCTATGCCTAACATAACTGTCAACCTGTTACAGCACGAAATCTGAACAAAGCCATAATTAATGGAGGAACAAAGGCCCAAAATTAGGGAAACTGTAACTATCGCTCATACAAAGTAAGAAAGTGAATAGAATAACATATATTACAGTAGCATAACTGTGTTCTGAAGGGTGTGATGTGTTAAATTTAAATGCCTGTCTTTATTTTCTGACATCAACCATCAATGATTGGCCAGCATTTTGTCAGAAATCCACAATGTTGTGTGAAAATGATGAAAAGTATGATGTAAACATCTTGACATTCTGTAAACATCTGCATAGTTGAGAGGTATAATGCCTACCTAGAATGTATTTTACAGCAGGTTTGCATTGTTTTCTCTGATTGTGGCACACTGTTGTTGCTGGACTGCCCCCATATAGTGTTTTTTTAAAGCACACTGCTATTTGTCTGGCAGTTGTCGTATGACATAGTAGTGAGGTTGCCCATGGATGTCACACCACCGTACACTGCAGTGCTGGGTGTAGGGACATACAGCAGAATCTGTCACAGCACACAGGGAATTACCCCCATAGTCCTACTATCTTGCTGGGATCCACACACATAGTATGTTGCCAGACTGTGGGGTTTGATGTGTAAGGGTACAGTGGGTAGTTCAGGCCATTACAGGGATGTTAAATGTGTACATAGTGGACGTCCACATGTCTGGTCCTGTAATGTATTCCCCTTTTGCTGTCTTTCAGGAACCATGTATCACAGATGACATGACCCCTTCTCCAATGCAGGGAATGAGGTAATAGTGGATACAATAAGGCTGCATCATCAGATGTTGTTGTCCAGGAAGAGGCATGATCATGAACAACAGACAGCATTCTGGGCAGACCTTGTGCAGGATGTCAATCAGATTGGCCAGGAGGACAGGACCTATGAGCAGGTGTGACACAGAGCTACAGATATGGTGAATGCTGCATGACGAAGAGCAGCTGATGTTCCCAGGGATCATGCCGCAACCAGTGGTGAGCATGCAGTGGTACAACCACTCTCAGCTACAAAGGGACTCCTGATAAACCTAGGAACACACAACAGCTCCCAGGCATCCATCACAACATACATCGTGGAGGTGAGTGCCACAGTGCTCCCAGCAGAGGAGCATCTAGGTAAGCTTACTGTGTCTACCATTTTAATACTTTATCAGTCAATGTGGCACACTGTACATACCTGTACATGGGTGTCAGGTCTACCTGCATTGGAGGGGTGGAGGTTTGAGCTCAGTTATGCGCACATACTCTGAATCTCAACAATACAGTCAGTAATACTGGCTACTGTGCAAGTGGACATATGTACATAATACCCTGTAGTGCTGCAACATATCGTGGTGCTGACAATACATCTCATTCACCCTTTTATAGGTCCATCAAAAGTTGCCCAAGCTCATGGTCCTGTACTTGGTAAGCATGATACTGTTGTTTAACGGATAATATATAACCGGAGGGTGGCCTAAAGGTTAAGGTATTTGGCTTACAAACACAAGGTGCAGGGTTTGAGTCTCACAAGGGATAATTGGATAGGCTTAAAATGGCTCTCAAGGGCAGTTAGCTTAGTACTAATCTATGAAACTGTGAACCTATAAAAGTTAAGGGCTGCCATATTGCACTATGTACAAATGTTGTGCTTAGCCAGATTAGAATGTTTGCATGCACAGTTCAGGAACAGTTGACTACAGTTTATAGACTGGGTAATCACAGGTGTATATCTGAACAAACATTAACACATTTGCACTTATAGTTATGAGTGACTGAAAGTCTGGTATACACGAGGCAAGTAATCCAAGATGCCTGTTCAAGCACAAAGGGTAGATGTTACATACCTGAGGAAAGTGACACTAGTACTGGCATATTGTTCTCAAGATAGGTGCACTGAGTTTAATGTACAGTTCTGTCATATATAGTGTTATATTGCATACCTTAGGGGTAAATTGTACTGGCAAATTTAACTTGATGTAGCTGATGAGCATGTTATAAAGGCTTTGACTTTTATGTGCATGTTATTGTGAGGCTGTTTGGTGTGCATGGGAGCGGAGATGAGAAGATGTGAAACTGGTAATGCAGTTGGGGATCCTCATTTGTGTGAGTCTGTGTAGATTACCATACATAAAAGTCCAGGTAGTAATGTACTGCTTTTGTTTTGGTTTTCACATGTGACCAGGGCAGCTGGAGTCTGTCCCTTCACAACGTGATGTCATTCTCTCATTGGACTCTGATGATTATGGTGGCCATAGTGAGGCACAGGTGGGGTTGTCAGTGGCTGAATCTGTCCCAGAAATTGACATTCTTCTTCTGCCCCCATTGTCTCTGCACACAGTCAGTATGCCCACACATACCCAGTCCCCAGAGGCCACAGATATTGGACAGTCAGAGGGTGGGCACATTGAACAGGGAAGTGTGGCAACTATGGCTCCAGTGAGTTTAGACCCTGGCCATAGCCAGAGACCTAGTGATGTCCCACACAGGCAGATTGACAGGGGTGCTTGTAGGAGGCCTGCTGTCTGTCAACCACCTTTTGCTGGTGTCACATCTCAAGTCACTTGATGTATATTTCGGGCCATCATGGAGGCACAGCCATGTTTTCAATGGAACACCAGACAGTGGTATGACAGGATTCATATGGCATAGCTGTGGTCACAGTCACCAGTAGGTGACATACCCATACCTTCTATATACTCCTACTTCAGCATGCCACTATCTGCTTACAATGGCCATGTGTTGATGTACTTTCCAAACTGTTTTGGCTCATACAAATGCCAGCATGGCCCCTCACAGGGTCTTATCATATTATCAGTATGTGCTCACCACTGTTCATCTGCAATGTGTGTCAGTGCCACCTGTGCCATTCAGCTTACTCATTGGTGATCTGTGCCATGCATACAGGACAAGGTGTGACCCCACTTGATTGTATAAGCTGCCTATCTCTAGTAAGCTTAGTAGATGGGTTTGTCACACTAAGGGCATTAAGCCACTATATGACATTAGTTGTACATGCGTGTTGGTGACATGTGTGTAGCAGACGTAATGCATCCTTAGCACAGATCCTCCATACTGGTGTGGTACAGAGAGCACTTCAGTGCACTTCCACACATGCCGTTTGTATAATTGGCTGGGAAGATGTCATCTCAACACTGGGGATGTGGCTGCATCTCTGGTAGACTTGTGCAATAGGTGCTGTTCCTATGATGAGAGGCAGCAATGTCTCCAATTGTGGTGGCTGTATGGCCATCATGCTAGTGATGTGCACATCTCCTATTGCTCTGTGCTATGATGTGCAATGCTGTCACAGCCTGACATGCACACATGGCCTCATTCAGGCTAGCAGCACTTTCACTCAGTGCTTACAGGACACGCCACAGCATACACATAGTGCATGTTGGCTGCATGCACAGTGGAAAACTTACCGATGTAGTGGTACAGAGTACAGAGGACAATACCAGATGAGCACACCACGCCTCATGTCTGCTAGTACTACCAATGTAGGACACATAATGCATGTTGATATAAGCAGGCCATGTTAAGGTCATTCATTTGGGAGGCCACATCACTCACAACCGGTAAAATAATGCAAAACCCTATCAGTGTGTACATTACAAAGGTTATCATATACATGTGGTATGGATACACATGCACATAGTTGGCTTCTGTGGGATTAGAACCCCTACTTATCAACTGTTATACAGTATAGCATGCAATACTTATTGCATGCACGATGGAGTTTAACTGATGTTAGTCTATCAGACACTGCTCTTACGGTGGATGGCATCAGCAGACCATGTAGATGAGGGCAATTTAAAGGGCAGCAGGGAGTTACAGGGTCAAAAATTGCATAACCATTGCACGTGGATAGCCCATGATGGCATGTACATTGTGCTGAAAGGGGATATATTTACACACACACACACACACACACACACACACACACACACACACACACACACACGCACACACTGATTTGAATGCTATGAGATTAGAACCTATACCTGTCTAATGTTACATACTATAGCTTTCAGTACTTATCTTATGTTCCACAGATTACTTTTATTGAATGTGTGATTGCATGCACTGTACCTGTGGAGTCCGCAAAGTAGGCTTATGTTGAACAGCATGGGTGG
This sequence comes from Protopterus annectens, assembly GCF_019279795.1. NCBI lineage: Eukaryota > Metazoa > Chordata > Ceratodontiformes > Protopteridae > Protopterus > Protopterus annectens. The sequence goes on from NC_056736.1 coordinate 179,092,392, forward strand.
CCTGCAGAATGATATTACTTAGTACTGTTATTGTATCTATTGTCCTAGGAGTAGGGTACCTGTTAATATCCCTGTTATGTGTATACAGTCACCAGTATGGACATATGTGGCTGGTCTCAGTTATATAGGCAAACATGTGGCCAGAGACACTTTTCCATGTCAATGGCATGCATTGGAACCATTATACAGTATACCACTTGCTCACCTATGTCTGTCTACATAGCTGACATTCAGCAGGCACAGGAGTCTGAGTGTGAGTGGAATATGTACTGTTGTGGCCTTGGTTTGGTTCCTCTGGGCAACTGTATTAATTTGGGAGTGCAGATAACAACAGCTTTTGTAGGGTATGTAGGGAATTCATACATCCCCATATATATATGTATATACATATATATATATATATATATATATATATATATATATATATATATATATATATATATATATATATATATATATATATATATATATATATATATATATATGTGTGTGTGTGTGTGTGTGTGTGTGTGTGCGCGCGTGTGTGCAACAGGGCTCTCTATAAATGTTACTGTGTGTGTACATTATGTACTGTATATGTGTTATATAGATATATATATAGCATCTATTTATCAGTGTAATATAGTTTAAAAAAAAAAAAATATATATATATATATATATATATATATATATATATATATATATATTTATATATTAGTATTATTTGTATGTGGGGTTCATACTGCTAGATACTCTACTCATGTGAGTGGGGGATAGGGACAAAAAGAATGTATACATAGTTGTCTGTATGTACAGATGTATTTCTAAATCTCAGGTCTTTGTGATGGAGAGGCAACAGAATTATGCTCAAGTTAGCAAAGTGTAGGAGCATTCCCAGTGGGATTAGCAGTACTTACAAGGTGACTCCAGGTCCGAGCTACCTGTACTACAGTCCAAGATTTTGTGTGCTACAGGCATTGGCAGCTGCGTCTGTTTCTGCAATTCAGCACTTCTCTGAACCTGTCCATGGCATTCCCCAGCTGTCTGTTGTACTTAATATGTGACTGGGGTACATAATATAACACCACACACAGGGTGACAGTCTGCATACCTCTCACTGTACATGTTGCAGAAAGTCTAGCATTTCACTCGATATGTCTGGTCTGCTCCGCATACATCTGTGGCATTCTGGTAACTTATTGTATAATGCAGTACCTGGATAGTACAACCTACAGACACATTTAAGTGATGGACTTTACAATCTACATATATTCTGTTGTGATGCAACCTGCTGTTTTACTAGCCACCATCTAGGTTAATCAGAGCATGTGTAATGTCTGCCTGTAGTTATGGCCCTAATACCCCCCATTCTCTCTGACTTTGTCTAGCTTTTTTGCAATAACAAATTGAGAGGTATGATAGTCTGCGGGAATATCACCATATGATTACCTCACATGCAAAAGATGTGGATGTTGCCAGATTCAAACCATCAATGCTATCACCCATGCTGACATCCTTAGCCAATTGAGGCATACAGGGCACTACACAGAGATGTGTCATTCATCACACAATCAACAGCATACAGACATACATTATCATCTCTGCATTACGTGTGACATCGAACGTGTGGCCAGGTTCTATGTCACAGCCCTGAATTTCATTAGTCTGCATATATAATTTGCTGACATACAAATTGCTAGCAATTTTTTAGGAACACTGATGTGATGAGGTTGGGGGATGAGCAGCCCATGATCTGCTGGCATAGACAGTTGTGTGACTGTTCTGTGACCCCACCATACCTCTTAACTGTCTTTCACAGAATGGCCAGATTTTTGCCTCACATTTTTGGTCTACTCCTCATACAATTTGTGGTTCTCTGGTAACTCATGGAGGATTGAAGTCACTAAATAATTACTTACATTTAAGTTTCAGACTTCATATCTTTCAAAAATTGCATATTAACACAGATCCTTTTATTCTAACAATTGTCTAAGTTTATAAGAGCAGTATTTAAAATTTGCCCCTATTTTTTGGGCCTTTGCCCCTCCATTATTTTATGCTTTGTCCAGATTTCTTGAGCTGAGAGATTGAAAGGTTTGGACCCCACTGTTTACCATCTCCCTTGACTAATATAGTGGATATTCCAGCCATGTGGCCTATTGAATATTATAGAGTACATACTATTGGACTGGATACCTGTTGTCCCATGTGGCTGATAGATCTAAGTAGCCCACTATATTCCCTTGCATACATGTGGCAGGTCCATAATTATGCTATCATGTTCTAGTATCCCTTACAAGTGGTGTATAGGTAGTGATGTACCTTGCAAATGCAACAGTTGACAGAACTGTAGATTGGGGCTGACACTGTCTGATGCACACAGTACACAGCCAATACATGGTTAGGTGCAGGTTGTGTGGGCTGGCTGTCATAATTTTTACTGTATGTATGTAAATTGGAGTAAGGTGTCAGTCCCTAAGGCCCAAGGTTGTCTGTGCATGTTATGTGTATTGTCTCTTGGCCAAGGCCAGGGCATACTGGGCATGTCTATGTCTGTCTACAGAGACATCCTCAGGGGGATCCTCCTCTGAGTCCTCCTGTGGCTGTGGCTGTGGGAACCTAGGCACTGGTTGGGGGGGGTTGAGTTTCCCTTCCCTTTGCTGATCCTGCTACAGCTGTTTCTGGAGGATCATATTGTGTAGCATGCCACATACTGTGAATATCTGTGCACATGTGGCTGGAGAGTACTGCAGGGCTCCAACAGATATATTGAGGCTCCAGAATTGTGACTTCAGCAACCCAAACACATACTCTATGATGTTCCTAGTTTGTGCATGTGCATCATTATGGCATTTCTCCATGAGTGTGTGTGCATTTCTGATGGGTGTCATCATCCACTGTTCCAGTGCTTAGCCGGCATCCCCCAGTAAATGGCCATGTGGGATGTCCACCCTAACAAACATTTGGTACAGTTGCGCTGTGTGCTAGACATGGGAGTTGTGATAACTGCCAAGGCTGCCAGCACACACATTCATGATAATGCCCTGGGCATTGCACACAACCTGGCAGTTGATGGAGTGATACCCCTTCTGTTTGATGTAGATTCTACCCACCTCACTGGGTGGTGCCTTGATGTGTACATGAATGCAGTCTATGTCACTCAGGACCTCAGGGTAGTGTGCTACATGACAGAAGTGTTGCATATTGCTGGCCCTTACCTCAGGGGTGAGGGGAAAATAAATGTGCTCACTGATATGTGGTAGCATGGCATCCAGGTATTGGTGGAGTACTCTGAATGCTGATGCCTGTGAGACCCCCATCATGTCCCTAGTTGGTCTTTAGAAAGTATGTGTGGCTAGTATACTTAGAGCTACACATACCTTTGTGCCTACTAGGATGGGTTCCCCTCTGTTGGCTCTGGGTCTGAGTTGATGATGGCATAGCTCAGTGAGTTGTAGTATGTCCCAGTCCACCCTGTAGCACTTTACAATCTCCAGCGTATGTAGCTCCTGGAAGGTAACTCAAGGCCTGAACACTCTTTTCCTTTTCAGTCTACGCCTATTGTCAGCAGCAGCAGCATGGAACTCAGCATCTAGCACATACAGATGCAGCAGACATGCAGCAGCCCCTAACATTCCTTCAGTTAAAAATCCCAAGTCTGTACTCCAGTGGTGCAGAGTTTGTGGGAGAAATCAGATTGTAGGGTGTATTCAGTCTTTTTTGCATTCTGCTGTAGGTGTAGGCTGTGTGATTGGCTGCCTATGATGCATTCCACCTACCAAGTACATCATTAAGAACATGTAATGGCTCTAGTTTAAATGAATCAGTAACTAATATATCACTGGCTTTTTGATACACTCAGCACTGTGGCACCATGCAAATACGCAGAAATAAGTGCCGCTAAGGTAAGCAAAGCTCAGCAGTCATTGTATACACCCCTCTGAATGGGCATGCTCAACAGAGTGGCACGCTGTGCAAACATGCTTAAACACATGCCCCATAGGTAAACTTAGATTAGCAGCCAGTGTACAATCCCTCTTGCTAAGCACAGCTGCATGCCATGCAAACAGGCACAGCTGCACTGCAAAGAGCTTACAAGTCCTCAGATACACATCCACGTTGATGTCAGCTACCTCTTCTGTGGACACTGATATGGTTCTGTGCCTACATGGAAGGGATATACAGACATAGATACCCATTTGTGCTATTCAGTAACCCCAACTCATTTGCATAAGGTTACTTGCATACAACCTTGAAGCTACATGGTTCCAGGTCCTACCTCATTTGGAACACCACCATTCCACCATTGTGGATACTGCATGCAGGGCTGAATATTACATTTCAATCATATACTATAAAATTATTTTTTTCCAATATATTTTTTATTTTTTCATAACTGCATGTTTGCGCACTGCTGAGGTGATCATTAAAAAAAAAAAACTATTTTAACAAATTTCCTTTATGTTTTTTAACACATGGTGAATAGTTTTGCATACATCTGTGTCTGCTATGCTATTTCTGTTCATCTAACTACACTTTTACAGCTCCTGATGTCTGTTTAAAATCCTGTACACAGAAATTTTACGTGTACAGTACGGACACCAACATCTGCAGGACTGCATCTCTGCTTGCTGGATCACTCTACTTCCCTCATGTACATGACATTCCCCTGTTTATAAAGTGATTTGCATGCCGTGGATACTTAAGTGTTGGTGAGTGCATGCACGCTGCCCAGTTCTGTTTACTGGATCACAAACCTGCTTACATTCATGTAAGCAACGTGCCACAATGCCTACATGGTAAATAAGATCATGTAGGCATTATTAAATTCCTCCCACAATGTCTGTTCACTGTCATTCTCCTTATTCTTCAGCAGACCAAGCAGAGAAAGAATTCACCTTTAAAGGGATCTGTCTCAACAGCATCACACCCAGTTTCCACATCCTGTATCACATCTGACTGACTTCTTAACACAGCCACCATATAAATAAGTCCCCAGTACACTCTTTCTCCTTCATCCTACAGAAGCTATCCTCATCCCCAACTCTGTGCAGCAGTTTGACAAGTATCATATTCTATATTCTATGCTTGTTGTAGATTCAACTCACTTTCTTGTTTTCCATATGAACTGAAAGCAACCTGTCAAAGATTGCCATTCTCTCTCATCCCCTTCAAACACTGCACCACATTTATTTTTGTCACCAAGTCCTTATTTTCATGGTACTCTCTTCCAGATATTCTAAATTGCCCAAGTCATTTGCTGTTTTTGTATATTACCAGTGATCTGCCTTACAACCACATTTCATTTAATTCACATGATGATCTGTACCCCACAGCTCATTACACGCCATTGAGTATCTCATATTCTAAACCAAATTCCTTTGGAATATTATATTCTAGCTTCAATATTTAATGCTTTCTATCCTTCCACTTTCCCCCCTTCCCACAAGTCATTTTACATCATTCATTCCTGTTTCATCCATATCTGCAGCCACTCATCTACTTCTTAGGTTCTCTTCTTCTCTTGCTGCATCTAATCCTTAAAACCTGACTTTGAAACCATATTTTTCTTAATGAACCTCCCTGTCCCCTTGGAAGATGTTATTATTACTGCTCAGATCTTCACTGCCTCCATACTATCTGTTCTTAACTTCCACCCCACTTATCAGGAGGCTGTTCTACAACTGCCATTACCATAACCACCATATTTCTCATGGCAACATATGTGAAGAAAACTGGCTACCAACATGGGCTTCTAAGTATCAGTGCAGCCACCTGGGAACTTTACTGATGAACAACTCACTAGTGGGTCAGAGGGCAATCTCAATGGATACTTTCAAAATCAAAAATGTCAGCGCAAGTAACACCAGCTGTATCTAGCTAATACTTTTATATGTTCCACACTAACTCTGGCTTCACTGTCACCACTAAGAACAAATTCCAAGTCCCAAGAGCCAGTTTCCATTGCAATAGTTTAGTCCTTCATCTGTCTCACTCCCACTACCATTAGTCTGTCATTTTGCCTAATTCTTCCCCTTTGTCTTCTGGTGATGAGGACACATGGTGGCTCAACACATTTTTAGGGAAATGAAAAATGCGTGCCTATCAACTGAAGACTGGGTGATGGTGGGTTGGATTAGATGACCAGGAAATCAGTTGGGCAGACCTGAGAAATCAAATTGTGCAATTAGGTTGACAAAGGAATGTCTAGAGCATAATTCTTAGTGGTGTGAGTTCAACTCCAACCTCTGGAGGAACTCTTTCCATATACAAACCATTTTTTATAGTACTCCAGATATCAGCCAGCCATGTACACTGATTCTACAATCTATAGAAAGCTTCTGTGATTAGAAAGAACCTATCCAGGTTTGTTGCTAAACTATAATAAAATTTCTGTGCAATCACCTATAATATTTCAAACCATGTTACTGCTATAAAAATGTGTCCTTCTTCTCTACCCAGCTGTGCCCAACATAATCAGTCCATTAATATTGCCAACACTCTTTTTTTCCATCTTTATAGTACCCTACATCTAATAAAATGAGCTGCCTGGTAATACATTTATTAATTCCTCTTGTTGATATTTGTGTTTTCTATAGCATCAGCATTCTTATCTTAGCTTTCATTAGATGACAGTAGTTCTTGGCATGGTTACTAGGCATCTTCTTTCTATCTTTGCTATGTCACTTATTTCTCAACCTACTTCATCTTCTAACTTCTCCTTCATCCCTTTAAATATCCAGTGGAATCAAACCATAATGTTGATTCCAGCAGCCACTTGTATGGGCTCAGAAAGAACCAGAGACACGCCCTCCTCAGCTAATCATGGAATATCAGTGCCAAAGTCAACCAACAACATAATGGTGAACAGTTTTTTTCAGCCAGCAACATTTCTCCTTCTGCTGCCTTCACAGAATATCACAGCTAGCACAGCTGTCTAATTCTTCTCATTTCTACTACCCCAAACACTAACCTAACTTGATTATCATTCTATACTATAATAATCTAATAATCTATTGGCTCTTGTGTTTGGCCAAACCCATCACACAACCACAAAGCCCACCCCTTACCCTCTTCAGGATAACATCTTACTGACTTTGTCTTCTTATTATTCATTCTCACTGCTAACTTGAATGCATAATTCTGACTCCAATGGCCTCCATAATTTATAGTCAATATTCATTCCTGGGGCTCTCCACCTGTCCACATCTCTTTCTTTTTCTTTCTCTGCTAATCTCATAACATTGCTGTGCTGTCTTTCAGTTATTGCTGGATAATATCAGTTGCATTCACTCTCCCACCCTGCTAGTGCTGAATATCTTGAAAAATAAATAAATAAATCTTGGCACGTACCATCTCTTGCCATGAGAAATACTAGCAAAAATATGTCACTAAGCTCTGTATTATCAGAACCACTCCCCATTTCTGATTCAATGTTACACCATTAGTCCAGTGGAATATACATGGTCTGAAGGCTAGCAACACTACTTAATAAAATACCATACTACAAATATTTTCAGAGCCACAAGAGCCTACCATGGTATAAGTTCCATTCCTTCCTGAAAAGTTCATTTTATCGTGTTAAAGAAAAAATGGTTAGTTATAACTGTGCTTTCCTTATTTCATTTCTAACTCCATATACAGCCTAATATTTTGAGTGCTCCATAAAAATCATATGAAGGTAATGTTCTACAAATTCCAATGAAAGTAAAAATCTATATCTCTCAAATTCTCAAACAATTGCTTCCATGGATATACATTGCAAACATTTGTTTGCAAAGAGAGTCTGTAACATGCAGCAAAATATAAACTACATAAATGTCACTGTCCATTTCTTCAGTGGTAAGAGTGAACATCTTATGTTCATCATATTGATCACTGCAGCAGTGGTCTTAGCTAAATGGGTTTTATCCTGCCAAGGATATCACAGGTAGCCAGTTTCCAGATTTTCAGAGCACCTTCCACAATAGCTGAGCTGACTAAAAGACAGGTGTGGGTGCCAAGCCCTTCAGAGCTTTATTGCTGCCGAAGAGTACGCTCCTATGAGGATTTTGAGGATTGATGGTCAGCTTGTACTTTTTCTTTGCTGGGCAGTTAAGTTCAGTTTGGGAGAAAAAAAAAAGCTTCCATTCAATTATTTTTGTTGAGTATTAGTACTTTCCCCTTCATGAATTTTATATTTAAGGTAGGAGTTTATGTCTTAGTGTACTGTCATGAGACTGTACTCTATTTTTAAATAACACTTCTCTTTTTTCCTGTCAGTTTAAAAGTTAACATATTTAAAATACATTTTTATGTAGCAAAATTGTGTTTATTTTACTTTCCGGGGTTGGCAAGTATTTTAAAGTACTTTTTACTATGTTTTTGTGTGAAAAAAGTATTTTTAAAGACTTTACATCTTAACCAGCTTTTGCTGCTTGTTTTTCGCAGGAAAGAGGCACTATTTGTGGCTTGACCATGGTAAAAACAGTTGATCCCAACATCGGTAATTCTTCCAACCACAACAAGAAAAAGTTAAGCAAACAGCTTATGCCACCACAGCAGGTTAGCAATTTGCCTGGAAGTGAATGTCTTTGCTGTGTGGATTTGTTATTGCTCAGACTATTCATCCTTTACACCGTATTGCTATGATGTAGCACCTACAGCCATTTTGGATCAGCAGTTAGTCTTGTCCTCAGTAGGTAAGGTAAAACCTCTCTTTTTGGTCCTGGGAGAGGAAACAGAGGGCTTCCTTGATTTGTCAGAATGTCATGCTCATCCCTGGGGAAGCTACTGCTGCCATTTATAACACTTTTGAGCCTTTTTTTCCTGTCAAAAAGAAAGAAAACTAAACATGTTATGTACTCCTCTTCAAATTTCCTTAAACATAGTAGCTCACTAAGCTTGTCTCAGGGTTTAATTCAGGTTTGTGATCCTTTATATTTATTGTTTTCTGGTAAAATAAAGAAGGACACATCTCTTCCTGAAGAGATTCAAGACAGATACAATTTTCTTCTCAGTTTTCTGAATCAGACTTAGAGGAGAGGTCAGATAATGGTTGTCACTTTGAGGTCCCTTTCTGTCTTTGAGACTATTTCCAGAATGTGAAAGTGTCCTCAGTGGGAGTACATTGAGGCTTCTCAGTTACTCAGAAAATTTCATGAGCTATTACAGAAGGAATTTCCTGAATTTTTACAATTTCCTCTAGTTATATCAACTTTGGAGATATCTATTTCTCTGCCTGTACTTTTCCTGATTGCCACATGCTGCCACTAAAAATACAGATAGGATTGTGATGATAAGAGGTATGCCAGCCATGCCAGGGAGAAGTAGGGTAGTGGATGTAAGACTTGTGCCAGCACAACTAGCTGAAATTTTATAAATAATTATATGTCATATTGTATATCAAGCTGACTTGTACAGATGCATATGCTGAAAGTGTAGTTTTTAGTACTGCTTGTGTTAATTATGTTAAAATGTATAAACAGTGCACCCTGCTGAAATGAAGAGAAATATACATGTACAATGGTAACTGAATTAAATGTATATGTTTTACTAGAGGATGCTGGCACAGCAAAGGTTAACCACTGGCTTATTTTAAGAAAAATAAGGGAAATGTAAATGAGTAGTTAAATTATTAAATGTGACACTACAGTACTGAGTAGGACTAGACACAGTAGGTCTTGGAGCACCCATTATCTGTTAGCTTTTTCAAAGAAGTGTGTAAGTGTTGTAAATATTTCTGGCAACTAGGCATTGCCATAAAATGTGTATTGTAGCAGTCTGATAAAGTCCTGCCTCAAACTTCAAAAGGAGATATTGTAGGAACCTAGAGTCAGGTGACCAGATGAGGTTATTCTGCAGGTCATCTTGGATATTATATTTTACAAGGAGTAATCTCCGAGGATACAGTATTATGTTTGGGTGCCTGGCTGGAAAGACTGCTCACATATTTCATCTTGCCTTGCTGAAGTAAGTTATGATGGAACAATATAATTCTGTTAGATTCAGACAAGAATATAGTGAAGCTTAGTTTAGATACTGTTTTTCTTTATTTGTATGAGTCTGTCCTTCAATGTTCTTTTCAATATTTCCCGTGATTTGAACTCTGTGGTTAACTGTGAATATATATTCAGTATTTTCATGTTCTTTTTATTATTTATTATTAAGTATATTTAAAACTTTTATTGTGGCTGGTCCTTGATATCTACCATTTGAAAGTACTTATATTTATTTGGTGACACTGTGTGGGTTACCCCAGAAGGCCTAGCCATCTTGGTGAACTACTAACCATTTGTATTAGTATTAATATTACACAGTATAATTGGACACCATTTGTTAAGGGCCTTAGAGTAGCTGATTGTAGAATGTATGGTGGCAGGGAATCAACCTTATAGTCTGGGCAGAAGGGGACATAGCTAGTAAATATGTGCCAGCTTTTCCCAGTGGTGTGTGTGTGTGTGTGTGTGTGTGTGTGTGTGTGTGTGTGTGTGTGTGTGTGTGTGTCAGCTACTTAGGACAGGGACATGAAACACTGGATTTACAGACAGGGTGCTGGAGGACTTGGCCTGGACACTTGGCTGAGGACTTAACCGTACAGCTGTACAAGTGGGGAGTCTTACTGGGGATCTGTGGGGTGACAGATATAGAGACATACAGAGTGTGTCCCCTGTGTGCTCTTAAGAGAAATTGTACTTGATGCAGAGATCTCTGCATCTGCAAATACTGAGTGTATCTATTTATATTCCAAGCAAATGTCCCTCTCTAGTGTCACTGGTATGGGTTCAAGCTCATTCATTACTGGCCCAAAGTAGGGACGACACATTGTGATGCCCATCACATACTGGCAGCAGTGGTAGGCGTCACAAGGATGTATAAATTTCCTCAGTATTTTTAACTTTTTCTACACTCTTCCCAAACCTGACCTAGCAGATATAGCTTTAGTTATTCCTACTGCTGCTGAACAGCTAGCTAATTTCAAACATTTTTTCTAAGGATGAGAAAATTATTGATGTGTATGGGAAAATAGTATATGCTTCTTTTCAGAATTTCAATTATCAGACTCACATGCAAATGTTTATTCTCAGTAATTGAGAAAGTATGATGAACATTTGGTCTGCAGTTTCTTCTTTTGAGGAAACATCTGCTTTAAATTATTTAGTTTCTTCTATTGTTCTAGTCACTGCTCTCTGGTTATACTGTATGTGTGTATGACTCAGTTGATAATTCTTCCAGGACTGCAGCCTCTGGTAATCTTTTGAGAAAGTTTCCCTAGCTGCATTCTCAGAACCTCCAAAGAGGATGTGAACAATGGGATTTTATTTTCTTTTTTGGATAAAGATTCACTTTTGGGTTCTTTGTTGCAGAGGAGATGAAAAAGTTTGATGGAAGGGGTGATTTAAATTAAGGAATCTCTAACATTTTCTGCCCTCCATTTTTTTATATTCTAGGGATTTTATAACCCCTCATCCAGTTTTGGCATAATGGCTAGCATGTTCCATCCAGATAGCTTGGCAATTTAAGGGACTTTGCACCCCCTCCCACTCTGTCAGTCCCTTTCCCTCATAGAAAGTCTGAATCCTCATTTTTCTCTTTGTCAACAGCTAGTTACAGACAAATGGATTCTGAAGATCTTTCATCAGTGTTATAGATAGCAGTGAGAGGATATTCCTCCTAAAAAGGATGTTATTCCTCATCCACCAGACTGGACTCTTATTTCCACCATTTCCTTCATTACATGCTATTCCAGATAGTGATAGAACCAGTCACCCCTGCCAAAGTTGGAAAACGTTTTTGTTCAATGATGTTTTCAGTGCCAAGGAAAAAAGATACTTGGAAACCAATTCTAGAGCTTTCTTCTCAGACTTGTTTTGATAGTGTTTCCCTTTAAAATGATGTAATTTCATAATCTGTTACCTCTTGTTCCTCATTTAAGATTTTTGGTAATTGTTCATTTACGTTTGATCAAGCTTATCATCTCTTTTCTTTTCATCAAGACTTCAGGCATTTCTGAAAGGTTTGTGTGTCTAAATCACATTATCTGTTCTCTGTTTTATCCTTTGAAGTATCCATTGCACCAAGAATGTAGTCTAAGTAACTAACTCCTGTATAGCGTGTTGCAGTCTACAGGGTATATGTTTTCTCTTTTTTTTCCATATTTAGATGACTTGCTTATCTTTGCAGACTCTTTTTCAAAGTATCAGGAATCTATCACTTGGGTGAGAAATCTCTTAGTCAAGTTAGGATTCCAAGAGAATATTCAAAAGTCATTTTTGAGTCCTTCACATGGGACTATGTTTCTGTGGTATAGGCTGGACACAGCAGTGCAAAAAGTGTTTCTTCTACAGGAAAAAAATGATTTCTTTCTAGAGGTATGTCTAAAGTTTTCTACTCAGAGTTCAGTTATTACAGGATTTTGGACCTCACAGCATCTATGATTCTTATGATAACCCTGACAAGATTCCACATGAGAAAGAAAAAATGGTATCTGAAGTATCTTTGGCCCTAGCATCAAAATCTCATATCTTGTCAAATCCCAGTGCTGAGATTTGTCAACAGAAAAAGTACTTGGTGGATACAGCAAGTATCCCTATGTTTGGGTCTCCCTTGTCTCTCACTGTTTCAAACCAGTCAATCACCTTAGATGTCTTAGACTTTGCTTGTGGAGTAGTTTCTGAAGAGATAATAGTGCAAGGTGTGTGGGGCACATAGGACAGATACAAGCACATAATGATAAAAGAGCTGCTTGCCCTGATCAAGGCACTCAAGTCTCTGAACATCTTTGGTCCCCAGGACTTCTCCAAATTGTTTCAAAGAATATCACTATCATGTGGTACATTTTCCCACAGAGGGAACCAGGTTGTATCCCTTTTGCAGACTAGCCATGTTAGGTTGGGATATAGGGTCAAAACACAATCTCACTTTACATACATCCTTCATTCTGTCAGAACAATACTGTGTAGCAAATAGTCTGATCATTGCAGGGCATACACTCATTATACAAACTAGATCAGAGGCTCTTCCAAGATTTGTTGCATCTGTGAGAAGTTCCTCTAACAGACTAATTTGCCTTATCTATAAATAATTAGCTGATAAGATTCTGCACCAGGAATCCATGCTTGAAGTCCAGGAAGATATATATCTTTTTCTTTCACAGCAATGCTCCTGTGTGCTTTTCCACCATTTCATCTGATACCCAGTGTACTTTTGAAGATTCAGAAGGACTCACCCAAGAACTTTGTGTTGACTCTCTTTCTGGCTCAGGAACATCAGCTCTCCCTTCCTTTGGAAATGGACAGAGACAATTACCACAAGCTTCTTCAAATAATGAATCTACTCACACAAGGTCAGGGGCATTTTATACACCCTGACCTTAATCAACTTCAGTTGATTGCCTGGATGATAGTGTCTCATTTTCCTTTAGGCACCTGTTTATTGAGAACTTGCAGCAGGTACTAATGCTGGCAAAAATGCCTGCTACTATAAAAACATATATTAAAAGATGGAAAGAGTTTTTTACTTGGTGCCAACAGCAACAAAATCACCAAGTAATTATGGCTAGTTGTTCTCTGGTTTAAAAATACTTTGTGAGTTACTTGCCTATGGCTTTTCTTTCTCCTTCATCATGGTTCATTTATTGTCCATTTTAGCATATTTGCCTAAGAATCTTCAACTTTCAATGCTTTCTCATGCCAAAATGTTTTTGAAAGGGGTTTTACTTAAGGAGCCATCAAGAAAACCAGTGGCTTATTCCCGGAATCTTAATTTTGTGTTAGAGAAGCTAGAACTTGTTCCATTTGAACCAGTTTATCTGGCTGCCTTGAGGTTCTTAACATGAAGTTACACAAATGGTACTGCGTCAAGTTATTATTATCCACTTTTACATTGGTCAGATAAACATAAATTCATTTTTTTATAATTTCATGGCAGTGAAATGGCTGTTCTGCGAAGGTCATGCTGTGAGTGCTCCTGTGGCATATGCATTGAGTACTGACATATTCTATAAGTCAGTACTCAGTTCTCCTGTGCCATATGCATTGAGTACTGACTTGTAGAACATATCTACACAGATAGAGCCTGGTTCAGTTCTGAAACAATGTATGTAGAAAACAATGGAAAAAGCTTCCTTGGCCAAGATACATTAATACTGGACTACTCACAGATGTGAGAACATTAACATAGGTTCCTCATTATTATTTTGACAAATTCATATTGCTCACATTGCCATCAAAAATCCTTTCTTACCTCTCACATTAATTTCAGTTATTTTTAACAATCCCTACTGCTATCTCCAGTGGCAGATGTGGTCAATACACAGATATGTAGAATTCTGATTATGACAGGCAGGGGGTTGAATCTGGTAATATCTGTTTTGCACAGTCAGGAGGCACATTTTTAAGGCCTCATGCTCTGGGGGGGGGGGGGATCCATACCCATTAATAGGAAAAGGCTGTAAACCCTTCAATGGTATTCTTCATGACACAAATTGTACGCCTAATTCTTTGGCGGTAATGGTCGATACACAACTTTCTGATATTTGTCCTGATGTGTTTGAGTCTAGCTCGATGCAAATGTTGAATATGTTATTGATTGCTGTCAGGGATTACTTATTTGGAAAATCTGTACCATTTGTTCCAACTGTTTCTGTTTCTCTAAATGTTTTATGTAGGGGAAAGTAAAAGGGCTTTTAAAACTCGGCTTCAGGAACATTTGAGAGACATAAAACATGAAAGAATGGATAGTCCTGTTGCTGTACATTTTAAAGAGTTTCATAACAGTGATTCTAAAGATTTGTTAGCTACAGTTTTAGAAAGTTTAAGTATGAATATATGTGAAGAAAAAGTAAAATCTATATTATTGTATAAAGAAACAGTTTTTATACTGAAATATGATACTATGACACCTAGAGGTATGAATTTAGAATGCAACTGGAAAGTTTTTTTATAATTAATTGTATAATTATATTATTGATAATTGTATAATTGAATTATTTTATTGGTGGATATATAAAAGATGTCTGAATGTTAGTTGATTGTATTCCCCTGGAAGGCGAAGGCCGAGGCGCTAGGGACTGCAACTTGTGTGCAATAAACTACTGATACTGGATCCATTGTCGTTGTTTTTGGATTATATTTGCTTTCTCTAACAGTGGTTTTTCATTGTTTCTGTTTCTCTGTCAGTCCAGGGTTTATCTAAACAATCCTATAGTGGTTTGTGATTTACTGTGGAGTTGACTGGTAAGAGAAGTTTTATTTGAGTTTATATTTTGTTTTTTACCACTGTTTTTTGCTGTCTGTAACACAGAAGGGATAGCTTGTAAACAAGATTTACTTTGATTTATATTTTGTTGTTTTACCTTTAGTTTCCACTGTTGGTTGTTAGAAAGGGATAGGTTTTAGAAAGGCAAACTTTAGCCATTCCAAGGGGCCTAGTCATTTATTAATTAACACAGACTACAGAGAAGACAATCCAGAAATTATCTAAACAATCTTATCTTGGTTTGTGATTTACTTTGGAGCTGACTGGTAAGAGAAGTTTTAATTGAATTTATATTTTATTTTGTTGTTCACTGTTTGTAGGAAGGAAGGGATAGCTTGTGGACAAGATTTACTTTGATTTATATTCTGTTGTGTTACCTTTAATTTTGACTGTTGGTTATTAGAAAGGGATAGTTTTTAGATAAGCAAATTCTAGCCATCCCAAGGGGCCTAGTCATCTATAAATTCACACAGACTGCAGAGAGGACAATCCCGAGCTTATCTATGCAATCCTGTCTTGGTTTGTGGTTTATTCATCTTTACTGTTAAAAAGAAGTGTGACTGTGAGTGATAGTGAGCAACAGCTACTGCACGCATTCACACACAATGTAAAGGAATTACAGCCTTTGTCTGATTTTCAGAACTTGTACAAACCGAACAACAACTTTACTGTGTTTACTTTAGTATTTAGTTGTATATTGCTTGTGATTTTTCTCATAGAATTTAAGTTTTCTTTGAATTCTGTGCTTACTGATTTTGATTTTTCTTTTCTTTTATAATTTTTTATTCATTTGAAATTGAATATGGATTCCTTAAATGAGTGCGCCAACAATGATTTTATAAAGCACAAATATCTTGTACAGTATAATAAATGCTATGCTTTTTTAAAGGTAACATCTGATAACACTAGTGATCTGTAATCCTCATGTAAAAAGTTTGATGAGTTGCTTATCATTATTAGAAGTAAATCTAGACTTATTGATGCTGATTGCACTTGTTTAATTGGCATGACTTGGATAACCGTTGTTACATATATTAATGACTGCACTGGTGAGATAAATAATGTTAGGAAAAGACCAAGTAGAATGCATTTGGGAAATTACATGTCTATTATGTGTAAAGATCATTCAACCCCTATGAAACAAGATAATTCCTCTGACAACTTTGGAATTCTGGATGCAAGTATTCAGCAATCTGAGGATTCAGAGTGTTTAGAAGGAAACAAAAAAAAAGAAAGAAAGGAAGACGTTCACAGCAAATAACAAGGAAGAAAAAGAAACTGATAAAAGCTGTAATGTAATGTAAAGAGAATATGTGCTAAAAAGACACTGCTTTGTTATGCACACATATTACAGGAATGATAACATTTTTTCTCTCAGAAAATCTTCAGCCTACAGAAAAAGGCATCATTTTTCCAAAGGAGAAGGTAGACAAAAGAGGCAAGGAGCTGGTAAAAAAGACGAAATCAAAATTGAATGTAGAAGGTGTGAAGGCTGCCGGCCCAGCTAGCTGGAATTTTGTAAATAATTCTATGTCATTTGGGAATAGTAATATGATTTATATGCTTGTCTTACAAATGTAAGAAAACTATATGTTATGTGCATATTAACTTACTGGTGCAGAAGTGTGTGTTAAACTGTATGTTATTTGCTGAGCTTCAATAATGTAACCACAGTGTACTCTACTGGAAAGGAACAGACATGTATATAGACTATGTGCCTGTGCAAATGTGTGTTTTCATAGTAGAAGCTGGAACATATAGAGTTAACTTGCAAACTCTGGTAAAATAAGTGAAGAATTTTATGATTGTGTACCTCAGCTAGGAGACAGAATGTCTGCAGCTAGAAATTATTTCTATTGTCTGGAAACAGAAATAATTACAGTGTGCAACTGTTTTACAACTTCCAGTTATAGGCAAGCCTCTGAGAGATAAGTCATTTTGAAACAGAAGTGACAAAGAATGATGTAATCTGAGATAACCCAGCAGAAATGGTTGATAGTAATTTAAGAACTATCTCAGAGAGTGAGTCTGTGTATTTTGTATTTGTCTTTGGATCTGAAAACATCCATCTGCAGCACTTCTCATCTACATTTGCCTTGCTCTGTAAGTATGTCATTTAGGGAATAGTATCTCTTAGATACAGACAAGAATACAGTAAAGGGTAGTCTAGTTGTTTTCTGTATTTATGTGAGACTGTTCTGCAATGTTGTTTCAAAGTATTTCCTGTGTTTCTAAACTCTGACATCACTGTGTTGAGTTATTGAGTATTGTGTTGTGCTTTAATTATTTATTATTAAATATATTTAAACTGTTTAATTGTGGCTGGTTTGTTTAGAGATATTTAAGCTCTTAGAGTACTTGCATATGTATTTGCTGACACTGTACAGGCCACTCTTAAATAACCTTGGCCTTGGTCACATTTACCATTTGAATAATAGTAACATTACACAGTAGAATTGGTCATACTTTGGGAAGGGCCTTATAGTAGCTGATAAATAAGGGTAATTGTTGGCAGTGATTACTACCTAAAGACAGATGTTGACTACATGGCTCAAGCTATGGATGTACAAGGAGAGCTGGATGAGAACTGTTTGCTTGCAAATTCAATATGCAATAAAACAGTAGAATTAACAGGACTAATGGTGATGAAAATAATTCCTTTGCAACAATTGATAAAGCAGATATTACTGTATTGGAATTTTGAAGATCCTTCTGATCTGGTCAGAAAAAATATTCTTGTGACTGGAGATTGTATTATTAGAGGAACGGATACTTACATTTGCAGAGAAGATAATGAACATCAAATAGTGTTATTCCTGCCAGGAGCAAAAATAGAAGATGTGAAACAAGCATTGGAATATCTTAATGTAAGGATGTATGGATCTGTTTTCATTCATGTCTGTACAAATGATCTCATCCACATGGACTTATTGACAGTTAGTAGGGAACTTATAGTCTTCTTAGATAGTAAAGCTTGTACTGTTTTTAGGAGGTATTTTTTCACAAATCACACATAGTAATGATAGTCAGGTCACCGTGAATGAAAATATTTTTTTAGTAAATGCCTACATGGAAAAAAATGTTCTGTTTTAAAAAATGGAAATGTGTACAGTATCCAAGCCTAGTTTTGATCCCACATGTGTTTAGACAGGATGGTGTGCATTTGTCAAAATCAGGGAAGATAATTTTTTCAGCAGATATTTTACAATATTTGGAAAGCACTAGGCAGGATTTTTGCCAGGTCACAAATTTAACAATTCACAGATAGCAAACTTTGATGCATCTGTGATGGTTGTTAATGCCAGCAGCATTGATAATCAAGTTGTTTTTTTTTTGGAAAATTTCCTGCATTTTCACAAGAGTGATGTTGTTATTGCATTTGAAACATGGTTAAAGAACAATGACTGGAAGCCATTTCTTTCAGGGTACAAATGTTTTACTGTAACAGACAGTCTAACAAACAATCAGGTGGAGGTGTTATGATAGGGATTAAAGATAATTTTCAGACCTGTGATTATTACATGTTCAATTATAACACTAATACTATAGATTGTGTAACTGTGATAATAAAGACAACTCTGGAACATATAACAATTGTTGGTGTGTATAACCCACCAAAGTCAAGTGCTGATGACCTAGAGGAATTCATAAAATTTCTTACATGAAACATAGGAGGGAATAATAATATCAGTTTGGGACTTAAATTTACCAGAAACAGATTGCAATAATATTGATTCAAAATTAGTAAGGAAATTATTAACAATGTATGTTCAGAATAAGATATGCTTTCTTGAAATAAAACCTTATTCACTACAGTTAAAGTCAATAATTCTGCTGATGACTCCCTCTATTCTAACTAAGTATCCAAAATCTGGAATAGACTCCATTCTGACATAACTAATACTCCCAACCCTCTCCATTTTAAAAAGATACTCAAAGCACATATATTTAACTCCTGACTATGCTCAAGCAATACCCCTGGATAAACAACAACTTTCCCCCAAAACACTCAGAAAATATTTTCCATCACTACTTCCTGGGTTACAAAACTATCAATATATATATATATATATATATATATATATATATATATATATATATATATATATATATATATATATATATATATATATATATATATATATATATATATATATATATATATATATATATATATATATATATATATATATATAGATAGATAGTTACACACATACATACATACATACATACATACATACATACACATCACTCAACAATGTTTGAACTGTACTATTTGTCATTGGTAATGTAACTCTACGATCTGTAATCTGTATGGAGCTTACCATACTATGTCTGCATACTCTTATGTTATCTGTATTAACACTTCTCAATAATTATGAACATTGCCATTGCTACTATTATTATTTATGCACAAGTTTACTTTTGTACTGCTTGTATAAAGTATATTTTTCCTATCCGTTTTTTAATGTTTTGACTTTTATATAAATGTTTTTGACTTTAAATTACTGGAGTTTTTCTCCCTGGGCCTCCTCTGAAAAGAACTTATGTCTAATCAGATTTTCCTGGTCAACAAATGTAAAATAAAATAAAAATAAAATAAATTTAAGGACCTGGGTATATGGGTAGATACATCTTTGAATTTGTTTCTAATCATGTCAACCAATGTTTGTTAGTTACTTAGACCCAAACATGAGTATGGAATAACAATATGTAAACCTTATAAGAAAACAAGCATGGGTAAACTGGAAAGAGTACAGTGGAAATACACCTAGGGTATCCATGCATGTGAAAATTTAAGTTATTATAAAAAAACTAAAATATCTGTACCTGTACAGTGTCTCTTTCAGATATGTAAAAGGGGATATTATTCAGTTATATAGGGCATTTAGAGACAACAATCTCTAGGAATGTTTGGGGTTATCAGAAAGTACTAGAGAGTCTTTCCACCAGACTAGGAATTTTTCATATTCAATGCCTGCGTATAGTAATTTCATTTATTATGATCAATGTGTTAGATACATTACTTATCAATTTTTTTTCCTTATAGGCCTGATGTTATATTACATATTTCCATAACTTCAAACTGCAGGATTTTTGTTACATTGACATCAACCGATAATCAAGTTCATTTTTATATTCATGACAAAGGGTTTTTGGATTATAATAATAGTAGCTACATGCATTTCACTCTACTTTTTCTTACTTGAATCTCAATGACTCTATCTTTAATGTCATTAAACATTAATGGACTGAATAATCCAAGGAGGAAGTCAAACTTACTAAAATATCTAAATATTAATAAAGTCCAGGCAGTTTTCCTGCAAGAAACACATTTTAAGCTTTCTGAAAAAGAAATCTGATCCCCCAATAACTATATCACTCTTGCTCATGCCCCATATAAGACTAAAAAAAGAGGGGTACTCATCTTATGGAGGAATAGTGCCATTCTCCCCCAAATTCTATATAAATATGAAGATCTGGAAGGACTTTTAACCATACTTACCCTAAAATTTAATAACAGAATGTGGACACTTGTCGATATTTATTGTATCCCTGGAATGGGAGTAAGAACTACTAGAAAACATCTCAATCACATTACAAACTTATATAAGGGTAACTTCATTATATGTAGTGACTTTAACTGTGTACTAGACAGCACTGACACCACTAATAAGCACCCACTGAGGCTCACACCTATTGCAAGACTTTTTTAAAAAATGGGTTATGACACTTAACTTATTTGACACATTTACTATTAAAGATTCTACCTCTATAAAAATGTTCTCATACTGACTACAGATCTAAAACTCAAACTAGAATAGACAGAATTTTAGTCTCTAATGATCTAAGGGTAAATATATCATCTTTTGCAATTCTTCCATGCCTCCTCTCAGATCATGATACCCCCTGCTTAGAATTTTAGGTTAATTATAGAAGACTTATTGCTATAACCCAAATCCCAGCCTATGTAACAAAATTCAAAGAATGTATGTCCTGGTTCACATCAGAGGTACAATTTTTTTTCTGGATACTAATCTTACCCCAGAATCTAACATGATCATGGCATGGGATGCATTAAAAGCCTGTCTTTATGGTAAAATAATATCATGGTTCAAAAATAAACAAAAAAATGGGACTTAGATTTCCAAAATATTTAAGCTCAACTCAACATTAAATCGGATCCCTCCCAACTCACCCCTAATAAGATAAAAAAAATAGAGGAGCTTAATAAGTAATATTCAGATATCCTATCCCATAAAACTAACTTAGCATTGGAAAGACTAAAATTAAACTCCTATGCATCATCTCCTAAACATATGCACAATCTGTCAATGAGAGCTAAGATACATTCTAATTCAAACACCATAACTAAACTACTACATGAAGACTCTAATAGAATGGTTTTTGACTTAGGAGATATTTTAGATGCCTTCAAGTTTCATTATTCCAAACGCTTTGGTTCCAATTGTTCAATTAATGAACATATAAAATTAGATATTCCTTCTGTTAATCAGTTAAGGTTCCCTGATAATCTTGATACAGTTCTTGAATCACAAATCTCACCAGAGGAAGTCAAGCAAAAAACAAAAAATAATAAGCCCAATAAAGCCTCTGGAATGGATGGTATAATCATTGAAATATATAACTTGTTCCCCACATCTATATTATCCTTCTTTCATAAAACTCTACTAGAAGTTCAGTAACATGGCAAAATACTCTTTGATCTCACCTATCATAAAAGCTACCAAAACCCCACAATTTTGTAGTTCTTATAGACCCATAACATTATTAAATAATGACTGTAAAATCTTTATGTCCATCTTTGCAGATAGGTTAAAGGTCCCACTAATGTAAATAATAAATGATGATCAGTCAGGCTTCGTAAACAAAAGATACACTTATGATAACATCCAAATTATCTTAACACTTATTTACTATTTGAACAAGGGAAATAAATAAGCACTAGTGATTAGTTTAGACATAGAAAAGGCTTATGATTCCATTAACTGGGAATACATATTTGAAGTATTACATTATTTTCACTTTCCCTCTTCTTTCATTTCTCTAATAAAAATATATACCAAAACAATGTAGCTTATGTTAAATTAGACCCCTTCACATCTGAATCTATTCAAATAACCAAAGGCACTAAGCAGAGATGTCCCTTATTGTCCATTGTATTTGCAATAGCCATTCAAATATTTACTGCCCTTATTCATGACAATCTAAAAATCATTAGTATAAATATTTACAATTAGTATAATTCCTAGATAAGGTTTTATGCAAATAATATCTTGCTCAGTTAAGTAATTCACAATCAGTTCTATTAGAATTAGATTATGTGATGAAGCATTTCCAGAAAATCTCGGGTTTACATTTTAATAGATCTAAATCTAAATGTATGCTCTTAAATAAGAAGAGAGATGTACAATCTGATGATCACCACATCACTGGTGCAATTTCAGAGTCTCTTGATTATCTAGGAATAACACTATGTAAATCCACAGAAAACACAATTGAATATAATTATAAAAATAGTATAAACTTAATAAATAAGCACACAAATAGCTGGAGCAAAATTTTCATCACCTTTGAAGACAGGTTACAATTAATAAAATTATACTTTTAACAACAATACTTTACATAGCTTTAGTTCTTAAATTTTCTTATACATATCAATACATTAAGGATATAAATAGATTACTAATAACATTACTTTGGTTCCCCAAAAGAAACAGAATAGCTTTTCTACATCACATTAGATCTTGGGAGCAAGGAGGAATCAAATTCCCAGACAATGAAACATATATTAATGCAGCCATATTTAAGGTTATTACAAACTGGATTAATCCAAATTAGCACTGTAGTTGGAAACTATTCCACCTAACCATACTAATTAATGAAAATTCCTTGTTAGCCAAACTTTCATTGAATAATTAATCTAATAAGTTCTGGTATTCTTATGTCATATTACCCAATGTAATATTGCCAAGCCCACAAAATTAAATTCATTAAATCACTATTTTAATTTCTTTAGAAAATTTGTTAACTCTAATGCTAATATTAAGACTTGGTTTGAACTGTTAACCCCATTTAAAATGACAATAACTTTTCTGATAAAATACATCTCAATGTTCTAGATAGCTAGGAATTCACGAACTTTATATGTTGGTATCAATGCATAAATAATGCTAAAGTTTTAGACTCTCAGTTTCTTATAAAATAACATGGTTTGCTTCATCAAAACTAATTAATTCTACAAAGTATCCTAACTTATTCTCCAGATTTATGCATAAAACTTAAAAACTCATCAAGAAAGACCAAAGATGATAACTCTAATGTGTGAAATGTTACATAATAGCCTCACTACAAATAACATTATTTGAAAATTATATAACATGTTAATTGTTTATATGACTAGTATAAATCAAAGTTACTGGAACTTTATATTCTAGGGCTGTTATTTTAATTTCTCACATGTTGAGAAACAAAAAATGCTCTTATCCATCAAGCATGCTTCATGGTCTCATTACTGGAGTATTTTTGCTTGGCAATATATCCATAGGGCATTTCTGAGACCAAATAAGATAGTTGAAACCAATAATAGCTGTCACGCATCCTGCTGGAGATGTACAGAACATACCAAAGATGATTGGGCACATTTTTTATGATTGTCCTAAATTAAAGGGCTATTGGAACAGCACAGATGATTTTCTCAAAGCATTATTCACATATTCCTTTTTATTGTCCAAATCATTAGTTATTTTCAGTGTGAATGGCAGTTACTCTTTGAATACGAATAATTCATATTTACTGTGATCAATACTTGCTATCACTAGAAAATGCATTACCAGAAGATGGAAAACTAGCTGCCCACCTACTGTTGAGGATTTCTTATCTTCAGCGAAATAACTGATAATCAAAGAAACTAAGAGCAAAGAACTTAGAATCTATCCAAAGCCATTTGTTAATAATCCTTGGACAAAGGTTTAAGCACTTATTGAGACTTTGCAAATGGACCATAACTCTTTCTGAATTGATACTGATACCAAAGAACTTGTGTATCTTAACTGTGATCTGCAGTTTTGCTTCAGGCCTATGTATGTATTGTAAATAGTTTTGACTTTGTTAATATTTTGTCTTAAGATTGAGAATATTGTTTGTCATTTGTTGTCTTTTATCTTTCATGGAAAATTCAATAAAATATTTGAATTAAAAAAAAAGTACTAGAGAATCACCCGACATCCTATGTAGACAATTCTATAGGAATGAAAAGTGCATTAACTGGTCTATGAAAGAGCAGCTGATGCATGGAACAAACTACCAAATTACATTAAAGCAACCACTACTTTAGATATTTTTAAGAACAGCCCGGACACTTATTATGGGAACAAGTGTTAAGGTATATTGGTAGGCTGGAAGGGCATTAATACCCATGCTTGAATTATTTCTCTGTATGTATGTATATATGTGTTTAGACTTTTTAAACCCATAAAGAACATCATAAGCATATTCCTTACACTTACTCATACCTAGATGTGACTCATGGATTTCACTTAACATGGCTTCTCACAGGTGAGTATGAATAATGACACAGTCAATTCAAAATAATAAGCCTTGAATAAAAGACAGGTCATATTGATACAGAAAATAAACACAAATAATAAGACATCATGACTTAGTATTATCCAGGTATAATGGCACAATAACATCACACAGCACATGCAATTTAATGTTTCCCATATAAAACACTTAAACATGTCCACAATAGAAGGAAATGTAATGTTTTACTTGTCTCTTCATATGTTTCCTTTTATCTTGTCAGTATTATACATGACTTCCCACTGGCATTTTTTTGCTTGTTGTCCCACATACACAATTTATAAGATTTTAGCTTTTCAATATATTGAAGTAATGAGGAAACAACCCATAAAATCTCCAAATCTTTCTCAAACAAATCATTATTAACAATAATGGAGCTATAATCAGCTATATGACTGAATTCACTATGTTTTTCCTGAACATGCACATTATAGTCTTAAGAAGGAACATCAACTGAAGTTGCCCTGGTTTCTTGTATACAGATTTCTTGAATATACTTTGAAGCGGTTCATGTTCTGAATCAATGCAACCACCTTTTTAATAGATACAATAACAAAATGTTTGACAAAAAGTATATGCTTTTAATGTCTTCATTTTTATTCAAGAAGTCAGAGCTCTTTAACCATAAGGATTTGGCCTACTCTACTTTTCAATAACACTACCCTGAGTCATTGCTACCTGATGTCTTCCTACTGAATAGAAGGTTTTGGAACTTCAGAGAATTTATGTGTAGGTGCCATAGTGACCTGATGGTCAAGCATTTTAAAATGTTTCTCTTAAACTTTTCATCAAAATCATGCAACATTTTACTCAGCAGTTTAATGAGTGGTACTATTTTATCACTTGAGTTAGTGATGAAATAGCAATAATATTGTGCATTACCATGGAACCACATGAATATTAATTCAGCACAATTTTTTTGCATATTCAGGAGTGCTTTGACTTCAGCAGAGCTAGGTTTAAACCCATCTAAAATTAGGCACATTCTGGGCACTTGACAGTAGCTTACATAAATCTGATGCTTTCTTTTGTTCACCACCTAGTCCTTTTCCTCATTGTATCAGCTTTACTAGACCCAAATCATGTTCCTGACTGGTAGGTCTTCAGAATAGATGGTCATCAATTTTATTGGTTGCGTGTCTTAATGCTTCCATTGTTTCAGCTAAAACTATGTGCACGCTTTGGATACAAATAAATTCCTGGTGGTATCTTTAGATATCTTAAGTCTAAAAAGCAATTTATTAAATGAGCACACATTTAAACTAGTTTTTTGCAGTTGTGATTGGCTTACTATCAAGAACAGAAAGTATCTTCACATTTGATGTGGTTGCATCAACTTACACAGCTTCCTCTTCCCTTGCGTCCTGAAGATGGTCATACACAGCTTCCTCTTCCCTTGCGTCCTGAAGATAGTCACTTTGTCCTGCTTTACTCTTATTTTCTTTACACATTCAGTTGACTCTCTTTCCTTAGTTATGACCTAATTAGCTTCCATGTGCATCAGTACTTGTTCACTGTTCCTGAGCACAGCTCAAACTATTACTATAACACAAATTAATGCTATTGTCATTTATTTCTGGCTGCCAATTTGGAAATCATGCTATCACTAGCAGTTTTTGTACTAGGTTTATCAGCACCATGTTAGCCATCACTAGGGCATGGTATCACACAGGAGGATAGCTAAAGGTTCTTGGAGTAGACCTACTGTCAATACTCTTCCTGATGGTGGTGTGATGTTATGTGCCACCAGACATATGTATGGGACCATTGTGCAGACACAGGCACTTTCCTCCAGGACCTTGGAAGAGAAAGTGTAAGTCCTAAATGTGGTGCATTCTGAAAGGCATGTCTGCTTAAACTGTGTGGGTGACTCCTTGGATAGTATGAATGACACACTACATTGGGCAGTCTCTGTGAAGAAATGTCCGCAGGGGGAGGGTCAGCATTCAAATGCTTGTAGATCCACAACATCATCTGGTGTTAGCTGATGTGGCCATGCCAAACCGTGGTCCTTTAGTGGCACTACTTCCACTGCTCTCTTAGTAGTAGTAGTCATGAAGAGAGCTCATACAGCAGACATCGCTCACATTCAGGTGTAACTCCCAATTTGAACCAAGGACATGAAAGTAGCAGTGCATCTCTTGGCAGAGGCAGTTCACATGGTCAGGAGCAATGACACTGAACTGACAATTCTTCCATGCATGGCTCACCCATGGCTGACATGCCAGGATGTAGTGCTAGCACAGAGGTTAATTATGTCCATGCCGACACACACACACACACACACACACACACACACACACACACACACACACACACACACACACACACACACACACACAGACACACACACACATACACACACACACATACATACACACACACACACACACACACACACACACACACACACACACACACACACACACATAAGCACAGACACACACATGTACCACACTCATACGCACACACTCACACACACACACACACACACACACACACACACACATTTCATAAAAACTACTCATGCCGACTCACATACATACAAGTTAATCAAACATTAATGCTGATTGCAATACAACTGCTATTAGTAACCATGATATATTTTCTACTTTACTGAATGTTCTGTGTTTCTTACTCGCACACATTCACTACTTTGGTGTCAGCCTTGGTCTCCTGCCTTCTCCCCCACCCACCCCTTGCAAATGATGATGACTGTTCCATGCTCTTAGTTCATTTTGCTTTGACTTAAGGTTGCATATATGTCTGATGCACAGAATGCATAGCTAAGTGAGTCTTTCTCAATATGTTGATTTTATGCATGTATATTACATAGGAAAATTTTGGAAACTTTTGTAAATGTTCATTTATGAATGTTTTTTTTTTCCAGTTAGTATTGTATGTCATGCATTCAAACCACTGATATTGCATTCCTGCTTATTGCTCTATTTGTAAAATGGTTGATATAATTGTCCTGTCAACTGGTTTGTACAATGGGTAAGTGACCAATTTGATGTCATTTACTTTGTACAATGCATAGCTGTATATTGCAGATATAATTCGTATAAGCCAATAATGCCATTGGTGGGCACCTTACACAAGATCTGCTTGAGTATATTTATGACAAAGAGCATGCAGGTATATCAGTTACATTTAGCTTCTTGCACATTTATTCATATACTACAGGTGCTACACTTACCTTGATATTACTCCAGGTATGTGTCCTGTACTTTGTGGCTGTCTCTGATTCTATCCATACACAGCTATAATATGGGGAAGTACAGTTTGTGGACATTGGCTGGTATCATTTTTACTATTTGTATTGCTTAAGTTGTGTAACACCCCTGCACTGTTTCAACTTCTGCTATGAAAACACACATTTGCACAGGCATATAATTTATACACATTTCTGCTCTTTTCCAGCAGGGTGCACTGTGATTACATTCTTGAAGCTCAGTTAATAACATACAGTTCAACACACATTTCTGCACCAGTAGTTTACTATCCACATAGCATATACTTTTCTTACATTTGTAAGACAATCATACTTATCATATTAATATTCACAAATGACATAGAATTATTTACAAAATTCCATCTAGCTGAGCTGGCATCATTTTGGTTTGTCACAGGTTATGTGTAGTTCTTCTCTGGTGAGAATGAGTGCTATCCTTTTCCCATTATACTGTGACTGTGTGTACTTTCCTTTGTATTTTAGCCAGAGTATTGGCATAACGCAAATGGTGACTCCTTCATCAGGAGGTTCTCCCTCAGAATCGTAATCTATATGTGCTAGAGGTGATGGTCCTGGCTCTTAGTGTCCTTGTTGCATCTGTTTCCTCAAGATGATACTGTGCAACATGGCACAGACTGTGAGAACTTTTGTGCAGGTGCCTCAGTGTTGCACAGGGCAAGCCCTGATGTATCTAGACAGCAGAACTATGACTCAAGAGTGGCAAACACATGCTGTGTGATGTTTCTAGTTTGAGCATTGGCATCACTATATCCTTCTTCAGTGGGTGTGTGGCCATTTCTGATGGGTGTCATGAGCCCTGTTCCAGTGCACAGCCTGCATCATCCAGTAGATGGCCTTGTGGAACATCAACTATAGAAAACCTTGTGTAAA
Source organism: Protopterus annectens (assembly GCF_019279795.1). Lineage (NCBI taxonomy): Eukaryota > Metazoa > Chordata > Ceratodontiformes > Protopteridae > Protopterus > Protopterus annectens. The sequence continues at coordinate 179,121,340 of NC_056736.1, forward strand.
GCTGAGAGGTGTTACATATGTGTGAGTTATGGTAACTACCTGAGTTGCCAGCACACACACTGAGGATGATCAATCAGGCATTATAGACAACCTTACAGCTGACTGAGTCGAACCCATTCATGCTGATTTATATCCTTTACTGTTCAACAGGTGGAGCTTTTATTTCTATTTGAGTGCAGTCAATGCCCCTCAAACATCAGGGAAGTATGCTACAGCATAAAATCCTGCATTGTTCTTGCTCTTTACTTTGCGGTGTGGGGAAATTAGATGTGCTCGCTTGCATGTTCTAGCATAGCATTAATACATGGGTGCAATATTCTGGAGGCTGAGGTCTGAAACACTTCTAGTATATCCTCTGTGAGTCGTTGGAATATACCAGTAGCTGATATCTTTAATGCTACATAAGCCTTAGTTTCCACTGGTATAGGTTCTCCTCAATTTCCCCTGGGTCTGAGGTGGGGGTGGAAGAGGTTGCAGAGTTCCTACAGTCCTTCCTTATCAACCCTGTATCACTGTAATATTTCAGTTTCATGCAGTCCATATTTTAAATGGGGTCTGACCAACCTTCTTCTTCTTGGCTGAGGTCTGTCAGCAGCAGCAGCAGCAGCATGGATTTTAGCGTATTGCATGTACACATTCAAGAGAGTAGCAGCAGCCCCTAACATTGTCTTTGTTCTAAGTGTGATGGTACCTGTATTCTGGTTTAGGAGCTCATGGCAAAGAGCTATGGTGTCTATATTAATCACTGAAGCTTCAATTCAGCGAACCTTTCTTCACTGAACCCTAACCATCCAAACATTCATTTCAGTGAACATTGTCATTGAAAAGAAATTTAAACAGAGAAAATAAGCACTTAGCCAAAACAATACCGGAACAGACACCACAGTATGTAGAACTCACCAAAGTGGGGGCTTTGCCCAGCACACCCCCAATGTGGGGGGCTGCACTCCCCACTCCCTTCTTAACTATACATGCCTACTCCAAGATCACAATACAGTAGGGGAAATGGCAAATTTGTGCTGCTGGGCAACTGCTTTCTTTCCTTATTTAAACTTTTTGCAGATATGAATGTTCACTGAAATGAACGTTCGATGTTTAGGGTTCAATGAAGAAAGTTCCCTGAACTGAACCTTTGAGGAATTAATATAGACCCAAAAGCTACAGCAAGTCTACACAATTACTTTACAGCTCCCTGAATGTCTCTGCTGTCTTAGATTGGTTAATTAGCACGTAATTTGGCAAGTTATGCTTTAATTAACATACTGTGTTATTTATTTTTGTTTTGAAGCTCTACAAACTTTTTAGAGCCATTTAATGAATATAAAATAGCACACTATCATGTGTGTGGTCCAACATGCTGCACATGGAATTCAAGGCAAAGAGCTACACCAAGTGTACATGATTCTTTATAGCTTCCTGAATGGGACTTCTATCTTGGATTGGTTAATTAGCACATAATTTGCCTAGTTATGCTTTCGTTAGCATACTCTGGCATTTATCTTTGTTTTGAAGCTCTACACATTTTGTATAGCCATTTAATGAATACAAAATAGCGCACTATTATGTATGTTGTCCAACATGCATATGATAGCAGCACGATGTGTAGTCATTCATTAATGCAGCCCACAGACAAAGAATGTTTTATTTTTCTCAGCCATTTTTGATTATCTTTGTGATGTGTTAGTGTTATGTTTTTCCTGAGAAGTAATCTGTCGTACTACGTATAATCAAGTGTTTCCAATCAGAACCAAGAAAGTATAAAAAAGTAGAAACATGATTAAAACATAATCAGGATAACTGTGGGTTAATAAGATATGTAGGCAACCCTTACACATATAATACTAATATAAATTATGGTGCAGTGGAGCAGTGGTAGCGTTGTTGCCTCACAGCAAGAGATTCTCCAGTTTGATTCTCAGCTAGCATGCCTTCTCTGCAGAGTCTGCATGTCCTCCCTGCATTTGTGTGGGTTTCCTCTGGTTGCCCCGGTTTCCTCCCACGTTGTAAAGGCATGCATCTGGAGCATTTCTCCCTGGGCCTCTGCTGAAAATTGGCTTCGTTCCAAGTTGGCCTTTCCCTGTAAAAAAATGTTAAATGAATAAATAAAACATCTAATAAGAATTTCACATATTTCTTCATCTGAACCATTCACACTATGCCAATAGCATTTTACAGACATTAATTATCTCAACACCTCTCACAGGAAATGTTACATAGCAGCATTAATTTTGCTGGTTTGAAAGGACAGTCAGAAAACAATGAGGCAAAGGTATCAGGCTTCATCACAGTAATAACAATTTTAACATTACATAAGTTGTATATTCCAGCCAGCAGCATAATGAATGATCTAATGGAGAAGAGAGATTTGGTATCTTAAGGTATGAGTCATGATTTGCACATTTGTCATGAAGCCAGGAATTTCTGGGCAGCAGGATTCATAACAATATTTGCAATTAGAAAAGCCTATTTGGTTTACTCTGCAGCCTATTTAGGAGAATATAATAACTGTTGCCTCATACAGTTATCAGGCTATCTGTTCATAGCAGGGTGAGACTAAGGGGAGTAGTGAGAAGGGCATTATGTGGACAAAGGCAAAAACTCACAAGATTTTGCCATAAGCTGGGTACTGCCATTTCAGATAAGTTACTGGGGCTTGTCAGCCCAAGGCATCGTGCAAATGCTGAAGAGAAAGACTGATGACACAGAAGGGGTAGAGAGAAAGAGAGAGAGGGAGAAGACGGCAAGGAACAAGTAGATCATGTCAGAAGCAGGATAATGGTGGTTCAGTACAACATGGCAATAGCTATATATAAAATAGTGTTTAAAAGCAGACAATTTAGTTTTGGATTAGAACCCTTGAAACTATGCAAAAATCAGTCTATAGATCTGAGCACTATCTCAGCACATCACAAAGGAACTCCTACTTCACAAATTAAAATCACACAACTGAATGGACAGTGACAAGTTTTTGAAACAAGGCAGGATGTAGGCATGCTCTATATAATAAATCACCTTGTATAGGAAACAAGAAGGGGTAGGAGAGGAGAAACATGATTATGGCATTAGGAGGATAAGGGGGTTTAATAGGTTTACCTGGTGGGCGGTGGTGGTGCTGCTGTAGTGTTGTCGCCTCACAGTCAGACGCTGTCAAGTTCGATTCTCAGCTAGAGTGTCTTCTGCGTGGAGACATGCATGAATGGGCGTACCTTCATTGAAGGTTGTGCATCAGGGCTGGTAACTCGGCACGTAAAAATCAACTACCAATCATTAGCGGACCGGAGTTCCGCTGTGGCAACCCCTAACCAGGAAAAGACGAAAGACGCAACAACCTGGTGGGGCTAGAATATGTTGGCAAGGTCATTATTGTTACACTATTCAAATGCTATGATATGTTTTCCTATTCATGCTAAGGTCAGGAAACATTGTAACCTGAGATAAATACAGAAGTTCATAGTTAAACACAAGATAGGAATATAAACATGAAATAATATTTTGATATATATATATATATATATATCTATATATATATATATATATATATATATATATATATATATATATATATATATATATATATATATATATATATATATATTGTGGATTGAATGCTTTACACCATGTCAAACATCAGTTTATAGACATGTGAATTATCTCAATACACCACACAGGAACTCTTAGTTCATTGCATTCAGCAGCCTAATAACTGTTGCAGTAATTGTTTCAAGTAGTGACTTTACTCTGTATTCCTATAGTACAGCAGATTTAAGCACATTAACGGGAACATAATTGGACTAGTGCAGATGATGGAAACAACTCAGTGGGTTTTGCCACATGACATGAAATGGTATTCACCATCATTCAGCACTGGTGCATTATGCCAAGCCTAAGCAAATGCTGCAGACAAAATATTAAGATTTTTGATGGGCCATTTCTGGCCATGTGTGTTGTGTGTGTGTATTTCTTGAGAGATTAAATGTGTGGAAAAAGTGTTGATTGGACAGTGTAAAAATGGGGACAAGCAGAAGGGAGGACACATTGGAAAGATTACAGGAATTTTCAGGATGGCAGTGGGACAGCATCATAGCTATCCACTTCATTATAGCACATATACAGAACTGCACAGAGTATTTGATGAATTTGTAGAGTTACCATACCAGGGATGGTGACAACAGTCAACAAAATAATGTTATAGAGCCAACTGGGCCAAATTAAGTATGCCAAGGTGACATATAGGGGAAGAGGAGATTTATGTATAGGGAGAACATTTTTATTTTTATTTTTTTGGGACAGGTGCTCATGTTTTTTTTAAATTTTTTTATTTAGTCGAGGGAGACAGAGAGAGAGAGAGAGAGAGAGGACTGTTGGGGAACGTGCTTAGAGTTGACAGGTTCAGGTGGGTAGAGTAGGTTACATAGCAGGAATAGGCAAACAGGACACACAAGGCAGACAGAGATGGTGATGGACACAAATGGTAGGGAGACTCCATGACTGGGGATAAGAAGGGACATCAGAAAAGCATCTAAAACCAGGTTGACCACAGTAAAATGGTAGTTCTCACTCTAAGAACTATCACTTGCTCCTGTGTCAGTTTCTCGAGTCATTGCTGATTGCACCATTGATTTGGCAATCTGGTGTAGGACTCTTTCAACTCTGCAAAGTAGGACAGTGAGGCCTCTTTTGATTATATCCTCTACTTGCCTTGCCAGCTCCTGACAGGGGACAGAATTCCCACTTCCTCTAGTACTGCTTTCAGAGGGTACCACTTCACCAGCAGTTGTTGATTGTTGATACCCAGTATTATCCCTCTGCAGCAGCCAACAGATGTAGTGTTTGACAAAGAGTGCTACAAAAATCCTGGACTCCTCAACACTTTACCTTGCTGCTCTAAATGAAACACCATCTTCACCTTCACCAGCCATATCTACAGACATCAAGCTAGAATTATTGGAATTGTCATCCAATGTAATAGCATGTGCACAAAGATATAGAGCTGTTCCAGTTGTATTTGTACAACTGAAAGCACAAACATGACTTGTCAGACACATAGGCAATTATTATACCCAAAAGCAATGAAGGTGTAAAATATGGCAGTGAGATTTTGCCATGTGTGATGACCAACCTATTTACACATGTTCAAATGTTAAACAATGAAACACTTTATGGTGTTATATTCATTAGTGGTTGTATGCAAAACAGTATGAATTGTGACATATTGGACTGCTGAGACCTACATACAAGTAAAACTGAGTAGTAACCTTGAACTTGAACACATGAAAAAAAGAAGGATAAAATGCTAACCTTGGCTTATTAACTGCTGGTGCCACAGCAGAACATTTTTAATTGTCAATTTGAGGTATACTAATTCAGAAATGAATGGATATGAAATTAAAAGATACCTGTATGTATGTGACTTTAAATTGTCATGTTACTGCATTTCTACATATAAGACCATGATTCTGTTTGTAAATGCATTTCAAATGCATGGAGATCCATAACCTGAGTAATACTTGATGGGGTGTGCATCACACATATATCACAAAACATGTTCTCCTAAAAACATAGTTAGGAAAGTGATGAGCCATAATAATTATAATAAAAATATTGTGCTTTTCATACCTATGCAAGTGCAATTCAAATTAACTATCATCATCATCACCATGTTTAATATGCTTTACAGACATTATATTGAATTTATATAATATGTATTAATGATACTTTTATTGCAAATATCACATTTGTGATACTCATTTGTATATACTGTTACAGTCCTTATCAAATGCTTGTGACAAGCGTCAATTTTGATCTCCTCAGTAAAAGTATATGTAACATACCCTGTTACCTGCCCCCTTTTTCTAAACTCACTGCACTTAAACCTTGTATCACAGAGCTAAGTAGCTAATAGATGCATTTTCTTCACTCAATACTACACAGAGTGTTGACAGATACACACTAGTACCAGGCTCATTTGCACTACAGAAGGCAGCGCAATTATTATTTTTTTTACTTCACCTTCCAGATGTAAGATGTCATAGCTTACTGCCAATCAGTGTGCAAATGACAAAGGCAGACAAATAAACATACGTTTGTTAAAAAACACTTAGCTATCAATAATAATTCGAACATTGGCTTGCTACATCAAAACTTGTATTTGTGTTACATGTCATCAGGGATTCAGGTAATTTCAATTATTCAGAAAGGAGACACACAAAACATTACATTATCTCATTTATGACATACAACATAGAAATCATTTTGACATACTTTAAAAGGTAAATGTATTACTGCCATGATTAATAATTAGGCTATAAGTAATCTGTAGTATAGTCTATGTATTTCCACATTCATTATTAACTTTCTGTAATCAGCTTTAGAAACTGTCATTTTTGACATCATGCCTGGCTGATGTTATTCACAAGAATAATAGTTTTATTTCCCACAACAAAACATTGTTAACACCAATTCAAAAGGACTACAGCCAACATATTCAACATTTATCAGACATGCTTAATGTGTGGCTTATATATCCCAAAAATGTGTACTTTATCTGACACAATAAGCAAAAGTATATTTAGCAAAGACTTGAACAACCAACATCTCTGCTTTTGTTCCCTAATCAAAATGTTTACCACAGAAATCTTTTGCAGGGAAGTGCATTTTTTACTCAGTACTATCCAGAGTGCTGAATACAGCATACTGGCACCAGGCTCATTTGTCCTACAGAAAGGAACTCAAATTACATTTTTAATTTTGTCTTCAGCTGTGAACCAAGATTGTGCAATTCCAAGTGGTGCACAAATGCAAACGTAAAAAAAAATAGATAAATAAATAAATAAATAAATAATAAAATTTAAAACAGTTGAAAGGAAAATTAAAATAATCAAAGAGTATATCTAGCAATGACTAGAGCACATAGTACACTAAACTGACACATTCATCCTTTTCACATCTCTTTTCTACATCAGAACTTGAATTTCTATCATGCATTATCAGGCCTTTAGGTAGTGCTATGTAATGTGAAAGGGGAGAGACAACAGCTGACATTTGAGATTTTTTGACACGGCAGATACAATCTGACACAATTTCAAAGGAAATTTCTGTCTGTGAGGATTACTACTTGGAAGATATGTTGATGTAATCAATCATATCTAATATAGTTTGATGTTACTGTATTGTGTTATCACAGTATAGAAGTTTTCATATTTTACCTCATGCATAGTTGTTAATACTGAGAATACTTCAGTTTCCAATAACAACACATCCATATAACAAAATGTGTGCCAATATTATTCTCACTCCCCTCAGAAAAAAATATCTGTAAACTGAATATGAGCCCTGCAACACCTGTTCTTTTTTTCTAACCTCACTGCATTTATACCTTGTGCAACACAAATTGGTAGCTAATAGGTGCATTTTCTTTCTTTAGTAATATCCAAAGTGCTGAAGGCTGTGCACTGGCACCAATCTCATTTACTCTACAAAAGGCAGCCCAAATAAAAGTTTTGATTTTTTGCTTTGCGAGGGGAACTATTAGTGACTGCTGACAGTCACCATTGCACAATGTTAAGCAGTGTAAAAGTTCAAGCCAAAATAAAAAAAAAAAATTTGGGGATCTTTTTGTGATGTCCTCCCAACTTTTGTTGTGTTATAAATGAAAATGTGTACATCACTAATGGCATATAAACAGTGCAACATCTAGATTTGCACCACAATAACCATGCATTAACATGACCAATCTGAGACTAAGTTCACTATTTGTGATAAACAACATGGATGTTTATAATGAAGAGAAAGTACCTTACACAGTCTCAATAGGTGACATTGTATCACTTTACATTTGAGGTCCTACATAAACCTTTTGTCACAGGTGTCCTTTGTAAATTCTCAGGAGAAGCAGAAATGAAAAGTATGTTTGCAATAGCTAAGCTCAAACTTTCTGTCACATAGCAAAAAGGTTTTAAATATTTTTCTGAACTTTATTTGATGAGCATTATTCTCTTTTTCATGGTAGTCTGACATAAATGAAATGCAATTTAGATTTCTTTGGTATATGTTTCTATTATTTAAGTATTATGCACTTCAGATGAATTATAGACAACCTTTTACTCAGAAGCAAAGTTAGGTTATAAGCATTTAGTAATACAAATGTTATAAAGGGGTTATCTCCCACGTCAGTCAATGTCAGACCCTAATTTTCTGTTGTCTATTTTTTTCTGACACCCTCTCAGTAAATTTACATAAAAGTAGCAGGAGTCCAAACACTTAATTATTCCTGTAGTTACACAAAGTATTCACACTTGCAAGCCCTTAGCAAGTATGACTTCTCAATGGTCTTTCTTGCACTACTAGTACATATACATGGAATCATGTAGGTACTTGCACCATGTTTACCTTACCAGCACTTAGTACAGGATTTGGTTATTCATGCATGCTACAGATTTGACACCAAATCTGCATATTCACAATGCTCACAGTGCTGAATCTGCACTGTATAAGATAATCATGTAGATAAAGCACTTGTATCATACTAGGGGAGACTGTTTGGATCCACATACTTTTTATACTGCTATTTACCTTGAAATATGTTTGTCTACTTTCAGACAAGGTTTCTTCTAAACGTATATTGCTGTTTCTTACAATGGGATTTGTTTTTACTTTACTGATGCAATAAATTTCACAAAACCCTTGTTTGTTGTCTGCATTGCTTGTCCATTGCTATTGTCATAGCCATGTGTTGATATTTCTCTTAATTAGAATATTTTTAAAGTAAATGTTACCTGCCATTATAGGAACATTTGCATGAGAATCTGAGCGCTTGTTCCAAAAATCCATTAAATCACTATTAGCAATGTCTGGGTGGGGGGGTGGATTGCAGTTTTATTACAACAAATGTATTAAGCCTGTGATGTATATCTATTTGCCATCAACATACGTAGAGATCCAAATAACTTTATTCATTTGTAAATAAGTATAATTGCTTTAGTAATAATGCTGTATGGTATGTAGTTACACACTGTTATCATCCTTATAGATTGTTATCCATGACTTTAATTTACCTTTCTTTTGGAGGGTGTTACTTGTTTATATTACCTTTATGTGAACTCATACATAGCCTGACATTTTAATTTCTTTTACGCATGATGTCTGAATAAATGCATAGAAATTTATTTTGTTAGTACTTACCTTTTTCTTAATTCTCTTGTTTTCCTCTTCTTATGTTTCATCTCCTAGAGGGCTATGGCACCCAAGACATATGGTCCTTGTAAGCTACCATGCACAAATGCAGAGAATGAAGTCATCATATAGGCACTACAGAAACATGGCTAAGTCCTGTTTGAGAGGATAAGAGCTGACAAGTCCTTCCATTGACTATCTGAGAACAAGTGATCAATGATGTCACTGCTGTTGGAGAACACTGGCATATGTATTAAAAAGTAAGGTATCATGTCAGGGACATGAAAACAATTGTGAAACAGAAAGCAGCTGCAACTGACCATGAACAGACAGCCACTGGTGGTAGCACTACTGCTGAAGCAGCACTAACTGAGACAGAAAAGTTTTTATTCATTGCCAAAGATCTAAATAGCTCTTTAGGAGGTTCCTGTAGAGTAACTGATGTCAGTGCTAAAGTGGAGGATAACCAAAGTGTGTCTATTGCTGAACTTCCAGGAATGCTATAAAATAAATAATTTCCCTCGTGTACAGTTTGTATATAATGCACACATTTACATATAGGGTCTATATCAAAATTCTGAAGAAGTAAAATGCCGAAGGTTAAAACATCAAACCCACAACATCAAATGTTGAAAATGAAGAAGCCCCAGAACATTGAAATCTTACCTAGGGCAAGATTTCAGTTGGCCATTCTGTGGCTTCGCTATTTCCTCCACTGTGGTGTGAGACTTACAGACCTTAGATTTAGGGTGCAGGATAAGGTAAGTGGATAGTTAGTAATGTATGTATGGTGTAGTGTAGGGTTGGATTTTGTTAAATGCGGGTGTATTAATTGCTTTGTTTGTGTATAGTTTCGTAGGGTATGTGTACGATAGTTATAGACTTTAGAGTTAGGGTGTGGGTTAAGGTAAGTGGATAGTTAGAAATGTATTTGTGGTTTAGTGTGGGGATGGGTTTTTTAACTGTATGTGTGTGGTTTATTTATTTTGGTGTGCTTGTGTTGTGTGTATGTTTCCCAGAATAGCAAATTTTTTCCCTGGGAAAAAATTTGCTATTCTGAGCATAGAATGTTTTCAATATTCGAAATTCCAAGTTCAAACATATGGTGTTCGACATTTTGGAATTTTGAATATATGATATAGAACCTATATATATATATATATATATATATATATATATATATTTAGAGAGAGAGAGAGAGGGGGATGGTATGAAGAGCAGAGAGAGACTAAGAGGGGTTGAAAGAAACTGAGCAGTGGAGGCGGATACTGGAGAGAAGCATTTGGATAACATGTTTCATATTAAGCAGCTGCAAAGTGGATTGTTCTGTAGCTATTGTGTAATTTGTATTGTGATACTTATTTTCCATCTTTCATCTGCATTTCTCCTGAACACAGGCACATCGGATACTGATTTTTGATGACCACTTGCGCATGGTAATTATTTTTTCCTCTTATTACTGTTCATAAATTAGATTTATTTATTCATTAAAGTCTTTTTTATGTGTTTGCAAGTAGTATTGCTTACATTGCATTTTACATAACATCAGTTTGATCATTTTTTATTTCTTTTATTTATTTATTTTTTTGTGGTTGTTGTTTTAATTTTTTATCATCCATGATCCTGCCACTGGCAATGTGGAACTTACACCACCTGAACTAAGAGCATTTGATGGTGGTGATAAATAGTCACAGTCTGAGGGTATGTTGGGTTAGTCTGACATTGTGCTTGTGGCCCCCACATCCCCTGCCCATATTTCAGACGCAGTCAATATGACTACACATACCCATGACATAGAACCCTCAGACATAGGACAGGTTGAGGGTGTCAGAGCTGATTACAGTAATATGGTTTCTCCATCTACACAGCTGGATTAGTCTTCCTATAGCCATTATAAGGGTGAAGTACTAAAGAAGGATGCATGTAAAGGTACTCAGATGACACCTGCTGTTTGCCATCCTACTGATGTTGTTGTGTTATTAGGTACCATGCAACATATGTGTAGGGCCATCAGGGAGGCACAGACATATTTTAGCAGGGCTTCAGAAGACATAATCAGAGGAATGCATTTTCTGCATTCTGACATGCAAGACTGCATGAACAATGTGGTGACTCCTTAGACAGAATGAATGACACACTGTTGAGATGTTCACACTTCATTGTGGTAGACCACTTGGTCATGGCCCTGAAAGTAGTCATGAGGACAGCTCCTCAAACCGGCATCATTCAGATAGTACCCTGAATTCTAGCCAGGACTATGGAAATAGTAATGCAGCTCCTAGCAGAGGTAATTCTCATGGACAGGGAAGATGATGACCTAACTACTCCAATATTCATGGCTCACACCTGTCCTTACCTACACACATTAAAGATAAACTTGCCTATACCACCTTCCACAAATACATTTTTTCAGTACTGAATATTATCAATCTGTTACTACTTGTCCTGAAAATTATATACTTGCTGAAAACTGATTTCTCACACGCGCGCACACACACACACACACACACACACACACACACACACACACACACACACACACTTCTTTACTATCGGATTTGCTTTCCTGTAACCCCACCCTGTGCAAGTGATGATGACTGTGCCCTGCCCTTTGTACATTGATTTGTGACTTTAGGTTGCCTATGTCTGATGCACAGAGTGGATACTTTATTCTTGCTTAGTCGGATATTTGCTTTCCTCACATGTATTGCAAAAAATGTTTCATTAGTATTTATTTTTCCTATTTATTTGTAAAGTATTATTTTTGCACTTGTTGACTGTAATTGTATTGGCATTATTATTATTATTACTAATTCAGTTTTACTAGTTATGAATTGTTGCTTGCAGTTAAACTTGTCCAAATGATGGCTAACAATGAAATGCTCACTGTTGGCTTATCTGCTTTGGAATCATCTTAAGTGATGCACACTATTGAGCTCAATATAGATGTACATTGCATAATCCAGTTATGACTTACTGATGACTTTACTGTAAGCTGAGATGTTTCATCCAGTTGACTAGTAAGTATTTGTGTATGAAAGCCATCACTGAGAGTTTTTTTCTTTTACATGTTCAACATTTTTCTCGGACACTACTGCAGCTACAAGATGTCTTTGGGAATTTCTTCTGTCTGATGCTGACAGAACACAACCATTACATGGCTAAATAAAGGCTGAAGACTTTGACAGGCATCAGTTTTAATATCTGTATGTGCTTAGGATCTTAGCTTTTCAGTTAGGTGTCAGTTGTGTATGCTGTCCTTTACCTTTTAGCCAGAGTCATGCCATATTGTGCATGCCTACATCTGCCAACACCATCTACTGCTGGTGGTTCTTTTTCACAGTACTCATCTGTATCTGTATTCATAGGTTCATAGGTTCATAGGTTCATAGGCTCATACTAGGCTATCTGCCCTAGGGCATTTATAAGCCTAGCCAGAATGTGTTTGGCTTTCGCCACCCATTTTAAATTTATTTTGATATGCCCTTTTTCGTGGTTAGTATACTGTGCCTCTGTCTACCAGTGACACAGAAGTGATACCCGGGGTAAACCTAGGATCTCCCATCCACTCATCAAGATTCCTCTTGAAGAGAGTCAATGAGGGACTCTGCCTAACCTGGACTTGGATTTTATTCCAGAGTGAAGGGAGCCTCTGGGTTATGAATCTGTCCCTCCAGCATGTCCTATTTATTTCAGTGCTGAGGTTCAAGTCTCTCGAGCATGTAGCTCGATGGGATTTGGATTTTCTGAGGTGCAGCATGTCCATTAATTCCGGGTTGGACATGGCTTTATACGTCAGGCACAGATCCCCTCTGAACAGGCGGTATGCCACTGAGTAGAGCTGGAGTTTCTTTAACCGGGCAGCATATGGCATCTGTTTGAGCCCTTTGATCCTCTTGGTGAGGTACTTTTGGGGTCTTTCCAGTTGCTGCAGGTGTCTGGTAAGGTACATCCCAAAAGGGGCATTGTACTCAATTATGGGCCTGATGAGGGATGAGTAAAGAGGCACGATGACCTCCCCTGATCTAGATGTGAATCCCTTCATGATTAGGTGGGCTATATAAAATGTTTTTCTAACCACTTTGGCCACGTGGTTGTCAACTTGGGTCCCCAGGTCCCTAATTACTTCTTCTGTACTTAATGGATTACCACCTATGTGGTAATTTGTGGGCACTTTGTTTTTGACAAAGGGGATGACTATACACTTTTTGGCATTTAGCTTGAGGCCATGGCTCTGGCACCAGTTGTCTGTTTCTATGAGGCCCTTTTGGAGGATGCTTGTGTCGGCTGGAGAGTCGATTATGGCACCCAGTTTGCAGTCATCTGCGAACTTGGTCAGCCACAGTCCTTCCGTGTTGGCCTGTACCTCCGAGAAATATATACCGAACAAGAGAGGTCCCAAGACTGAGCCTTGTGGGACACCACTTGTAACTGGTTTGGAGTCTGACATGGCTCCAGCAATTCTAACCATGTGGGTTCTGTCCTTGAGCCAGTTTGCAATCCATCTAGTGACATAGGGGTTTATATTTAAGCTGGTGAGCTTATCTATAATGCCCGAGTGGGGTATTGTATCAAAGGCTTTTGCGAGGTCCAGGTAGGCTGTGTGGACCACCTTCCCCTCGTCAATGGCCTTGGTGACTGTTTCAAAGAAATCAACCAGGTTTAAGAGGCAGGATCTGACCTTAACAAAGCCGAACTGGGTAGGATCCAGTGTTTGTAGGTCCCCAGTATCTTTATTTATGAGGTCCATGATGATCCTTTCCATAGCTTTGCAGACCAAGCTAGTCAGGCTTATGGGGCGATAGTTTCCAGGATCTGTTGAGGCACCACCTTTATGGAGAGGGACCACTGTTGCTGTACGCCACTCTTTGTGCACATATCCTGTAGTAAGGCTGAGATTGAACAGTAGTTTTATGTTTGGGTTTAGCTCTTCTTGGAGTTCATGTAGGACACAGCCCAGGACACCATCTGGTCCCATTGATGCTGTGTTTTTTGCTTTGGAGAGGGCGGCTCTTACCTGAGCATCTGAGATGTCAGGGGGGCAGCACTCTGCTGTGATAGATATTTGCCCTTTTGGTGGGGGGGTAGTTTGCGCTGAACCTGTCAGCTAGGATGTTGGCAATGTCTGTGGGTTTGGTGTATTTTTTGTCATTCTGGACTAATTCTGAGCATATCTGGGAATTACCACTCAGGTTCCTAACATAACTAAAGAAAGCCTTGTGATTATCTTTAGTGTCCTGTGCAATTTTTCTCTCAAAGCTGACCTTAGACAATTTTATGTATGCCCGTAGTTTTTTGCTAATACTGATCAGTGATGCCTTCCCTTTTTGGGATTTTGCTGTATCATTTAGTAGCTTCCTCCTTCTATTGTATAGTTTGTTTATGGCTGGAGTCCACCAGACAGGACGTCTGCCTTTGGAGGATTGGGTCTTGGTTTTATTTGGGATTGCATGATCCATGCATTCCTGAATGTGTTCATAGAATGTGTTTATAAAGGATTCTGTGGTCTGGGCCTTATTTTCCACAGGCCCGGGGGCTTTGAAGGATTCCACCTCAGTTTTGAGGAGTGTGAAATTTGCTTTAGAGAAGTTTTTCACTGTGGTTTTCTGGGCAGGGGGTGGGGTCGGGATGTGAATATCCAGTGAGATTAGTTTATGGTCTGATCTTACCAGTGAGGGATACACTCCTGGTCTGGAGCATAGAGTCCCCATGTTGGTGATGATCAGGTCCAGTATGTTTTCCCCTCTTGTGGGAGTGGTAACAAGTTGTTCCATAGCATTTGAGTTTATAAATTCTAGGAACCTTTGGGCTAGGGTGTTGGAGCTAGAGTAATGCTCCCAGTCTATGTTTGGGTAGTTGAAGTCGCCCAATATAATGGTGTTTGGAGAGACCTTCATATTTTTCAGTGTTCTCAGGAAGGCAGAGTGGGGTTCCTGGGTTTGGGAGGGTGGTCTGTAGCAGGCTATAAACTGGAAGGCAGTTTTACCCACTGTTAGTTGTACATGGATAGTCTCTGATGCTTTGTGCTTTGCCACCAACCTGGAGGTGTGGGTATCTTTGCTACTTTGATACTTTGTCACTGAATGTTCTGGCCCTGCCTGTGGTCCTGAAAGCCATTGTTCAGAGTCCTATTGTCTTTGGTGAACCTTTTTCCTGAGAATTACTTTGAACAACATGGCACAGACTGTCAGTATTTTGGTAGAGGTGGCTGCGTCATGCTGTAGGGAACATTGATTTGAGTGGGCCAGATACACGTTCTAGTAAATTCCGAGTTTGAGCATGGTCATCATTGTTTCTTTGCTCAGTGGAATTGTGCAGATTTCTCATTGGTGTCATGAGCCAATGTTCTAGTGTATAACTTGCATTTCCTATTAGATTGCCTTGTGGAAAGTCACCCATAGCAAACCTTGTGGACAGGTCACAGGTGTGCCACATGTGTTATTCATGGAAACTGCTAGAGTTACCTATATACATACTGCAGATGATCCCGTGGCATTACAGACAACCTGACAGCTACTGGAGTGGAAGCCTTTTCTTTTGATATACCTCCTTCCTTTTCACTGAATGAGGTTTTATTTCTATGAGTGTGTAGTCTATGGCCACCAAACTCTAAGGGAAGTGTGCTATAGCATTAAACTGTTGCATGTTTTTGCCCTTTCCTCAGGAGTGTGCAAGAATGAGATACAGTCCCTTCCATGATGTGCATTACATATACAGAGTGATAACTAAAGCCAGTTTTGCATACAGAATAACGACGGCAGAAGCAGCCCATAACATCTAAATGCTTGTGGCTGTATTCAAAGTGCTTTGAATTTTATGGTAGAGGTGCACTGAGTGTACACAATCACTATGTATGTTCCTGAACAACTTTACCTTGTTGGACTGGTTAATTAGCATGCAGTTGAACTACTTATGCTTTCATTATCATATTGTGCAGTTTACTCTTCTTTTGGGAGTGTACATGAAGTGCGTAGCTGTGAAAATCTGTTTGACGAATATTAGATGATGTGCACACAATACCAACAATAAGTCCATGCATCCATAAATTCAGTCCTGAAATGTTAATAGAAAACATGATCACAAAAATCACAAAACAATCTTTCCTTTTATATGTAATAACCTAATAAATAAAACCACAACTTCCATGTTAAAAAAACTTATCTCACATTTTCTTTACTAAAATTCATTCTAAACACATTCAGGAAATAAGCAACTTCATTAAACACTAACATAAGCAAACTCTATAGGTACTGTTTAAAATGCACCACTAATTGTATCCTCTTTGAGCAGCCGAGGTTCTCATTTTATCATCCATGTATTGCATATTTATGACCTGTACAAAGATAGACATACCCCGGGATTCATGAAGCTTGCGCCAGGCGCAGGCGGTATAATGCCATATATGGCCGCCGAGCGATTCAGGTACGATCCAATTCCATGTGCACTACCGATGTACTCCAGATCTGCGCAGCCCTCGGCTTAGGTATGCTAATCACCCCATGCGCAGTGCCGCACCATGCAAATGAAGGTACATAGTGATTCATGAAGTGGTGCAGGCGTAGCGTAAGCCCACAGAAATGTAAACCAAAAAACACGGTTTACATTTTTCCAAATAGAACATCGATGGTATGAAAGTGGACCAGACTCATGTATTACAAAGTTAACATATGCCAATGGCTAAATATACAGCCAATGGCACAAGAAAAGATGCACAACACCTAAAAAACAACATTTAATGTCATGTCCACAGTAACGCAAAGTACAACCGCAGGGCATGTGTGCGCAAATGGGAACACAAAGAAAATATATACAAATGCCATACAATCGCAATGTAATACAAATCAGGATTTCACCATAATACTCAATGGTATGCATGGTACACCACAACCAAGCTGCAAGGGTTGCTAAGGGTCTGTGACAGTGTTTGGCGCGGTAACTAGGAATTAGTAGTCAATGCCATGCAAATGAGGCAGGTAATAGTGAATTGCAAACGTCCCGCCGGACTAAGGATGTACCATAAGGCGAAGAGCTACAACACCGAGGAGTGGTTTAGAGGTATATATGACATCAGCAGTGAGGTGTGCCACCATAGCTGTAAGCACATTGGAGCAATGCAAACCCGGCCTGGCCATTGCTAAGCAAAGTCGCAGGCCAGGGGTGGGGAGGTAGGTATGCCATCATTTAGCTGACAGCACATATGGTGCCCGAAAGCGCATGTGTACGGGGATGAAAACGTGCCCGAAACCCGGTAAGCGGACGCACGCACCGCACACCATAGCTCAAACAGGAAGGTCAGGGGAAGAAAATAAGAAAATGCCACAGTAGGGTAATTGGAGTACAACTCAGCAATTAACACCTATTAACTCACAGTGGGCAATCGACGGCAGCTGACAAGTCTGTTCGTAGAAACCTGCAAAACAGGATAGGGGAGGTGTCGGATTGCAAAGAAAAGAGAACTGTCATAGGAGAGCAAAGCAAACCTGCAGTACACCGGCCATAGAACACATTTTGCAAGATAAGCCAGGTTTAGGAAAGTACAAATGAAAGCAGGCTGCTGGATGCATGCCAGAAAATGGGAGGTGAAACGTTAAGAAATGCAAAGGGAAGGGCAAGAGGTAATCTACGGCAGCCAAATGTAATTCAACACAAAGGCACCACAATAGTAGTTCCTGTCGTAAAACACAAAGATACCCTGTAGCTACGATCGTACATACACACCCTATGACATCATCAGTGTTCACAGCACAATAGTATAAAGTGTGAAAGCACCTCACACACACCTGTGTATTCTCAAACACTGCACCATAGGTGTAAACAGACGGGGAACTTTTACAATGTACATGGGAGCTGCCATAGCTGTGATTCATCACCATGTGTTTGTGACTGAAGGTGTTGTGGAGGATGATGCTGACAACCACCGCAGGCCCCAGAGGAGGAGAAGAGTGTTCAGACCAAGAGTAACCTAACAGAGGCTACATGATCTGGAGATAGTAGAGCATTACAGGGTGGACAGGGACATCTTACAGCAAATAATTGAGCTGTGCCAGCCACTCCTGAGATCCAGAAACAACAGAGGGGAACCCTGCGAATACTAACCACAGGTACCTTTCAAAGGCCAACTGGAGATATAATGGGGATCTCACAGGCATCAGAATCCAGGGTACTACACCAGTTCCTGGATGCCATGTTACCACATGCCAATGAGCATATATACTTTCCCCGAACTCAGGAGGAGTTGGCCAGCAATATGCATCTCTTCCACCATGTGGCACACTACCCGGAGGTACTGGGTGTGATAGACTGCACGCACATACATATCAAGTCACCACCCAGTGAGCATGGTAGGCGCTAAATAAACCGCAAGGGATACCACTCCATCAACTGTCAGGTCGTGTGCAATGCCCAGGGCATTATCATGGATGTGTGTGCTGGCAGCCCTGGGAGCTACCATGACTCCCACATCTGGCATGCCTCATAGCTGTATCAGGTATTTGTCAGGGGGGACATCCCACATGGCCACCTTGTGGGGGATGCTGGCTATGCACTGGAGCCGTGGATGATGACTTCCATCAGAAATGCACACACACCCATGCAAGAACACCATAATGAGGCACACGCACAAACCAGAATCATCATAGAGCGTGTGTTTGGGATGCTGAAATCACGGTTCCATTGCTTGGACATATCTGGTGGGGCCTTGCAGTACTCTCCAGGCATGTGTGCCCACATCTTCATAGTATGTGCCATGCTACATAATATGATCCTGCGGAAACAGCTGCAGCAGGGACATAATGGTGAAGGCCCTCACAGCCCACCACAATTGCCAAGGCCATCACAGGCACAGAGGGATTCAGACCACGAACACCCGGTGCCAGCCCCAGTAGGCAGACGGAGGCATGCCCAATATGCCTACTCCTTGGTAAAGAGGAAACGTATAGCACATACTCTGACAGTGTAGGCCCCTATGGACTGACACACCTCTCCACCTGCACACACAGTAAAATGGATGGCACACACACACACACACACACATGACCACTTGTAAATTGTAATGTATAAGTGGCCTACCATGTGAATCCTACATAGGCAGCCCTCAACCACTGCACACACAACAGCTATTGGAACAAGGAATGTCAACACCTGAACAGTACACACACCTATCAGCATATGTTGGTACTGTATGTATAGGTTCCTAGGTACATCGGTAGGTACACGCCTGATTGTCAGAGGCCATTCATCAATCGAGGCAAACAGTGTCTGCTGTCGCCACCACATCGAGTAACCAACTGACCCTCAGTGTAGCAGAGCCAATTGCAGGATCCATGTGTGTAATCACTGTTCCCCACACACTCTGCATGGATTCCCTGGTGTGTTAATGAGCGGCTCCATACAATGTAATCATGGATATAGTGGCAAAGCATGGGGTGTACCTATGACAGGTATCTGTCACCCCAGCATGCTCCACCTATGGTTGTGTGAAGGTGTAGCACATTATAGTGTGTGGCTCACTGTGACATACATTCCCAATGTTGGAGCACATCCATTAAACATCACTCGGACATACCATTAATAGGTCTTATCCATATGTAAACTAACTGAGTTACCCATTTGATTGCAGTATGGAGTAACAGCCGTAGTACAGTCCACTTATAAAACGCCATAACACGTGTACAAATCCCAGATGCCCAAGTGGTAAATGCACTGACTGTCATGCATATTCCCGGTACCATGTCCTGCAAGGGATGTTACGTAATCCCGAAGGCGCAAATAATGGATGGTGGAGGCAGGTCATCAGATCAGGTTTAGCACATGTTAGCGGGAATATGCGTTGCTCAGTGCTGGTAAGCGTCGTTTAAACATGACTATACAGATATGCACAAAACAGGGCTAAGCTTCTCCGAATATTGCGCAGATCATGGTCAGTGATGTCCAGAACAGGTGAAACTAGCATTATTCACCACTCTACTAATAGTGCCTGCTCTGAAGGGTAAAACAACTACTGCCAGGAGTAGAACATGCAATCATGTACACAATCACCTAACACTAAGCTACCCAAGATGTACCAACGGCAGGTGTGTAATGTGACAGGTTCAAACACAAACGTGCGGAGTCCAGGAAAGAGTATGCACTGACCTGTACACAATGAAAGGTGTATTCTCCCTCTCACTCTCTCTCTTATATATATATATATATATATATATATATATATAATAGAGATAGAAAGGGAGATAGAGAGATATATGTTGATATATACGGATTCACCTATATCCACAAATATATAGATAGGTCAACAACATGTACACAACTATGGAGGTAGAAATAAATAGGATACTGCCAACTATGGAATGTGTCACATACCAACACGCATAATCACGAGGCATAAAGACCAAAAGAACACACCGGAACACTGGAACCACGTGTAATATTATCACGATATTAAGGGACATTTTGTTATCGCTGCCGGTGTTGCGGTCCACGTAGGTACTGTGTTCATCTGTGTTTGTGATTGCTGTAGTCTGTGTATGTGTGTGTTGAGGGTGCCGTGTGTGTTTTCATGGGACTGTAATGTGTGTGTGTTTGCATCGTGTGTCTGTTAGTGCTAACTCGGAGGTAGATCAGTACGGTAGGTGTGATCATAGCTGACCGTAGGCATACGGTACCTCCTGTCCCACTTTAAGAGGGACAGCCCCTCCCTGGGCAGTTGTGTCGTGACAAAAAATATTAAAAAGGGCAAATGTCCGAGATTGTAGGACATAATTATGTCCCATATATTATGTAATAGTTGCATTAAATAGTTATGCCTGTATCTACAAAACGTAAACGTTACATGAAACATGATAAGTAAGTGCTACAAGAATAAGTATGTATTCAGGATAAAAGTATGTTCTATCCTGTGTACTGACCGTGGGTATGTGTTGGCCTGTAAACACCGATGTGTGTCCTGCAAATGTCCCACTATGGCCATTTGAAAAGGTGGCAACCCATGCCAAATAGGCTCAGTCACCAACACAACTGCAATGAGTTAAAATATCTGTGACAGAAATACACGAGACAGCTGTCATTTAGTAACATTCCTTTACATATCGCTGTATTTCCGGAGGTATGGAAGTGTCAACCTCACCTGCATACTATATAGAAACCAATTAACAATGGCTCAATGTATAAGCTCGTAACAACCATAGTTCAGTCTACTAAGTGATAGTCTTCAATTAGGGAAGGGGCCCACACACATATATGGAATATGTAGAAATGCAGTCCCCAAAAACCTGTATATGCTATGTACACCCACCTACATCTCCCCCACACCCGAAACAATTGCAATACAGACTGTAATAACATCACAAACATCCACTCACTCAATTACATCTGCAGAAGCGTTAACATACCTTGTGAGAGACACATTTGTAAAGGCGCCATGTGAAATCGTAGCTGTTGTATAATGGAATAGACGGTGATGTTACAGGATTTGTTTGCAATAGTCCCTTATCAGACGGTTGAGATGACAGGTACACTCACATGTAGAACCACATACTCTAGCCATCACACACAATCCATGGGGGGACATGAATTCAAAATATCCACGTCTCTACAAATAGCAGTTGCAATTCCTCACAACAAAAAACATACTGGCCGTCTCCCCGAAGGTAGGGCAAAAGGGCAATGCCCAAGTGGAGAATTAAATTATATCCCACTGTTGCTACGTAATTGGTGAATGGAGTAGCTGCACAGCTGATGTGCTTGTAATAATTTACTCAGGAACACCAATTGGCGGCAGGAAACCACATGTTACAGGTATCGACGTATATAAGGATGACTTGCCATGCATTCAAACCGTATGCCCATACCATAGAACCATTTAAACAGTAAAGGTGTAAGAGAGATATTTACGAAGATTCAAAACGCTAATAAGGTATGTAGAACACTCAGTATGTTAGTGTACATAGAGCCTGCTTTGTATTAATTAAAAGTGTATGCAATGCATAAAGTGGGAAAAGGTATTCTGTAGTGATGTCTTGTTGAGGATAGCAATGCTTGTAGAAATTGTGTGTCCTGCTGTGGGCCACAAGGTATACATCACATACACCGCAAGGGATGTTACATGAGGGCTTTAAACAGAACAATTCCACACCACCCACCATCAGTAGTAGGGTATGTCCAACAAGTATGTGCCATAGGAGGGGATAGTATATGTTGATATACTGTCACCGTAGGCATGTGTATGGGCATATAACGACAATAACATGCCTAAGGTTGCCCTGCTCTGCAAGTGTACTTTGCATTATGGGATAATGTGTACAATATGTGTAATGTACAGTATTGTAGGTAGATATGTCAGCTATTCTACACAGCACAACTGTTATAGAATGCAAACAAAAGGTATCGTCTATTGGCATGTACAATACACAATAACAGGATACATATGGCTTGTAGTCACGGGACACTGTAAAAGCATGATAGCTAATCAAAATGGAAGAGCTACTCAATTAACCATGCACAAAGGACATGTAATAGCTTCACAGGTACATAGTGAGGTACTATGCTGTCTGGCAAGTCTATGTGTAAGCCCAACTACAGTGTTTACACTGGCGGCACCTCTCTAGGGTAGTGTCCTGTCTGTGAACAGCAGAGCCATGTGTTAACTGCACCTCTGTACAGTACAGCCACTGCAGTGATCCCTGGTGTATCAGTGTGACCGCCTACAGAGTCACCTATGACCGGTGTGTTGGGTATGTTATAACACCCTATTGGCTGTAGTTGATGGGCACACATGAGTCTGTGGGCTATAAGTAATTGTTGTTGTGTTTGGTAATGGGGGCTGCCTCTGATGCCTACACAGAGTATGGAGAGGTTCTGCAAATGTCGTACTCATACTATGTGTGGCCTGTGTTGGTGGAGATCTAGTGAGACTATGTGATGAGTAGGGTGTGTTGCAAATGTTAAACGTTCCCACATGAATGTCAGGTCCAGTCTGGGTTGGTGAGAGCATTACCCCCAGCATGGCTACATATGTGCATCTCCCACAGGCTGTAGTGTTGTATGTTGGGAGGTGATCATTGACTGTGTACATGAGACAATTGCCCTATTGCCACATGTTTGCCATATTCATCATATAGACAGGCAATAGCACTGGTACGTGACACTTGGACATGCCTGTATAGTCAACCATGTCTCACAAGATATGTGAGTTACGTGTGTACAACAGCTGTTGTACTGTAAGCAAGCTGGAAATGTAAGGACAGACAGTGTACTTGTAAGACATGAGTTGGAATGGGTGCTATAGTAATTAGTAGCTCATGAAGTGCTCACATGTTCTGAACAAATGCTGAGCATGAATATGCAATACAGATAGGGTGTTGGATAATATCAACCCACTGCAACCCACAAGTGGAGACGACAGTCATAATTGGAGGCACTGCACTATTACCCTGCTGAGTATGGTCTGCAAATCTATGAACCTTTATCAATGTAGATGTTAGCAGTACAGAAGTAGATGACAGTACGTATGATTTCACACTGCATAGCATACCTGTGACAGGTCATAGGACATCATCACCCATACCGTGTTCCAGCTACACTGAGTATACTAGATGTGCCTTCGTATGTCACAGGAGTGTTCTACCAGTTGCCTGTTGACAGAAGCAACACTACAAAAAGTGTCTGAGTGACATTTGCATATCACACCAGTGGCAGCTACCATAAAACAGGGTTAATGTTGTGTACTCCCCCCTCATTGTAGCCCATACCACACAGACAAATGGGAGGCATCTGTGTATGTAAGGATGTGAATGTCCATGACCTAGGAGCAATAGCTGTCTCAGTGTTGTGGACAACATACAGAATGGGCTTTATGGGTGAGGTGTGTGACATATGTGCACAATCTAACAGCTGATAATAGCATTGTCTCCACTAGGTGAATAGCTCTGTACCCATTAACTACCACCTAGGCAGCGGTCAACATTATGGACACTGTGTAAGGGATGGGGCTGTGCAGTTCACCTCCCTGAGTTGGTGACGTCTCCAGGCCTATCAGGTAGTCATACGAGGCACGCATGTCATGACAGGGTGCCATCCATGAGCATGGAGATCATTGGACAGGCATACTCAGCACTCGGGTGACCAATATCGGATCTCATATCACCTTTCTAAAAATACTAAAAATGTTAAAAATATATTAAAATATATTATATTAAAAATATATTACATTCTCAATATATCTAAAACAACTTTTGTATTAACTTTTTATATGTTGTAATATATTTTTAACATTTTTAGTATTTTTAGAAATTTTTGACATCTATATATGAAAGCATTTGGTTAGTCAAAAATTGACCACATGATGGTTCTACTTGTTATTTAAATGGTCTTGTGAATGTAATGTGAAAATCTGAAGAAGTTGTCTTAATCAAGGTGACGAAAAGTGCTTTATTTAACATGTTTTATTTGTTTAATTAAACCTAACTTATCGTTTATTCGTTTATACGTTTTTCACTTGCGTTGGATTGGTGTGCCGGGAGACCTTTTGTTTTTTATGTGTTGATATGTGACATATGCACAGCATCAAGGTCAACAGCATTACTGTGGACACATCCAGGCATGTGCTGATAGGTAAGAACACCAGTACAGGTAAACAGACATGCCCACATCAAGACAGCATTCACATGGATTATGAACAATGTAATGAGGTGACACACATATGTGGTAATGATATCCAATGCATAACGGGTGTTACATGTGTGTGACACAAACATGGCAGTCATGTCAGTGTCATGGCGATTTGCAAAGATAACTGTTCAGATGTACTAGATTTAATACAAATGTATGTGCAGCTGTATCTCTGTACATCTCTGTGATACTGTGACCTGTCTCCATCATTATGTCTTCCAGATAATGCCTCGTTCACGCCTGCCAGCGTATAGCCACCTGGAGGATGAAGACCTCATCCCGTACCTCCATGAGAGCTACGAGGTGTTGTTCAGCCATGTGCCACAGCTTGCCCAGCAGCATGACAACCTGTGGCAGGACCTTCACAGGAGGGTTAATGATGTTGGTGGCCATAACCGCACCTACCAGCAGGTGCACAGACGCTGCACGGACCTGATACGACATGCAAAACAGCGTGTCAATGCAATCACTAGGGAACAAGGTGGAACAGGTGGTGGGCCACCAACCCAGCCCCCACTCACACACACACCGAGGAGCTACTGGCCAGCCTGGGGACACCCTCAGAACAGCATCCACAAACACTAGCTGTCATCGTGGAGGTGGGTGTCTCCCAACCAATGAGCCTGGAGTTGCCTGGTAAGTCACTATTGCACATATGAGTATTATATCCCATTTAGTTGCATGTGTCACTGTACAATATGTAATGTAACATCATATGCAAGGTATGTTTACACACATGCCACATACTACAGTATGCTACCCTGTGTATGCACACATGTGCATACTATATGCTATTGTACAGGCGAATGTGTTAACATGTACAGTGCACCCTGTGGCTGTCATACAGTCATGGATAATGTTCAAACTGCTGTGTCACCCCTATACAGGTACCTCTGGCATGCCGCACAGACATCAGTCCATTGCAGGTGAGGCAGTTATCAGTATCAGGCATATTAATGCATATATCTATACGCCATGTGGCCAGTTAACACATATACACATAATGTATGGTCCAGTCATGATATACAGGTCACATCTGTCATCATTCACACTGGCTACCCATGTGCAATATATACAAACTAAATGGAACACCGACATGAAACCACAGTATCTGTCATTGCTAGATGTGTGGACAGCTGTGCATACAACAGTGGAGGTGTTCAATGTAGGCATATGTACTATAAATTGGAACAACACATGTGTGGTATGCAAACAGTACCACACAGTGAGCTGGGATATGGGCAGCCCACAGGAGTCACCATTGTGTAATATGCCCCTGCAATGGGTGCACACATTGTGATGTGCCATCTGACATGTCCCAGACATGTAGTGTTCCGGCTGCAATATTGTCTCACTATCCCATAATACATACCCCACATACCAAACATACAAACCGTTGTCTGCATAGCCCTGTGGACAGTGACATATCTGACATCTATGGGTGTATGTCATATGGGACAACACAGACATGTGAGATAGATGGCCATCACAAACATTTGGCCAACACGTGTTCACACATGGCCATGCAGAATGGCCAGACACATGTAGCCACACAGTAGTTGTGATGTGTATACACCCTGTTGCACATTGTCCACACATGGTCCAACTATAGCCTTAGTTGACTGATTATATAGTTGATGTGGAACACTGGACATCCTAAACGCCTGTGCACAGCTAGTGGAGGTGTCACTTAATTCAACCATATAAGATGTGACCACCACAACTGTGTCATAGCATGACAGTAGTCACCTGTACAGCTTCCACAGATATTAACACCACATCAGGCCACAGATGCCGTACATTTCCTTTGCTGATGTAGGACATCACTGTCAGCCGTACACCTCGTGTGTGTGGTACATTAATGTCATGTGGGACATGGTGTAATAACAAGTCTGCCATGTGTGGACATGGTTGCCAGGCAGCTAGGACTTTGTAGTAGTTGTGCAGGGGTGTCATCCATAGGTCTTCCAGTGACCTGTCACATGACACAGCATGGTCTGGTGTGTATACACCTCAGCGACGTGGGTCACAATCCACAGTTATGTAATGTGTATGCACGCAGTTATGGCTATACACTGTGTGCGTATTACACACTGTATAGCACTATAGACACCTCATGATGCCATGCAATGGCACAGTGTCTGTACTTCACACTGTATAGCAATGTAGACGCCTCACACTACCCTTCAATGCTCATGCACATTTGCTAAAAGTGCATTCTATCTGTAGGGCATACAGACAACACTGCAATGTGATACCCATTACAATGCTGTACATGAGTCAGGACACCATTGTGTCAGACATGTATGCATGTCAATGCACACATCAGCAGATTACATGTCAAGGTCACTTCAGCCATGTGTACTGTTAACCTGTGCTGGTCCACATGGTGTATCACAGGGATGCATGCTTACTACCATGATTGTGTGAACTGCATGGCTACTGATGACACCTGCTTGCTGTTGTGTGCAACCCAGGGAGGTATGCTAACTACCACTATTAATGTCTGAGCTGCATGCCGTCTGCTGTATCACATGCATGCTGCATGCCGTCTCTAGAATCACATGCATGGTGTGTCTGTGTGTCTGTGTGTCTATTGTAATGTAGAGTCTTTCTTTGCATTCACAGGTGATGTAGGTGCGTTACCCTTGGGAATATATATGAAGATATATATGCTTTTAGACTGCTCACTGTCTATACATTCCCTATCGGCGTCTTTGCCTTTGCGGATGATGTCATCCACCTAGAAGTATGCCACTGGGAGTGCTGTCTTCCAGTAATCTCGGTAGTGTGTTCTGTAACTGCGTAATGCTGTAGTGTGATAAGGTAGTAAGTTGTATGTGCGACTCCCAACCCTGCCAAGTGTGTGTGTGCGTTTCCAGCTACCTGGGGACAGAGTAATGCTTTTAGATGGCTCACTTCCCATACATTCCCTATTGGCATCTTTGCCTTTGCGGATGATGTCATCCACCTAGAAGTATGCCTCTGGGAGTGCTGTGTTCCAGTAATCTCAGTAGCGCGTTCTGTAACTGCGTAATGCTGTAGTGTGATAAGGTAGTTAGGTGTATGTTCAACTCCCAGCCCTGCCAAGTGTGTGTGTGAGTGTGTGTGAGTGTGTGTGAGTGTGTGTGAGTGTGTGTGAGTGTGTGTGAGTGTGTGTGAGTGTGTGTGTGTGTGTGTGTGTGTGTGTGTGTTTCCAGCTGCCTGGGGAAAGAATAATGCTTTTAGAAGGCTCACTCCCCATACATTCCCTATCGGCGTCTTTGCCTTTGTGAATGATGTCATCCACCTACAAGTATGCCTCTGGGAGTGCTGTGTTCTAGTAATCTTGGTAGCGCGTTCAGTAACTGTGTAATGCTGTAATGTGATAAGGTGGTTAGGTGTATGTTCAACTCCCAGCCCTGCCAAGTGTGTGTGTGTTTCCAGCTGCCTGGGGACAGAGTAATACTTTTAGATGGCTCACTCCCCATACATTTCCTATCGGCGTCTTTGCCTTTGCGGATGATGTCATCCACCTAGATGTATGCCTGTGGGAGTGCGGTGATGCTGGAACTTGGTAGCGCATTTTGTTACTGCATAATGCTGTAGTGTGGTAGACTAGACAGGTAGGTGCCCGATTCCAAGGCATGGCAGGTGTGTGTGTTTGGCAGTTATACCGTATGTGTTAGTATCTGTGGGTGGCTAGCTGCGGGATATGTTCAGTGTGTTTTGTTGCTGACTTATATAGTGTCCACAGCCCACATATTCTGCCAAGACACTGGGTTGTCAACACATACATTCACCAATAGGTCTGGTGAGTAACTGTCAGCAGCCCTACCTTTGATATGGTCTGACCCATGTGACGCAACAAAACACATGTGCCTTGATAGTAACAACACTACATGATGCAGGTGGCACCTGTAGTTTCCTTTTCATTCCTGTCTAATACATTGCTGTCATGTGGTCCGCTGTTGTGATATAAATGCCATATCTACATATATGTGTACATGTATATGTGTGTATGTATGTATATATATATATATATATATATATATATATATATATATATGTCCATGTATATATGTATATAGAGGTGGACATAGATGTGAACATATATGTCTGGGGACATCACCACTATTGAATGTTTGTCCCGGATGATCTGTATGTGATAACCTGGGATCTATGTATATCTGCCATGGCGTGGTGGTAATGCACATCGTCTGTAGTGTGCAGGGTCATGGGTTGTAGTCGTGTAGACACCGGTTATTTTGTTGCTGGGAAGACCAAGGGACATCGAATATGGTGATAGTAAGGCACCTATTTCCAGTTGTGTATGGATCTGAGTGACACTAAGCAGTGGTTATTAATTTGGAGGTTCGATATGGGTCATATAACTATTCATTAGAAGACTATACTATGCAGATGAGGCTGACAACAGTTTATCCCATTTATCACAAGGGTGTGATGCTGGTCCCTGGAGTGTATGTGTGTAGTCAGCAGGGTGCAGGTCTCGAATATAGTTGACAGCGTGGGAGGGGGGTCAGGCATACTGTAAGTACATTGCAGAACTGTGCCTCGGGAGTGCTCCTGCCTTAGCACGCCTAAGCTAGGGGAGTGTCTATACCTGCCTGGTGACATTGGAAGGGATGACAGCAGTGGTGGGGTAGTCAGGGTGTACAGGCTGCACAAACAGGTGTTGATCAGCACAATCAGCAGATGACATGGCCAGCCTGCACCTGAACAGTACAGTAATGTGAGCAAGCAGCATACACACAGGTATAGTCCACACTCTACACCACCGGTGTATACCTGCGGGGACATTTCACGACACAGTCTAACCAAATGAGACGGGCTGCAGCAGGCAACATATACCAACATGTGCAGGAGGCTGGGGCAGTGAGGATGTGTATGCTGCGGAACAACCCTTACTGGGGTGACATAAGACTTTATAGACCCAGGGTGACTTACCAGGGGCTACGTGGGCTGGGGATGGTGGAGCACTATGGGGTGGACAGAGACCTCTTACAGCAGCTTGTTGACCTGTGCCTGCCACACCTGACACATCAAACAGGCCGAGGAAAACACATCACAGTGGATACTACGGTATGTGTTGGCCTAGGTGTACTAGCCACAGGTACCTCACACAGCCCAACTGGGGATATCATGGGTATCTCACAGGCATCTGCATCCAGAGTATTGCACCAGTTCACAGACGCCATGTCAACACAATCTAGTGAGCACGTACATGTCCTTAACATACGTGATTAGTAGACCAGCAATATGCATCAGTTCAACCACATGGATGACTACCCTGGGGTACTGGCTGCTATAGCCTGCACACACATACACATCGAAGCACCACCCGGTGAGTGGGGTAGGGTCTACAGTCACTGCAGGGGCATAATCTCCAACAGCTAGGCCATATGCGATGGCCAGGGCATGAGATCGAATGTGTGTGCTGTCTGCCTTGGAAGCTATGATGATTCTGATATATGGCTTCTGACATAGCTGCACCACACCAATGCCAATATGGACATCCCCTACAGTCTCCTAGTGGGGGATGCTGGGTAAACACCGGTGTCGTGGCTGATGACACCCATCAGCAATGCACACACACCTGAACACTCACACCATACTGAGGCAGATGCACAGGCAAGACATATACTTGTGCATGTGTTTGGGGTGCTCAGTTCACGGTTCTGGTATCTGGACACATCTGGTGGAGCTCTGCAGTATTTACTAGCTACATGCATACAAGTTGCTATGGTATTTGCTATGCTACACAATCTTATCCTGCAGTAGCAACAGCATGGGGTAGGGCCACACAGCCCAACACCACTGCCAAGGCCTGTACAGGCACAGTGTGACTTGGTGAAGGAACTACCTGAGCAGGGCACAGTCGGCGAAAGCCCATGCACAGTATGACCTGCCCTTGGCAAAGAGGCAACACAAGGCATATGCACTGACACAGTAGGTACCCACGGATTTCCCCTCTCTGACCCACACACAGTACAATGGATGCCAAACATGACACTACCTGTGCTCAGCCATGTATAGGAGGTGCACTGTGTGCATTCGACATAGGCAGCTTCCAGCATGGTCCTGAAGTCCAGAACACACCCAGGGTATGTCTATTGACCTAACAATTGGCAGTTCTATTAGAATATGTATTTACCCATTGCTATGGTATGTATGTGAGCATACAAGTGACTGTGGTGGCCAAATGTTAGGGCAGCAGACAGTACACATCCATAGTGGCACCATGACCTCTGTAGCATATACGGGGATCACAATGGTAGCCTGTAGTACACAGGGTGTCCTAACCCACTGCAGATTATGTGCTGACCATCATATGTGTTCGTACAGCCCACACACGTCCCATGCAGCTGGACAGATGTGGACCAATACAGACAAATGATATATGATGGCCTATGGATATGCCCAATGAATGACCCCCAACTCCCTAAGACACACACAGACTACAGCAGGCCAGGCAGTTTGATGTAGGTTGTGTAAGCTAGGACGTCCAACATCACTCTGCTGGTATTTAAATCTGGGAACTGACGTACACTGGTATCCTTCCAACCAGCAATTTAGGTAGGTCCACACACTGACATGGAGTACCCGGCATACCAGTACAGTAGCAGCAGATGTGTACAACTGTTGGCTGTGCCCTCTGTCAAACCTACACATGTGAGAGTCATGTGCGCCACCGACAGTGCTGTGTAGGACTGGGGTTGTGGTTGGATGTCCCCCCACACTATGCAGACATGTAGCAACTGTCAATGCTACATGACCATTAGCTACCCTGCAGACACAGCATGACACCTGTCTGTGTAGAACGGAGGGGTCAGCAACACAGTACTAACTATCTGGACATGTGACACATGCAATACAGTTGACCATACTTGGCATGCTCACACACATGATGGTATGACGGCAATGTCGATCGACAACATGTGTAACAGTCATACTGGGCATGCTCACACACTGAAATACAGGATGGCCAGGCATGCATACACCAGTGGTCCAGACATATCTGCCAGAACATTGCTATACTGTTGGATGACTGCGCTGTATGGTGTGTGTGTGGTCTATTGGCTGTACATATGCCATGGTCTATTGTTAATTCACATGAGCTATGTGCGCAGGGTACTGCTACCAACACGTGAATAGGGCGGTTCTTTGTTTGCGGACAGACCGACGACTTTGGATACGGACTGGGTAAGGCATATTCCAGCAGGTGGGAGCAGTTGTGTGTGGGTTTGCACAGTGTTAAGCACTGCTGACCTCTGGTTACAGCACCTTATACATGTTTAGACTCCACATTTCTTTGACAGTGCACTACTGGCATACTGGTAGACAAACACGCTTACAACCGCTCGCTCACTGACATTTCCGCTTACATTTGTCACTCACGCTGGGTGTGTGCGATCCCTTGTTATGTGTATTACATCGGACTACATGACTACAGTATCGGGTATGTGTAACCAATTTGCGACAGCAGGCGTTCGACTGTACGGACTTGGCGGCCTATCCAAT
>NC_056736.1:179158694-179286194 GCF_019279795.1 Protopterus annectens
ACACCTTTCCTCCAAAGGTCACTGGCTTTGTGAGTGGTTAAGAGGCTGGCCAGTTATTGTCCGAATGCTATGACCATTGGTAGCATTGACAATGTCATATGTACAGGTTGGGATGTATTCTGGGGACTAGGGTTGCCACCTTTTCAAATGGCCAAGATGGGACATTTTCGGAACACACATCAGATTTTACAGGCCGACACATACCCACGGTCAGTACAAAGGATAGAACTTTACTTATTTGCCTACTTAAAAGCCTATTGTTGTAGTAGTTTAGTTGCTTATTCTGTTTCTTGTAACATTTACATATTTTAGATACAGAAATAATTATTTTATGCAGCTATTACATAACATATGGGACATTATTATGTCCTACAATCTCAGGACATTTGCCATTTTTAATATTTTTTGTCAGGACACAACTGTCCAAAGAGGGACTGTCCCTCACAAAGTGGGACAGATGGTAACCCTACTGGGGACACCAGATTGTTTGGGCCAACACATAGCCATGGTCAGTGCAGGTTTAGAACATTCATTTGTTTCCTAGATGTGAGCCTATACCTTTGGCACTTTTGTTGTTTGCCTGTTTCTTGTATGAATTACGTTTATTCTATCCTGATGTGACCGCTTTAGTTAACTGTTACATGCAGTATGGTACATAGTTATTTCCTACAATCACAGGACATTTGGCATTGTATAATTGTTGGTCAGGTCACACCTACACACACAATAATTGTCCCTCACACTGTGGATCAGGGGATATCCTGTTTACGTCAGTGCCTTCATCACCCTTATACCATGTGCCACTATGCAAATGTGTGCAATATATTCTCTCACTTATTTGTGTCAGGACACGTGCATCACTGGCAGTTGTTTGATACTGGGTAGTAGGCTCTGCATGACCATCTAGGGCTGGACAGTCTCAACTCAACATTTCAACTTGTGTCCAGATGTCTACAGGACTGGACATCGTGTCTTCCTACCCATTCTAATGTTTACACAGGTTACTTATCCCATGAGGGATATTCCAAAAATTTAACAAGACCAATAACAAGACCAATACTGATCATTCTTCTGGCATTACGAAAATGTGCTGGGGGTTTTACATGCAAGGGATACATAGTTTGCAATCCTGAAACTGCCTAGGCTGACACTACCTACTACATATGCGTAGTGGTCACTATGTGTAGATGTGGCTGCACCAAACTAGTAGGCCAAGTATGGCTGGATTTGGTGGACGTTCAGGTATGGGGGCGGGTTGTGTGCTGTGGAGGGGATGCTGAGTAGTCCATTATGCATCCAGGTGTGTTGCATTTGATATGGCCAGTTCCATCAGGACCAATCTGTGGGTATGTGCCGGTGACATGTCTGTACATTTGTATCGCACATTTTCATATTCATATGTTTATGGGATTGTGTTCTACAGTATGGCCTGTCTGGTTGTATTGCAGATGTGAATACATGTTTTTGTGTTTCTTTCTGCTTCACCCGCTGCTCCCTCATACACATCCGGTT
The DNA here is from genome assembly GCF_019279795.1 of Protopterus annectens. NCBI lineage: Eukaryota > Metazoa > Chordata > Ceratodontiformes > Protopteridae > Protopterus > Protopterus annectens. The sequence goes on from NC_056736.1 coordinate 179,160,207, forward strand.
CACCTATTCTGCATATGACACAGTGCCGCCTTTGAGGATTATACCATTACCCATCCCCCCCACACACATATTCCTGACACTCCATCCATCACTGCTTTGGTTGATGGCACATGACACTGTCAAGGTAACACATTGCATACCCTACATATGTCAGGTACCTGTATGGTTGTGTGGACTACCCTGCCATGTTTGACTTTCCACATGCTATACCTCACGCACATAGGTACACGCCCACACTTAACTTTCATGACATGGTTGGTATAACCGGGTAATACCCGTTCAACTGTGACACATCCTGACACATTCAGCTTGGACCGCTGATGTGTGGATTTTGGCTGACTGTTCTAATCATTGGTAGGATGCCAACTTTTCCTATGTCCAGGATGGGATATATTCCGGACACATATCCAAATGTACTGGACAACACGTACCCACAGTCAACGCTATGGATAATACTGTTCCTTTCAGCCTACATGTTGCCTTATTGTTATAGCAGTTTATATGCTCCTTCTCTTTCGTTTACGTGCTTATTCTATTTCCTGTCACATTTGGTATGTGAAATACGGACATACCTATTGTATGTGACTATTACATGTGTTGTGGGATATAATTCGGTCATACAGTTGCTAGATATTTACATTTATCGTGTTTTTTGTTATGGAAACATCTGCCCAGCTGAGTATCCTCCCTCACAATATGGGTCAGCTGGTGACCTTAACCATTGGGCTGGACGTACCTATTGGCGGCACGCTAACATATGATGCATTTCACTTCCACTTGGTATAACTATCTACACTGCGTTGGACTATGGGCACACAGTTTTTAATGTCATTTGTTCACGGGATAGGGACCCATTATTCCCTACCATGCATTTGTGTTTGCTTCTTCATTTTGTGTTCGCAGGAACTGTCTTGCATACTTGGCATACATTTCAGTATCCATGTACACTGACAGATGTGATTACTATTGCTTGCAAATTGTTATATGCAAGCATTTTAGGTTACACGTCGACAGCTGACATTTCCACGCCTCCGTGCGGCACTTCGACATGCCCTATGCACTCGCGCTCCTTTCCTATGCACGTGGCTGTGGCGTCAGCGCGCCTTCATTAATATGCATTTAGCACTACTGCGCCATCTTCATGCCGCACGGTCGGCGCAAGCCTAATGCTGGCCTTGCGCCGAGCTTCATGAATCCCGGGGACAGAGTTTAATGAAACAAGATTTTAGAAATAGCACTATAAGATTTGGAGGTAGGGTTTTTAGTTATATGACCCTGGGCTATTTATATATTATGTTTTTGTTAAGTGTATAGGATGTGTGGTTGTCTTGGGGTGCTCTTTACTAATCTATAATTTTTATTTTATATTTATAAACTGCATTTAGTATGTTGCAATTTTTCAGTAATTTTAAAATTTTCTTTGGTTTAACTGTAAAGAAGTTGATAGGATTGATTATACATGTTTTACTCTCTTTTCTTTCATCCAAAATGTTAGTATGATGATGTGCATGATTACACTGCATGCATACTTGGCATGTAACCTTTAAAGGATTAGAAAAAATAAAGCAACTACTTGCAATATAATTGCCATGGAATCTCTAGACAGCACCTGAACTTGTAATGTATCATGGAGATGACATCTTACTTTAACATTTCTTTTGAGTGATGATATCTCAAGAATACAGTCCATAAATCCATACTAAAGCACAGTTTTAATACTGTAGCTTCAAACATAGAGGATGAATACTGGTTAGAAGCCATCACTGCCTAATCATCTGGCAACATCAGCAGAACCTGGCTAAAAGATGGCAGTTCCATGCACTTCCATTTTATTTTTAAGTATTTCTTTTCATTCAGTCATCCCAGTCTTCACGTCTTGCTAAATTAAATCTTCATGCAAAGCACTGAACAGTAGTTGTTATAAACATATTTTACTAAGAGTCAAAATGACAGAAAACAATCAAAATATATTGACCTTCTTTTAGTATCTGATATCTATTTTGTCATTTGGTGCATATGTGTTAGCTTAGTGCATTTTTATTCGCGTTTTGCATCTAGTCCTTTTTGCAAAAAGCCCTAATGTAAATTTTCAGTGATTTACAATTAAACAAAGGAAGGGATATACAGACACAGATGTCTCTTCACCTCCCAATAACTCACTGATATAAACAGTCCATGAACTGTACATTTGTCTTTGCCTTTCATAGCTCTTTTGACTCGCGTCATAGCTTACAAAGACCTAGAAAGGGAAATTAATTTATGAAACATCAAGTGTTCTTCTATGTATGTTTTCTTTGTGATAAAATAAACTATGGCCAGCATGCAATAAACCTACACAGCTCACTAAAACTACCATGACAAGCACATGACAGCACATCAATTTGTTCAGTGAGCAGCAATTGTGCCGTGCAAACATGGTAAACATTGTGGCATGCTAATTACTGCATAAGCTGCTGAACTGCATTCTAAACAACTAATCCGAGATGGTGGAGCTATTCAACAAGGTATAAAGCAATCATGTACATTTAGTGTAGCCGTTTGCCTTGTATTCCATAATTTATTGGAATACAGACATGGAAACTGCACACAAAGGATGGACGTCAGGGACTGCTGCTGTTCTTCATGTGTATGTACAACAGGCTCAAGTCTATGCTGCTGCTGATAGACCTTCAGTAAGGAAGAGAAGAGTATTTAGACCCCGTTTAACTTTTCATGGTCTGCATGAGGTGGAAATAGTAGACTTCTATAGGGTGGACAGAGACACACTCCAGAATGCTGCAACTTCAGTCATCCTCACCTGAAATCAAGGGCAAACCGAGGGGCACCAACGCCTGGTGAGATCAAAACATGTGTAGCACTTAGAATTTTGGTTACAGGAACCTTTCAGTTACTTACAGTAGACATGCTGGCGTTGTCACAGGAATCAGCATTGAGAATCTTACATTAATTCCTGAATACTATGCTACAGCATGCCAGTGGTAGTTTTCCCCCTACCCTTGAGGACAGAGCTAGTGTCATGCAGGATTTCTACCCTGTAGTACACATTCCTAAAGTCTTGGGTACCACAGACATTATGCATGTTAAAATCAAATCACCATCCAGGGAATAGGGAAAGATCACTTGAACAGAAAGGGGTTCCACTCCATTAACTGTCAGGGCATGTCTATTTCTAAGGGAATCATCCTGATTGTATGTGCTGGTAATCCCAGCAGTTGCCACAATTCTCATATCTGGCACAACTCACAGCTCTACCAGAGGTGATGTCCTGTAAGGACATTTACTGGGGAATGCAGTGGATGAACTTGAACAATGACTGATGATACTCATCAGAAATGCACACCGACACACAGAGAAATGCTATAATGTGTCACATGCTTAATTAAGAACTATCATAGAGCACTTTCACAAAATTAACAAGGAACTCACCAAATTTATTTGGTTTCCTAAATTGGTTAGGATAAACTACTTAAAAAATTATATACCCCAAGGAAAAAGGGGTTTAAGTCTACCTGATTTTCATCTCTATTACAAGATTATATGCGCTAACAGAGTTATTATAATCTCAAACTTCTGCCCCAACAAGGATACATGATCCCCTTTTTGGGTTAGAATTTGGCATCAGCACGTGATCAGTAATAACATCAACCCAAATATCCTCCCCTTTATAACCCCAATAAACCTTAGGAATATTAAGCTAAACAATAAAATTTCTTGATCAGAAGTATTTTTTAAACTTTTTAGTTTGCATTTTTCAATCTTTTGAGCTTTTCGACTACTGTTTGTGCCTATATTACTGTTTTATTACCTTATTTTCCTGTTTTTGTGAGCTTATATTGTTGATTGCACTTGTGGGATAAAGTATTGCTTAAAAGTAACAAACAGGCTAATACACTCAAGTGTACCAGCCTTTGATAGCAATTTAGTCAAAAACAAAGCATTTACTGCATTTTTTCCTGTCTGTTTGCAAAAAAAAAACAAAAAAACCAAAAAAATATTTCTCCTTTCCTAAACTTTCCTAGCTAGTTGTTCCAGTGATCAGATTTTGCTGATCCCTGGGCTTTGTATTTGGTTTCTGTGTTCCTCCATTTTCTTGTGTGGCCAAAGGTAGTTTCTTTACTCACCAGTGTAAGTGGGGAGTACTGAGCTGCTTGTTTGTCCTCAGAGGAGTGGATAGAAGCAGCAACTAGTAATTCGTTGGCCATTTTGGGTCATTTCCTGTTTTTTCCAGCCCCCTGCTATAAAGCACGCGTTAGCGCACTTTAGCGCGATTTAGCGCGGAGCTGCTACCGTTGCACACTAGGGCAGCGCCGGTTAAGCAGATTTAAACTATTAGGGCTACCTAAAGTTCACTCTTCAAATTTTCCCTTAAAACTACCTTCCTCAAAGTGTACTACTGTTCTATTTAGTGTATCCTACAACTATAAATTATCTCTACTTGACTCCCAAGTAGACTATTCTCTATCTATATAGCTAAGCACTTGCTCCTACAGTACTTATCACCTCGATACAGCACTCTTGTTATAGAAAGTACCCCAAAAAAGCAAACCCCATTTCTCGGTCACCCACATCCCCCAGAACCTTTTTTTAAAGTTTTTCTGTCTATTCCTGCTAGCATGTCGAGGGATCAGTTGCTAATGTCCTCTCCTGCTCAGCTGGTGAACCTGGGAATATTGAGGCAATGTTACAATTGCCTCATGTACACAGACAACCCTCTCCTCCTCCCACAAAACACAAATACATGCAAGAGATGCAACTATACGACCAAACTGGAGGCTGAGCTCTCTCAACATAGGACTGGCAAGACCAGACAGGAGGAGAAGGTAACCACACACACCATAGACCCAGTCTCACATAATACCATCACAACCTCAAATCATACACATAAACACACAAAGACATACTCGGAGGCTCTGATCAAAAATCTACCAAAACAGCAGAGGCCACCAAAGCAGACACCCAAACAACTACCACCTCAGAACACAACACCTGCAACACATAGACCACACAGTCAGAGTGTCAAGCAGTCACAGCCCTTAAGGCCAAACACAATGCCAGACACACTAGTCATTGGTGACTCCATAGTCAGACACACTGACGTCCCGCTCACCAGACTGAGTAAGGAGAAGGTCACAGTAAGCTGCCTGTCGGGTGCTAGAATCCGCCACATAATGCATGCACTCAGGTCTCTCAACAGCAGGTACAAGTACGACTCAATCATTGTCCACTCTGGTGTTAACGACCTGAGACGTACCTCCTTGGACTACATGAAAAGAGACATAGAGGAGCTCTCTGATTATGTAGCCCAAGCAGGTATGACCCTGACCTTGAGCAGCATCCTACTTTCACCAAGAATGATGCCACAATACAGAGATAAGATGATCAGCTTTAACAATTGGCTTAAACTCTGGTGTCATTCAAAGGGGATCCAATGTCTGTCTGCCTGGGATGACATGCTGGACAAGCCACGCTGCTTCGCAAGGGACGGCTTGCACTTGTCACCCCTGGGATTCCGGATTTTGGCAAAGGCTCTTGCCACCCCCATAGTGCCTTTTTTAGGCAAGGCTCAAATTCTAAACCTACCACCTTAGAACAAAACAAAGAAAAAAAACTAAGGGTAATGCTGCTCAATGCCAGAAGTCTCAACCTCAAGACGCACGCACTCGAGGCCCTTCTCAGTATGGAGAACATCGATGTCTGTGCTGTGACAGAAACCTGGTTCAAGGCTCTTGAGAGCACCCCAGCACTATCAGGTTTTACCTCATATCATGCGTTCCGGCCCCAAAACCCGGACAATACCAAGAAAGGAGGAGGGGTATCCATATTCATCAAGGACACCCACACCTCAAGATTGGTGGCATCGCACGATGCATCGGAAACCATCCAGGTGCAATTAACCATAGGCAAGACTGCTCTGCAATTTGTAGCATGTTACAGGCCACCCTCGCAAACTCAGGAACCTCATATGGCCTTCCTGAAAACACTGGAGGGGATAAATGTATCTCCAAACACCATCATACTAGGTGACTTCAACTACCCTGATATAGACTGGGAACACTACTCAAGCCCAAACACTCTAGCCCAAAAGTTCCTGGAATTCATAAACTCAAATGCCATGGAACAACTAGTCACCATCCCCACAAGAGGAGAGAACATACTTGATCTCATCATCACGAACATGGGAGCACAATGTTCAACGCCAGAAGTATACCCCTCACTGGTGAGATATGATCACAAACTAATCTCGCTGGAGGTCCTCATCCTGCCCCCACCCGAAATGAAAAAGACCACAGTAAAGAACTTCTCGAAAGCCGACTTCACACTTCTAAAGACTAGTATGGTCTCCTTTAAGGCCCCTGAGCTGGCGGTTAACATTACTCAAACCGCTGAATCACTTACAAATGCCTTCTACCAGCACCTGCAGGGCTGCATGGATCAGGCAATCCCAAGCAAAACAAAGACTCTTTGTACCAAAGGCAAGCGTCCAGTCTGGTGGACCCCAGCCATAAACAAACTCTACAACAAAAGGAGAAAGCTACTACAAGATAGAGCAAAATCCTTAAAAGGTAAGACACCGCTGACCACTATAAGTAAAAAGCTAAGAGCTCTCATAAAATCATCCAAAGCTAATTTTGAGAAAAAAATAGCTAAGGACTCTAAAGACAACCATAAGGCATTCTTTAGCTATGTCAGAAACCTAGGAGGAAACTCCCAGATATGCTCAGAACTAGTTCAAAATGATGTGAAGATTACTGATCCTACAGACATTGCCAACATACTGGCTGACAGGTTCAGTGCAAACTTCTCCCCCCCCCTCTCCCCCTAAAGGAGAGATATCTATACCAAATGATTGTAGCCCCCCAAACATCTCTAACGCCCAGGTGAGAACTGCTCTCTCCAAGACAAAGAACACAGCATCCATGGGACCTGATGGTGTCCCCGGCTGTGTGCTCCATGAACTCAACGAGGAATTAAACCCACTGTTAGGACAGCTGTTTAATCTTAGTCTCCCCTCCGGATACATACCCAGGGAGTGGCGCACAGCGACTGTGGTCCCACTCCACAAAGGCGGTGCCTCCACTGACCCTGGAAATTACCATCCCATTAGCTTGACAAGCCTTATCTGCAAAGCCATGGAGAGGATCATAATGGATCTCATAAATAAAGACATAGGGAATCTGCAGACTTTGGATCCAACCCAGTTTGGCTTTGTCAAAGGCAGATCATGCCTTTTAAACTTGGTTGACTTTTTCGAAACAGTCACCAAGGCCATTGACGAGGGAAAGGCAGTCCATACAGCCTACCTAGACCTGGCGAAGGCTTTTGATACAATACCTCACTCGGGTATCATTGAAAAACTCATCAACTTAAATGTAAACCCATACATTACAAGATGGGTTGCAAACTGGCTGAGTGACAGAACCCACAGGGTCAGAGTTGCTGGCGCCATGTCAGACTCAAAGCCTGTCACAAGTGGTGTCCCACAGGGCTCAGTCCTGGGCCCACTCTTGTTTGGCATCTACTTTTCTGAAGTACAAGCAAACACAGGAGGGTTATGGCTGACAAAGTTTGCAGATGACTGCAAACTGGCGCCGTAGTTGAAAACACATCCGACACAGATATCCTTCAGAAGGGTCTCACAGAAACGGATAACTGGTGCCAGAGCCATGGCCTTAAGTTAAATGCCAAGAAATGCATAGTCATACCCTTCAGGAAAAATAAGGTTACCCCTAGCTACCATATAGGTGGCAATCCCCTGAACACAGATGAAGTTATTAGGGACCTGGGAACCCAGGTTGACAGTAGCCTTTCATTCGACACTCATATTGCTAAAGTAGTTAGGAAGACCTTCTACATTGCCCACCTTATCATGAAGGGATTCACATCTAGATCAAGGGAAGTCATAGTCTCCCTATACTCATCACGCATCAGACCAATGATCGAGTACAATACCCCATTCGGAATGTATCTGACCCGACACTTGCAGCAGCTGGAGAGGCCACAAAAGTTCCTCACCAAAAGGATAAAGGGTCTCAAAAATCTGTCTTATGCTGCCCGACTGAAAGAACTCCAGTTATATTCAGTTGCTTACCGCTTGCTCAGAGGTGACCTATGCCTGACATACAAGGCCATGTCAAACCCAGATTTGATGAACATGCTTCATCTCAAAAAATCTAGATGCCTCAGAGCCACAAGGGCGGGAGACTTAAACCTCAACACGGTTATTAATAGAATGAGCTGGAGGGATAGATTCATCACCCAAAGACTCCCTATGCTGTGGAACAAAATCCCGGTTTATGTGAGGCAGAGCACCTCGCTGGCCTTGTTCAAGAGGAATCTTGACCAATGGATGGGAGATCGCAGATACACCCCAGGGGTTACCTCAGTGTCACTGCTCGACAGAGGCACAGCTAAATAATGGGCATAGTTTCTCCAAACTAAAGGGGTCCCGTAAGCCACAAAACTATGGGCTAGGCTTATAAATGCCCTCGGGCAGATGGCCTAGTATGAACCTATGAACCTATAATATCTTAAAACATAATATAAAGATATTACAGGAGTTTACAAAATCTATAGAATTAGACAAGGTCTTTCCTCTGCTACAACCAATCCATTTGAACCCAAATATCAATATCAACAACAAACTGCTAAATCTCATGGATTACCCCCTAATCAAAGACTGTCTGATCTGGCATATATATATATATATATATATATATATATATATATATATATATATATATATATAAACATAAAGATCAAAAGATACAAGATCTACATTTAGCTTTGAAAGTGAACAACAAATATACCATTATTCTATGTCAAATTAGAGAGATCATATCAACGCTAACAAAAGACATACATATCAATGAAAAGGAAGTTACTAGACTAATTGAAATTATGGAAAACCTATCTAGCAAGGAAAAAAATGCTTTCCAAAAACTACAAAGTGGTAAATCTCACTTAATATAAATCCATTTATCTATACTCTAAATATTGGGATTAACATGGAACTATGGTCACAGAGGAGCAGAAACTCAAATAATCAAATCTACCGTTAAGCTATCTCCTTTTAAAAAACTCATTCACATGCAATTAATGATCAATAACACCTATTTTACACCCTCTGTCCTTAAGAAATTTTATCCCAAATCTCTCCACCATGTTCATGTCGCTCGTTTCCTCATGCTGACCTTATACATGTTCTATGCTTTTGAAATGCACTCACAATCTTTGGTGCTCTCTTAAAGTATGCTTAGAAAAAAATGGGTTATCAGAAATCGACCCTATCCTGGGAACTAGCTATTCTCCACATCACTGATCTCAAGTTACCTTAGCTGAAACACCATGTTCTAATTACCCTCTGTTCACTACTTAAGCTATACATAACTAAAAACTGGTTAGACTGCACCAAAATATCCTGGAACAGAAACACAAATAAATTAATCTATTACCAGAAATTCTGGAAACTCCTCTTTGACCATGTCCTAAGTGATTAGACAAGGGTATGAAATTGAGGGGAAGAACACATGTTGTTTGACTACCGTATGGTCAAAGCAATCCAAACTTTAATTTTTAGGGGGTTTACTCTTTCACATAACTTATAGTTTTATACGTGCAATGTACTGAAGAATTAATGCTTCACCTTTTTGGTTTTCTCATTCTCTTCTCTAATATGATGTGGTAGCACTCTTGTAGATATTGTATATAGTTCTTAGTCTTAGAGTTTATTTTTACTCTTCGGGGATATATTGCATTTCTATCTGTAACTATTACCGATATATCCAAATGTCAGCTTTTATCTGATTTGTATCTGTTACTCAAAAACAATAACATTTTTTATTGGAAAAGAAATATCATAGAGCATGTGTTCAGACTGTTGAAGTAACAGTTTTAGTGTCCAAGAACACTGCAGTACAATTGCAGTACCTGTGCTGAAGTTCACAGTCTGCGCTATCCTCTACAGTGTCATCCTGTGAAAGCAGCTGAAGCAGAACACCAAGAGCTAGGAACAAATGTTCCACCACCATTGGCAAACTCACCACATCCACATGCAGGTGAGGAGTCAGAGAGGCAACCACCAACTGCTGTGGGTGTAGGTAGATGCATGCTTGCACAATATGCCTTCCCTAAGAGGCAATGGATATTGCACATGCCGACCACCTAAGTTGCAGATGTTTCATTTTAGGCACATAAATTCAGTCAAATTAATACCAGGCAATGCTGTCAGCCTTTACTTACCCATGTAATTGCTGCAAACTGCTAGTATCAGACAGAGTCAGCCTGGAATGGCAATAGTTGTAATTGCAGTGCTATCACAGTAAATGTTGAACCTGTAAAAGAAACATAAATATGTAAGAACATAAATGAATGGCAGATACCTCCATACTGTTACTTGTAAATGTACCTAAGCAGAATGTGTGTGAGTTGTCCAGCAATTACATCAATATGTGACATGACTGGGTTCTGTAATATATATTTATGCAGTTTAACAACTAACATGCCTCATGCATCCAAAACACTAGTATTGAAAAACAGTTCAAAGTCTACTTATCCCTACATTCTCACGTGGAGCAATAAGCATGACTGCCATATCAATTATTTCAAGGTAGGAATCTCAACACTAAAATGCTGTAATAAATCATAAAATAATTCCAAATTACATTACCAGTACATATCATAAACACTCAGTTAGCTATCCACCCTGTGCATCAAGCATAGTAGAAATGTAAAACAACAGGCAGACCAAAGAGGACAATAAATACCACTGGCAACAGTTCCAAAAGTACAAATTTATTCAGAAAAATTTAGCGCGTCGACCAACACAACCTTCAAGAAGTCATTTTAACCATAAAAATACATTCCTCTTAAATCCCTATTAAGTTAGTGAACACACTAAATTACGAATGCTGCTTAATTAAACCTACTTACCCAAAATGGCAAAATCCGAAAAGCACGGAACAGTGATTTTTTTCCTAGGGAAAAAAAAAAATCACTGGGCCATTTTCGGGACTTTGCCATTTCCTCCACTGTGGTGCAATCTCGGAGTTGGCATATTTAAGTAGGGGGGTGGGGGTGAAGCCCCCCCACTTTATTTTGTGTTTTTTTTTTTTTTAATGGATTAGTGATGTTTTTCCCATGGAAAAAATCGCTGATCTGTTTGTTCGACATTTTGTTTTTTCAGTGCTAGTGGGTCGATTATATAGTGTTTGCAATTTAATGTGTTCACTTATATAATATAGACCGTTTTTTACATAACATTGGGATTGTTTTACACAACATTTAACTACCATTTGTACAAAAGTTAGAATCATATATAAAGGACACATTTGATTTTTTGAATAAGATTTCATTAGTTCGATTAAACTCAAGAATGTATTGGGTAACATTAGATGTCACCAGTTTGTATATTAATATTAGACATACAGATGGCATAAAGGCATTATATTGTTTTTTATGAGGACAATCCTATATCTAATTATATTGTAGATCTATTGGATTTTTTTTTGTTTGTTAAATAGCTATTTTAGTTTTAACAATCACATTTTTCATCATTTACAGGGGCCAGCCATGGGGGCACCATTAGTCCCATGTATGTACATTTATTTATGGCCATGTTTGAAAGACATTATAGTATAAACATGATTTTTTTTTAAAAATATATGTTTTATACTATTATAGGTACATAGATGATTTCATTTTTATATGTCAGGATGGTGTTGATGAATTGCATAATTCTGTAAGGGATCTACATGATAATATCTATAATTTGACCTTTGATGGATTACAGTTCAGGAAAGAGATTCATTTTCTCGATTTGCATCTTGTAGGTTTAGATACTGGATATATTCAAACCTCTGTACATACAAAATTTCATGATGGAGCACAATTTTTACATGGCACTAGCTGCCACCCCCTCCCATTTAATATACTCTCTACCATATGGTGAATTATTGCGGTTGCATAGAATTTGTAATAATAATGAAGATTTAGGTAGAGAAATTATACAAACTTCTTTAATGTTTGTTAATAGGGGTTATGACAGAACTGCTATTTAAGCTGCTTTAGATAACATTCTTGAGGGAAAGCATATTTCTAACTATGTGAACACTAACAATTTTGCTAGTGTTAATGTGTGTATTCAAGACAAAATGTATTATGTAATGACTTATAACATCTTGAGTGATGAGATATGTAAACAGGTTAAATATTTTTTTGGAAAATTTTAACAAATGATGAAAAACTGAGTAAAATATTGTGTGATAATCCTGTGATTTCTTATAAAACAGGACAGAGTCAAAGTGATAGATTGGTTAGAGCTTACTTTGTTTAACCTGAAGAAAATGTACTTGTTAGTTTGAAACCTAATGGCACATTTCCATGCAGTAGATGCAATGCATGTGAATTTGTGGTAGCAGGTTTCAATAGGATAAATAATATAAAGTTTGATTTGACGGGTTCTTTTTCATGTGTAACTGAGGGCATTGTTTATGCTCTCCAATGTCCCTGCAATTTGGTATACATTGGTGAGAATAAAAGAATGTTTAGGACTCGGCTACAGGAGTATATTAGAGATAGAATAAGACAAAAAGCAGAGAGCTCTGCAGCCGCTCACTTTAATGAATGTCATAATAGTGATTATAAGCTATTGCAGGCTACTATCTTGGGAAAAGTTTTTTTTATAAAAATGGGTGATGCTGCTATGTTAAAGAAAAATGTTGTTATTTAAAGAATTCTTTATTCTGAAATATAATACTCTTGCACCTCATGGATTTAATTGTAAAATTAATTGGAGATATTTAATATAATTAAGGTTTGATTGATTGCTTTATTAATTGTTTTATTGTTTTATTGTGGTATGTATTTAAGGGGAATGTATTTTTATGTTTAAATGACTTCTTGAAGGCTGTGTTGGCCAAGGCACTAAAGTTTTCCGAATAAATTTGTACTTTTGGAAATGTTGCCAGTGGTATTTAATAACAGATATGTAACCCTGAATAAAAAGAAATAAGGTTATTGCACAGAGAATATCAAATGGTCACTGAGACAGGATGAACTACAATCCTGATTAATGTCTCATGTAGCTGGTATCTGTGGGTTCTGTATGGGCACTCTACCTCCCGGATTCAGCAAACATCCGTGCAGGAAAAACTTATTCCTGCACGGAAGGGACCGTTCCTATGCAGCATGGTAGCGTGTCATGCATATGTATGAAGGTGTGCTGCTGTGCTGTAAAACATACACAGGGATGTGTACAAGCACAGGGGGCATGTTTGAGAGCAGTGCTCTCACAATACACACTCCCCCTGAACACCAGAACTGCCATACAGCAATTTACAAAGAGCAAGATCGCTCATTACACCTCTCAGTCTGTTAGATTAAGAAATCTGGACAAAGCCATAAGGGACAATTGCCAGTACAAACTTAGAAAGTTGATAGAATAACAGGTTTAGCATTAGCAGGAATTTTCTGATGGATATGAAGTATAAAACGCACACCTCACAAACCGTTAGAGCAAGAAATCTGGACAGAGCCATAAGGGACAACTCTGAAACATTGCCATTACAAACTTAGAAAGTTGATACAATAACACGTTTAGCATTAGCATGGATTTTCTGAAGGGTATGAAGTATAAAACGTAAATGTCTGTCAATACTGTGAAACTTCAATCTGAAATGATATGCCAGAGAGCCACAGGTTTATGAAAAGTGGACCAATAATATAATGTAAATATCTGGATATACTGTGAAAAGTTAAATGTCATCAATGTTTGTAAAGCACAGGCCCCAACAAATAATTGTTTTTCACATCTGCAATAAAGTTTAAGCATAGCTGCACAGGTGTGCCCATTGCTTAGTTATGCACCCAGCTGAAATGGCATGATAAGTTAAATAGCAATAGACATCCAACATAAGCAGTAATGCAATAGTGCAGCGGTTAGAGCGTATGCTTTGTATGACCCCATTCATGGTTGAAGCCTCACCAATGCCATTTCTTATTTTTTGTATGTGAAATCATTACAATTTTAATTTATTTGCATATTTATGTAGGAAGTAACTTATATTTCTCAACCAGAGTAGTGTATTAGGCCCAGATGTGAGGTGTCAGTGTAATAAAGTTGCGAAACCCCCAAATAAACACAAGTGCCCCATGCAGTATAGTCACACAAGAATAAATGTAATGAAAATGCATTGGGGGATGTCAGGGAAGGTAAACAAATTTATAATATGTAATGAATGATGAATCAATCCCATATAGGTGGTAGTCCAAAAAATAAAACATAAGCAATGCTAAGCATTGCACAGCTATACTGACCAGGTGTAAGCCTTGGGTAAATAGGAATGCTAAGCAATGAGTAGCCCAGCTAAATGGATTTACCCATTGCTAAGCAATGCTGAACCTTTCCCTTTAAGAACTTCCAACCTTAGCTATGCAGGTCTGACCGTAGCTTAGCTTAACTCAGCATATTCAAAACCATCCAATCACAGCAAAGGGTGGGAAATCAGCCATATTTAAACCTTGCAGGTGGGAATACAGCTCATAACTGGTTGTAGCTCCCCACTGTAGGCAGTATGACAGGTGTCGGAGAGGTCATGCGTTTTCATGGACAGCGCTGAGGCATACAGGATTCCAAGGTCATGGAAAGGACTCCTTGTAAAAAACACGATATGAGACTGCTGCAGGACCAGTACCAGGGCTCCCATTACAAAGCAGAATCCTGGGAAAGTCTCACCTGTGATCTCACCAGTGCCACTAGTATCCTTCAGACTGGTGAGCAGGACTGGCACTACTATGCCAACTTGAAGCAGAGGAAGAGGGAGCTCTTAGAACAGTGGGTCCAAGAATCAAGACAGAGGGGTGATGTCACAGCAGTGTGTAAGTATTCACAGCAATAACTGTTTACCAATGTCTAGCCTGTGTATGTGATGGATAGGTATGCATAAATATTTCTCTATTTTCATTACAGCACCAGCTGAGTGGGTTGCGAACCAGGAAGCCCATGCCAGCAGGTTGTAAAAGCTGCATCGTGAGGCTGATGCGTAGCAATCTAGCTTGTAGTATTCATAACAAATAAATATAAAGGAGTAGAATGTCACCTGGCATTATTAAAAATGGGTATGGTTTAAATTGAATAAAGCAAACAATATTACAGTAATAGTCTCATATAGGTCATATATTAATAAAATGTAACTGCCTGTGAATAAAAGTCTAAACCCTGGACTGGTTGTGTTTACTCTGGTATGGTATGATTTGAAATGTGTACAGGTTATACATAGCAACTATAGCGCTGAAAGCATTAAACAATCAAGTCTTCATCTAGCGAAGTTAGTGCCTCTATAACACACGAGATTAACTGATATTACAAATGTCATGCACCAAGATCTGATATCTGAATAGTAATGTTGTGTTAACCACTGTTTTCCACACTGTGCTATGTGAACAGGTATTTATAGGAATATATGTATAAGAATGTTGTAAGTACAAGGTCAGCTCATACAACAAAGAGAAAATGAGAAAGAAATCATTCAAGGACAAACCCACAGTTTCTCAATAGCTCCCTGTGATGAAGCATGAACTTGTTATACTTTTTAGCAGAAACAGCCATGGTTCGAATCCCGGGAGTGATAGTAAGCTGTATCCATAATTTCAACTAGGATTTTGTGAAAATGTGTAGAATTTGTCAGGTAGTATTAATAAACATTCCCTCCACAGGTCTTCCAGGTAAGATAAGGTATATACCTACCACCCTAGAACACCAAAAAGGAAAAAAACTAAGGGTAATGCTGCTCAATGCCAGAAGTCTCAATCTCAAGATGCACGCACTCGAGGCCCTTCTCAATATGGAGAACATCGATGTCTGTGCTGTGACAGAAACCTGGTTCAAGGCTCCTGAGAGCACCCCAGCACTAACAGGTTTCACCTCATATCATGCGTTCCGGCCCCAAAATTCGGACAACACCAAGAAAGGAGGGGGGGGTGTCCATATTCATAAAGGACACCCACACCTCAAGGTAGGTGGCAACGCACGATGCATCGGAGACCATCCAGGTGCAATTAACCATAGGCAAGACTGCTCTGCAATTTGTAGCATGTTACAGGCCACCCTCTCAAACTCAGGAACCTCACATGGCCTTCCTGAAAACATTGGAGGGGATAAATGTATCTCCAAACACCATCATACTAGGTGACTTCAACTACCCTAATATAGACTGGGAACACTACTCAAGCCCGAACACTCTAACCCAAAGATTCCTGGAGTTCATAAACTCAAATGCCATGGAACAACTAGTCACCATCCCCACAAGAGGAGAAAACATACTTGATCTCATCATCACGAACATGGGAACAAAATGTTCAACACCGGAAGTATACCCCTCACTGGTGAGATCAGATCATAAACTAATCTCGCAGGAGGTCCTCATCCCGCCCCCACCTGAAACAAAAAAGACCACAGTGAAAAACTTCTCAAAAGCCGATTTCACACTTCTAAAAACTAGTGTGGTCTCCTTTAAGGCCCCTGAGCCAGTGGTAAACATTACTCAAACCGCTGAATCACTTACAAATGCCTTCTACCAGCACCTACAGGACTGCATGGATCAGGCAATCCCAAACAAAACTAAGACTCTGTACCAAAGGCAAGCATCCAGTCTGGTGGACCCCAGCCATAAACAAGCTCTACAACAAAAGGAGGAAGCTACTACAAGATAGAGCAAAATCCTTGAAAGGTAAGACACCTTTGATCATTATAAGTAAAAAACTAAGAGCTCTCATAAAATCATCCAAGGCAAATTTTGAGAGAAAAATCGCCAAGGACTCTAAAGACAATCATAAGGCCTTCTTTAGCTATGTTAGAAACCTAGGAGGAAACTCCCAGATATGCTCAGAATTAGTTCAAAATGATGTGAAAATTACTGAACCTACACACATTGCTAACATACTGGCTGACAGGTTCAGTGGAAACTCCCCCCCCCCCTCCCCCCCAAAAAGAGAGATATCTATTCCAGAGGATTGTAGCCCCCCAAACATCTCCAACGCCCAGGTGAGAACTGCCCTCACTAAGGCAAAAAACACAGCATCCATGGGACCGGATGGTGTCCCCGGCTGTGTGCTTCATGAACTCAATGAGGAATTAAACCCACAGTTAGGACAGCTGTTTAATCTTAGCCTCACCTCAGGATATGTACCCAAGGAGTGGCGCACGGCGATTGTGGTCCCACTTCATAAGGGCAGTGCCTCCACAGACCCTGGAAATTACCGCCCCATTAGCTTGACAAGCCTTATCTGCAAAGCCATGGAGAGGATCATAATGGAACTCATAAATAAAGACATAGGGAACTTGCAGACTTTGGATCCAACCCAGTTTGGCTTTGTCAAAGGCAGATCCTGCCTCTTAAACTTGGTTGACTTTTTCGAGACAGTCACCAAGGCCATTGATGAGGGAAAGGCAGTCCATACAGCCTACCTCGACCTGGCAAAGGCCTTCGACACAATACCCCACTCAGGTATCATTGAAAAACTCATCAGCTTGAATGTAAACCCATACATCACAAGATGGGTTGCAAACTGGCTAAGTGACAGAACCCACAGGGTCAGAGTTGCTGGAGCCATGTCAGACACAAAGCCTGTCACAAGTGGTGTCCCACAGGGCTCAGTCCTGGGTCCACTCTTGTTCGGCATCTACTTTTCTGAAGTACAAGCAAACACAGGAGGGTTATGGTTGACAAAGTTTGCAGATGACTGCAAACTGGGCGCCATAGTCGAAAACACATCTGACACAGATATCCTCCAGAAGGGCCTCACAGAAATGGATAACTGGTGCCAGAGCCATGGCCTGAAGTTAAACGCCAAAAAATGCATAGTCATACCCTTTGGGAAAAACAAGGTTACCCCTAGCTACCATATAGGTGGCAATCCACTGAGCACAGAAAAAGCCATCAGGGATCTGGGGACCCAAGTTGACAGTAGCCTTTAGTTTGACACTCATGTTGCTAAAGTAGTTAGGAAAACCTTCTATATCGCCCACCTGATCATGAAGGGATTCACATCTAGATCAAGGGAGGTCATCGTCCCCCTGTACTCATCACTCATTAGACCTATGATTGAGTACAATGCCCCATTCGGAATGTATCTGACCAGACACCTGCTGCAGCTTGAAAGGCCCCAAAAGTTCCTCACCAAAAGGATAAAGGGTCTCAAAAATATGTCTTATGCTGCCCCACTGAAAGAACTCCAGCTCTATTCAGTCTCATACCGCTTGCTCAGAGGTGACCTGTGCCTGACATATAAGGCCATGTCAAACCCAGATTTGATGAATATGCTTCACCTCAAAAAATCTAGATCCCTCAGAACCACAAGGGCGGGAGACTTAAACCTTGACACGGTTATAAATAGAACGTGCTGGAGGGACAGATTCATCACCCAGAGACTCCCTATGCTGTGGAACAAAATCCCGGTACATGTGAGGCAGAGCACCTCGCTGGCCTTGTTCAAGAGGAATCTTGACCAATGGATGGGAGATCGCAGATATACCCCAGGGATTACTTCAGTGTCACTGCTTGACAGAGGCACAGAAAAATGATAGGCATAGTTTTTACTCAAACTAAAGGGGTGGCGAAAGCCACATAACTATGGGCTAGGCTTATAAATGCCCTTGGGCAGATAGCCTAGTATGAACCTATGAACCTATGAACCTATGAACCTATAAAGTAGCTATAAGAAGGCTGTAGTTATACTGTGTTCAACACCCATGGTCCAAACCCAAGGCTGTAAATGACAGCAAGATAAGTGCATACACCAAGTGGTCTCCCCCAAGAAATATTCTGAAGTGTCATGCTGTCACAGCTGCAGGTCCATGTATGTGTGTGTGTGTGTGTGTGTGTGTGTGTGTGTGTGTGTGTGTGTGTGTGTGTGTGTGTGTGTGTTTGTGTGTGTGTATGAGTGCACATATGTGACCCTGACTATGGGAATATGGGTAGAAACAGTCATGGGGTATTAACAAACATTCCCTCCACAGCTCTACCAGGTAAGAGAAAGTTCAAAGTAGCTATATGAAGGCTGTCATTATACGGTGTACAAACATACCACTGCCCAACCAAAGGCTATAGTTGTAATACTACCTGCAGTGTAATGAGTAGAGCAATGATCATTAAAGCTGTGACCACTGCAAGAATCTACATTTGTTAACTGACATCTCACTCTCCCTCCCCCACCGACATCTCTCTCCCTCCTCCAACTTATCTTCACCAATAATCTAAACACATAAATGAATGGGTATGTTTTCCACCAAAACTACTGTTGGGACATGTGTCCTGCTGTTGTAAAAGCATTGAAATGTATTCCTATTAATAGTCCCTGTTCAAATACCATCATTGATGGCTTGCTGCTATCAATCGAACCCGCATGCTGGTGTAATGCCCACTGTGATTCCATATATGCATGTGTTCTGCTTGCTATGCAAATGTTCCAAATCTGTTATATTGGGTTAGTGGAAATACTCATGCATGCTGTTATAACTAATCCTGGAATGTGTTTAGTATTACTAACCAACATATGTTCTAAAACTGCAATACCATAGCACATCAGGGAAGGCCGATCCCAGTGGATCTGCCTCTCCTGCCTCATCTGGCCATGGATCCAACAAAATATAACTCCAGAGGCACACCACGACAATCGGAGCCGACCTTCAGAAAAACAGTTTAATGCAAATAAAACACACAAAGCAAAGGCCAGTAAGCACTTTCATGTTTCACTGAACGCTTCTTCAGACTTAAAAAAATTCACATTTCTTTGGCAGTTAATGAATATACAGGCATAATTAAAATGCACCAATAGGAAGGCTTTCTGTTACATCAGTGATTAATTCAAAAAAATCAATCACATCTTTCTAAAATGTATATAAAAAAGCATTTACACTGAATATTCATGTCAAAAGCCTATTAATGCCTTAAAATATATATATACATAAATAAAATCATGTACATTTACTTAATACAAAAATTATATAAAAAATATAAAAAAAAATATATAAACTGCTTAAAATGTGTATATATATATATATATATATATATATATATATATATATATATAAAACTAAAAGCTACATCATAAAAGCATATATTCTAGTAAAAACTAATCAGATGCTGCTTAAGCTGTGTACATCTCATCACAAACATTCACTGAAACATCATGCATCTGTATCATAAGTGAATTATAATTAACCTATAACTATTCATACATAAACTAAAGCAGTATATATTCAAAACATAGATTTGAAAACTTGCGTGTATTATGAACAGAGATCTACCTATTCAATAAAACTATTGGGTAAGAGGTCTATCTTTCAGAAAGGGTTTGAGTGGTACCCTATCATTCAGACCATGCAACCTGTCTGCTTGTAATCTTAATATCCATTTAGCTTCCTGCTTCTCAGTCTGGTTCCTAGCATCTCCTAGTCTATTGGTTTTATGTATCAACTCCATCACTGTAAACTGAAATCTATGTGTAGTGTCTGTGTTCATCACATGCTTGGCAAGGGCATTACTTTTATCTTCCTTATTTGTAGCATATATGTGCTCCCTGACACACTCTCTCAAAGTCCTGTTGGTCTTGCCGATGTAAACTGAGGTGCACTTCTGACATACGGCTAAGCAGACAAGATCTCTTGTCTTACAATCTGCATATATCTTGAAAGAGAACACCTGTCCTGTGTCTGGATGGGTGAACTCTTTCAGTCCAGACATGAAACTGCAGTGACTGTATGCTCTACATGGAAATGTTCTCACTCTAACAGCTCTAATCCATTCCCTTCAAGTCTTTTCATAGCACAAAAGTCTCTTTAATGAATAAGTGTTCTTATAAATGAGGTTAGGCATATCTCCTGCTGCTTCTCTTACTTTGTTATCAAGAGTCAGTATGTGTCAATTCTTCTGGATAATATCCTTAATATTTCTGTTGTTGGTGGTGTAGGGTATTATCAACCTATTGACTCTGTTTGTACTTGTGGTCCCTTTCCTCTATGTATCATGTCTATTCATGTCCCTCTTGACATAGGGTTTACCTGTGGTATTCCTCCTAATCACATCTTCATTATGTATATTATCAGTTTCATGTCTATGGTACCCTCTGTCCTTAAATTCATTCTCCAAGCCATACAACCTATGCTGGAAAACTGAATCTTCACTGGTGAGCCTCGAGGCCCTCAATGCCTGGCCTTTAACTATGTACCGATAGATATGTGATGAATGCATGCTCATGCAATGTAATATGGCATTCTTCCTGCAGGTCTTCCTGAACATTTCTGTCTGTATGACTCTGTCCTGTTTGTGTACAAGCACATCTAAAAATTCTATATTGTCCATAGACCATTTCCCTGTGAAGGAGGGAAACTCAGTAGTGCCATTTATGTATTCTGTAAAATCTATGAGGCTCTCTTCACTACCCCTCCAAACCAGAAAAACGTCATCAACAAAACGCTTATAGTATTTAATCCTGGTAGTGTACTGTGTGTTCTGCATTATGTATGTATCCTCCCAATATGCCATTACCAGATTGGGATAGGAATTGGCACATGGAGTTCCCATCGGCACCCCTTTCAGTTGTATAAAAAAATTTGTCATCATACAAGAACACATTGTTTTTCAAAATAAAATCCATAAGCATTGCACACATAATGATCAAATCTCTGGCCATATCTTTCTCTATCAAAAATAGCCACATGTAGTCTATGCCTGTCTTGTTGAGTATACTGGTGAACAGTGAAGTAACGTCCAGAGTGACCAACAGGTCTTGGGATATATAATTTCCTGCTGTCATGTAATCCGTTAATGTCTCTAAGAAGTGTTGGGTGTCTCTAATCACGGAGGTTGTCACATTCACTATACATCTAAGTTGTTTTTTCTAAATAGACTGACATGGACTCTGTCAACCATCCCTTGCTCGACACTATGGGTCTCATGGCTGGGTCTAGCATGTTCTTATGCACCTTCGGTAGTCCCCTTATCACTGGAATCACAGGTTTTTCAATCAAAAGGTATTTATACAGTTCAAAGTCTATCACATTGCAAATAAACAGATCATGCAGTGTACTATGCACTTCTTTTATGGTTCTATCTAGTTGTGTAGCATTCATATTCTGAAATGTCCCTATCTCTCCAAACAAATCATTCATTTTCCTAGCATAGAAATTCCTGTCCATTACAAAAATAACTCCACCCTTATCGGCGGGTCTAATCACAATGTCCTCATTGTTCTGCAAAGCTTTAAGTGCTTCTCTTTCTTCACTGTTTAAATTGTAAAAATCACCTCTGCCTCCTTTTGATATTGTTAACAAGTCCCTCTCACATGCTTTTTCAAATACTTTTAAAAGGGGATGGAGCTGGGGTACAAACTTGGAAGGTTTCTGAAGATTATCACTTGCAACATTACTGTTATTCTCATACATAATACTGAGACTTACCTTCCTGGTAAACAGTTTAATGTCCAACATCAAATCTACAAAGTCAGTATTTTTCTCAGAGCTAAACGAAAGTCCTTTGTTCAAAAGTCCTCTTTCAGTTTCACTTAAAGTGTGGCTGGAAAGATTAATGACTATGTCCGATTGATCGGTCGTAATACCTTCTTCTGAAACTCCAACCTCTCTTCCGATTATTTGTGCATCATCATCCTCGACTGGGGTCTCCAGGCTTGCTTCTGAAATGCTCAGAAAGGTAGAGGAAAAGGGCAAAATGGAGTTATACTTTCCAATGCTGTCACCATCTCTTGTGTCGGTTTATCCTTCCTGTGAAGATCTTGTGAACATGATGCTTTCCTTACTCCATTCTGTGTATCACCACTCATACTCTCTATCCCTTGCTGCAAGCCGATGTTTGTATCACTAGTTAAACTAAAAGCCAGTTTGTTCTTAAGAGTGCTAACCCCTTCCTCATTGTCGTTAGACTCAGTTACTGATGTAGTAGGAAGTGATGTTGTGACTCGCGATTGGTTACTGTAAGTAGGCTGGGTCAAGTCTCGAATCCTGATTGGTTCCCTCAGCTACGAGAAGGCGTTCCCTTTTTGAAAATCTGTATAGTCTCTCTCGAGCTTCTTCTTCTTTGACTGCATTAATTTGTTGTCCAGAAATGCTAAATGTGTGCTTAAATCAAGTAGAAAATCATTTATATCACTTACTGACAATGCGGCTGATAATTCATGTTGTACACTCGTCGCCTCTTCCATGATCCCTCTCTCAATATCCATGTACTGCTCAATTAGCAACCACATGTACCCATAGCTAGTCTCAATATTCAGTTGCTGCCACTTAGTAAGTAAAGTTGTATACGTATTGCCAAAAGTGGGCATCTTCAAAACCCGCAAGCCCCTCGGTACAATCTTGAAGCAGAGGCAAGCCTCCATGTGCTTCCTCTTCCACTGTGTATGCTTTAGCTTATTCAAACTGTTCTCCAGTTTCCTAGTTAACTGGATCACATTGATATTATGTGCTGTTTCAGTACCTTGATTAGCAGTGACCGTTAGGTCACCCCTTCTCAATTACATAAGCAGATTTGTCTCTGCTTTAAGTAGTCTCGTGAAAGAAATTTCTTCTCTCTGTTTGGAACTGTCTCCCATCGCAGAGCTCAAAAAATTAAAACTTGGGCCAGCGGTCTCTCCTGTCATATCCCCTCACTGTGGTACAACATAGATACACTCCGAAATAGGAACATCTGGCCATGGAACTGGGCCCCAGCACATCTGGGACCCACCCTGGGAACTCTTCGTGCACTGTTCCTGAAACACCCTCATGTGGAATCACATCCAGGGATGGGGCTCACCCCCCTGGGCACAGGTGCAGACAGGATCCTGTCACCCGAAGCTAGGTCCAGGGTCTGGTGTGTAGCGAGCTCCGCAAGGAATTTGGAGAAATGCTACGCCAGCTTGAGGGCCGCATGGCACATTTAGAGGGTCAGCCTGCCCCTCCTGCTCAGCCCCCAGCACAGCCACCTTTGGGGCTGTGAAGGTGCAGTGATAAATGCTCATGGGTGTGGACCTCAATCCCACTGTATCCATTTGGGGGCTCATGGGCTTCTGATTACCAAACACCCCCCATCCAAGGTGTTTACCCCTCCTCACATGTCCTATACCACCACTGTATGCTGTCTTGTCTGTCTTACTACCCAACTTACCTCCCTTAATATACCTACTATCCTTCCCCAACATCCCACTCTCACCTTAAAAAAAAAAGGGCAATTTGTCCCCCCCAAAAATTTCACCCCATACGTAGCTGACTATTTCGCACATGTGTCCACTGGACACGTGTAATCTTCTCTAATTGGTTTCACAACAAATTATTGTTGTCCTCACCCCTCTCTCTCAGGGGTTTGAGTGTCCGAATTAATAATGCTATTCCACTCTACTAAAACAAGCAACCTTACCTTCTCTATACTCTCCACCAGCAAAACCCAAATCACCCCTGTCACTGAGGCTAAACTCCTAGGAGTTACCATTGACCAGCAACTCAAATTCACGAAGCACATATCAACAAACATCACTAAAGTCCACAAAAAGCTAGGTTTCCTCTATCGCTGTAACAGTTATCTAACCACCGAATCTCGAATTGCATTAGCCAAGACCCACCACCTATCTTCTCTGCTTTATGCATCCCCAATTCTAACTAATCTTTACAAAACTGACCTTAATAAACTTTCCATCTATTACAACAAAATAGCTAGATTCGCTACCAATGCCAAATCATGATTCCACCACTGCCTTTCCTACAAGCCTTGCACTGGCTTGAATTTCCAAGCCTATTAAGGTACCATCAACTCCACCTAGCTCATCTAATTCTGTACTATCTTGAGAAAAACCCTGACCTGACTGGCAAGCTGAACTTCTACAATTCAAATAGACAACTTTGGTCCTTCTTACAAAGCCTTAATCAAAACCATCACATGCAAAAACAACTCTGGGGAATCACTATTTTCCCATGAAATATCAAAAATATGGAACAACCTTCCCCCGACCTCAGACTTCAAAACTCCACAGCCTCCTTAAAAAACCTACTTAAAACATACCTCTTCACCAATCATCTATGCAGCTGTATTTGACCCCCCCCCAAAGCCTTGTCCACTTACTATTTCTACACCCCATCTGTCCTCTGTCCTGGACAACACAAACAACACCATCTAACTATACCTATCCATGTGTGAGCAATAACCTATATATGAGTGTGTGTGTGTGTGTGTGTGCGTGTGTGTGCGCGCGCGCGCGCGCGTGTGTGTGTGTGTGTGTGTGTGTGTGTGTGTGTGTGTGTGTGTGTGTGTGTGTGTGTGTGTGTGTGCATCATACCTCTCAACCTGGAATCATCAAAAATCTGGACAAGGCCTATGAAAAATAGGTACAAATATGTACGCTGATTAACATCTAATTTGCATACATAATTATGTAACCCCACCCACTCCGATGGAATTGTGGGATACCAACTTTCAAATGCAAACTGAAGAACAAACAACCAAAATATGGCACCAGATTCCAATGTCCTATTACCTGGCTATTTCGCCCATTTACCATAAAAACTAATGTGTGCATACTGCTTTACTTCTACAATCAATGATTTGGATTTTATTTTTACATTTTGCAGCATATCAATGCACAAACACTGACAGACATCTGATCAACAAAGCAATACTGTCCCACAATGAAAACAGACTTGGCATTAAAACTTCTCTGCCCTTGAAACTCACAAGCGTTGAAACCCACACCACATACAAAGAAAATGCATCTGGCCAGCTGTGGATAAAGATTACCTTTGGGCTGTTTTCAAATCATTGGCCCATTGCACACAAAACAAGAAACATACATGTGTTCTTTTCTTTGATACACCTTCCTAAGTTATATTCTTTGTATAATACAGCACACTTGTTAGAATGCATTTTAAATTTATTGTTTGAATGAACATTTTCCAGTAGGCTGTACTGTAGGCAATGAAAAAAAATGCATGAACCAGTAATTACAAAACTGCACAATTCACAACATTTCTGTCATAAAAGTCTACTTCCACACCCAAACTATAAACAGAATAACAGTAGTGTAAGCCATAGGCATCTTGCACAGCTTCTCACACTTATTCTCAAATAAAGCTTTTTTGGGGGGAGGGGGCAAAAGGTCAAAAACCAGGGACACATTTTAAACATTGCTTGTATAATTTTGGAAAGTTGCTAGAATAAAATGCTGTGCTATCACCATGCATGTTACTGACAAGTCTTGAAACCAGAATCCTATATACTACAGTCAGTGCAACGTACCACTATGCTAAATCAGCAGTTTGAAAAAATAGAAAGACTGAAACTTAATGGCTATCATTTAGTGAATTCAGTTCTCACTTCTCACTATAGCTCTCAGCCTCTTAACACAAAAAAAACCTGGACAAACAACAAAACCAATAATGGGGGAATATAAATTGTGTTTTCACCATAGCTCTCAACTTTTAGCACAAAAAAAATCTGGGCAAAGCTCAGAAGAAATAGTAGTGGTTAGGGACGTATCCCTTTACCCTGTACGAAAGCTACAGGGTTTGAGCCCAAATACCTCTTGGCCACCAGGTCTTATTACATTGGGGGGCATTTTCACACACAAAATATGGATTTATTTTATTTTTAAAAATAAGCAGCTCAAATAAACTATTTTTTTCTCATGTTCTAATGAGAAGATACATTTTGAAAAGCATTTTATTATGCATAAAGAGTATAAGGGGCACCAATTGTGTGAAATGCATTATAACAGTTTTCTTAGAGCTATTCTCAGCCCTCTACCATAAACATCAATGACAGGGCTTAAAAAATCAGGGACAGATGAACAATGTTTTAGACAAAGCCTTAAAAGAAAAACATTTCTCACTGACTGAAAATGATGTGCATATGATAGAATGCCTTCTGGAATCGTTAATTTTCCTTGGCAGAAACATATGTATTTAAGAACAGATCATGGCAGTTTTTCATGCAGAATAAGGGATGCCCTTAAAAATTAAATAAAGTGAGTTATGTTTAAGCTATTGCAAAGTCTGAATGGAATACGAACAGATCATGGCACTGAAAACATCATGCCCTTTTTGCTGTCTCCTGAACTGTTGCTCTGGTGACATCAAAGCTTCAGAAGGACTGCTTTACAAGAACCTCATTTACATATTAAGAAGGTTTGTTTGAAATCCACAAGCTTGTGTCAAACTGCTCTGCTCTGTGACTGTTACTTAGCTGCACTATTATATATAATGACAAAGACATTAATGGCTAGAGAAAGGATAAATAGTGACATAATTCTTCAAATTCTTCTGATATATTAAAAACCCTAAGTGTGAACACAAACACAGAAACATATACTACCAGTTCACCTGGAGTGAATCTTACTCTATTGGAAGAGAATCCATGTACCTCCAGCGCAGAGGGGCTTTGCCCCAGACAATGTATCTAACACTTTACACAAACTCCTATTTTTGTTTGTTGGATTGGGAGAATACTTATAAATACCATAACCATGAACAGTATATACATCCTGCCAAATTAGCAATTTCATTACAGAAAAATTAAAAAAATAAATCACAGCTATAAACAGCTATAATCCTCATAATTACAATGGACACCTTTATTCCACATATATAGTTTGTGACCTTGCATTGCAGTATTAGAAACAATATTTCTAGATGTGCACAGACAGGAGATGTTTGGCCAATAGTTAAAAACTTGTAGATAGAATATAACATAATTCACTGTATGCTCAAGGAAAACAGAAAGGGACTTTTACATAACTCAATGGAGTAAGAAAAATATAAAAGTATGTATGTTCCAATGAAAATAGGCTCAAGCACAACTGATGGGATAACTAAGCAGTGCAGAAATGGGCAGAATTGTTTTTTTACAATTAAAATGTAAGTGAAGAGAAAGGAAAGCTATAAGGAAGAATGTAAAACAACTTTTTAAAAAAGAACTGAAATATACTTCAGATCAATCAGATGTTTTGAACAAGGCATCAAGTGAAAAAGCAAACACTATACTCTCAAAAAAATGAATATCAGTACAATGCAGAAATATCTATGTAAATTTGTGCATTTGTACTACAAACATACACCTTTATTATTTCCTTACCTAATTCCCCAACCGAGTCGGAGTGCTTTATCCATCCCACGTTTACCCGCTCGCGCTGCCTGGCAGGCCTGCTGATTGGAAAAATTAAACCCCTACTACTGCTGCCTGTAATTCTTGTTGCTGCTATATTCCTGCTCGCATCCAGCTTGAAAAAAAAATAAAATAAGCATTACTGCCATTACTAACCATTAGTGGTGCTGCCTGGTTCTCGCTACTGTATTCCTGCTCACAGCCAGCCGGAAATAATGACTTGAGCTCCCTGAGCTCAATTCCGACTGGCTGGTAGCCCTGACGGCGCTGACGTCATCACGCACGTGATGACATCAGCTCCGACAGTGCGATTTTTAAAAAAATAAAAAAAATTAAGCAAAAATATCGGAAATGAAGGGGTGTCAATCGGGAATCGTGGCACCCCTTCATTTGGACCCCAAAACTCGGTAAATACTGAGTAATTCGGTATGGTTGGGAGGTTTGGTGTGCATGTGTGTGTATATATAATACATATATATATATATATATATATATAATATATATATATATATATATATATATATATATATATATATATGTATATATATATATGTATATGTCTGTGTGTGTGTGTGTGTGTGTGTGTGTGTGTGTGTGTGTATATATATGTGTGTGTGTGTGTGTGTGTGTGTGTCTGTGTGTGTGCATATAATATATATATATATATATATATATATATATATATATATATATATATACATATATATATATATATATATATATATATATATATATATAGTGTGTATGTATGTATATATGTGTATGTATTTGTATGCATATATCTGTATGTATACTCTTGCATGTATATCTGCTTGAATGTACATATGGAAAACATAAACATTTATATAATCTTATTCAGTTGTGAATTATCTTGCAATGCTCTATCAGGTTCTTATCTACTTTCATTGTATATTCTGTACACTTGTATTTTCAACCAAAAGAAGGAATATCCTCTTAGTATACTCACAGATGTAAAGTCTACAATCTGTATGCTACTACTCTGTAATGTCTCTTTTGTAAATTTCTCTTCTCTCTGTAAATTTATGGAGTTTTTCTCCCCCAGGACAACGCTGAAAATGGACACTTGTTGTCAGTCAGACTATCCTGGCAAACAAATGTTAAATAAATAAAATGTTAAATAAATAAAGTTTACCTCCAAATTCAGTATATGTGCACAGCTGTTGCTGTAGAAGAAATGGCTAGCTATGGACATTCCCTACTCCCAGCCTGCACATCCCTAGCTATCTGTCATATTGTTTTACCCTTTTCATGCCCCCCTTCTCATTACTTTCTTATCACCCCTTTTTTTCTTTTATTTTAAAGAAATTAGCACGGGATAAGAGGGAGTAAGCAGTAGTAAGTGGGAGTAAGCCTGTTTGTGTGATGCTAAGAAATGCCTACACAGATTAGCCTGTTTGTAAGCATATTTAACCAGAGGTTAGCATTGCTTACTGCTGCACAAACCTGCTTAAAGCCGCTTTAAAGCACCTTAATAACCCTGACTCAATCAGCCCTTGTTCTGCTAAGCAACAAAATAAAGAGCCCATACAAGTCTTGAACCTAGTGTTCTGTACACTATAATCACAGCAATTAACCACTAAGCCACCTGAGCTACAAGAATGTCTCTTGCTTTTTCAAATATATCATTCAGTGCACGTACTGAATAGTAGTGAACAACTGCTTTGACTACTACAGTTGTTTATTACTTGTTAGTGAAAATAGTGTTGAATCAGTCATGTTTTTATATCTAAATATACACATAGATAAATATGGTGGGATACATCTGAGAAGGTGAATACAACACTCATGTTTACTCATAAAAAAGATATATATATATATATATATATATATATATATATATATATACATATACACATATGTAGATATATACATACATACACACACACACACACACACACACACACACACACACACACACACACACATATATATATATATATATATATATATATATATATATATATATAGATGTATAAATATATATATATATATATATATATATATATATATATATATATATAGATAGATAGATAGATAGATATAGATATATGTGTGTATATATTACATATGCCCATAACATGTAGTGGAGTCATACCTCAGCAGCATAACTCTCAACCTGTTTGTGCAAGAGAACGTAATGTAAGTATTTCAGTTATGAATGTAGAATGTTGCAACAGTAACAGGGGTTGTGTCAACATATATCTTGTGAAGGAAGGCTCTTCTGAAACTGACATGTATGCCATCAGTTACTGACAGACATCACAATCACAGTAATGATCCTGTGGAATACAGCAGAAATATGAGCAATAAATGTGGACAGTCTGAAACAATCTGGTCAGTTGATAGATATACACAGAACTCCTTAGTGCAAAAAAATGTGGACCAAGCCTGACAAAGGGGAAGTTTAAAACCATGAAAATGGGGATGTATCACAAATACTGGAGTAGATAAGCTCACACAGTTGATGCATTCACAACCTCCTGTCTGTTCTAACACATATTTACTGGAAGAGAAGAGGTCCCAAGCCCACATACTTCCCACTAGTTAGTGACATACATCTTCACAGCATCCCACTGCTTTGTCAAAAATACACAACACGTATGGTGACCAGGCAACAGTACATCTGACAAAATATCTGGACATAACATCACACTAGGGTGAATACATTGAGCTGTTAGGCATGTCACCAAGCACGGACTAAACTACATGCAGACTGCCACAACACTAACCCAATTTTCCTATGGGGGAATACACATGTAATTTCAAATATAGGAGGCACTACAGGCATGCAACAGCATGGAGTAACAGACACCAATGTGAAAGTGCATACCCAAAACCAATCTCAACACAGTCACAGTCACATAATGGTAAGCCTAATTAATAGTACAGTATATGGACTGTGTGAACAAAACCCATCATATTTGCCACTCACACACTAACCCTACATATATTGGTTCAATTCACAGTGTAGTCTGATGCCTGACTGTGGTATGTGGCATATCTCAGTCTGGCCCTACAAACATATAAGCTGATAGGGTACCAGAAACTGGAGCAGCATGCAACATCAGATAGAACAGAATCAAGAACACTGACATTTACATCAGTCAATACACAGGCCAAATAACATATTCACAATACACTGCTATACAATACTGACACTCTGTCAACAATCACCATAAGTACACAGACCTCAGTATTGCACAGACTACAACAGAATATCCAGGTTATGTCCTGAAATATAAGGCCTCCTATACATAACATGTCTGGCAGTCTGATATATCACTGGCTTGATATCAGGAATGATGTCAGTAAATAATGATATACTGTACATATTCACCTCTTACTGTGTGACGTATGGACAAAGGGTGACAGACTTGGAGGACAGAGGCACAAACACAGGGCCAATATTGACATATTGCTGTTATAAACTGAGAAAATTGATGGTGTAACAGGGTTTGTTGTGACATATCTCTTCTGAGGGATATGAAGTCAGTAACACACATGGATGTTACCTTTTACTGACTGCAGTCATCAGTGTATGCTACTGCATTTATAAAGACAGAAAATGTGTGAGTAACAACCCAAATCTAAGACTCCAAACTCTGGCCAGTCTGCAGATAGCCCTACAGGTGAGAGTTTTCTCAACCACATAACACTGTCATGCCAGACTTTAAAATCATGCAGAACAGCCATATCCACATAAACCCCGTTAAACCAACATTACTTCAAATGTAGAACAGCTGTACTTACATTTTGTCCCCATGTCTGGAACATTCGCCTCCAGTTTGTTGGCCTGTCTCCACAGTGTTTGTTGAAGGAGGTATTTCCAACTACCCTCTGTGATGCTGTTTGTCAGACACCCACATGAAGTCCTGCTCACAGTGAAGGAAAGGGGCAACACCTACATGAAGTGCTTAGTTATAGGAGTGTGTTTCCATGCATTTGGCTGTATAACTGATACTACAGCTGTTCTACATGCAATTAGCAAGTGGGGGTTTCCAATTCATGCGCAGGCCATCAGCTGATCATGGCAATTACCTACAAAAGTCAAGCTGCTGCTTATGCAAAACAGATTTATTTTTCCACATCTACCAGAGAAGGAGAGAGAGAGAGAGAGACAGAGAGAAAGAAAGAAAGAAAGGAAGAGAGAAAGAGCCAAGCATGTTTGTGTATGATCCGTGTGTGGAGAGTGGTCTCTGGGTATTATAATGGTTATCTAAATTATTCATTAATCCATACCATCACATAGGCATTCCACATGACAGTAGACATTTATGGCTGTGGATTGTCTATAACAACCTCTATGGTGTTTGACAACTGTATGCCTTGTAATGTGGACATTGGGACATATGGGTCCTCAATATAATAATGTAGCAAAACTTGCGCTGCAATAGATTCTGTTAATACACAATCACAGCAACACTGACACAGAACACTGATGACACACACATTTTCCATTACTGAGATTCAAATCCCTACCTAGTTATGTATTGTTACTACAGTGTTAAACATTTATCACATGCGCCACAGAGCTTAAATGTTGGAGAGCTGTCCAAAGGTATCTTTGAAGGTGATTGACATCAACAGCAGTGCTAAAAGAGGGGTAAGGGAAGTGTAGTAAGTGTGAATGTCCACAAAATCAGGCATCAACAAAGACACACACACACACTCTCTCACACAAACACACACCTTTTCACATTTGCCAGGACCAGGATTAGAACTCCTATCTAACTAGTTTGTTAAACCAGTATATTATGCTGTTATCACAAGCACCACAGAGCTTATATGTTCGAGAGTTGTCCAAAGGTATCCTTGAAGGTGAGTGACATCAGCAGCAGTGCTAAAGGAGGAGTAAAGAAGTGTAGTAAGTGTGAATGTCCACAAAATCAGGTATCAAAAAAGACACACACACTCTCTCACACAAAACACACATTCTCACAGTTACCAGAACCAAGATTAGAACTCCTACCTAACTAGTTTGTTACATTATAGTATTATGCAGTTACTGTGCGCGACTCAGACTTTATGGGCTAAGACTTGGTCATTGGGTAAGGTGACTGACATCAGCAGGAGTGCTAAAGTAGGGTAATGGGTGGTGTAGTGAGTGTGAATGGCCTCAAAATCATTCCTCCACACACAAACAGTTGCTCTTTCAGGGATTAGAACTCCGACATAACTAGTCTGTTATACTACAGTATTACTCAGTTACCGTGGGCACCACAGTACTTTTAGGACTGAGGTTTGGTCAAAGGGTTATTTCAAGGAGACTGACATCAGAAGGAGTTTTAAAGTAGGGAAATGGGATGTGTAGTGAGTGTGAATGGCCTCAGAATTATTCATTTCTAAAAACACAATTTAACAGTTGCCATGTCTAGGATTAGAATGCCTATTTAATTAGCTTACTACACTACATTACTACACAATTATCACAAGCACCACAGAGCTGATAGGGCTAAGATTTGCCCAAAGGGTC
Organism: Protopterus annectens; assembly: GCF_019279795.1. Classification (NCBI taxonomy): domain Eukaryota; kingdom Metazoa; phylum Chordata; order Ceratodontiformes; family Protopteridae; genus Protopterus; species Protopterus annectens. Next base: position 179,193,837 of record NC_056736.1, read on the forward strand.
ATTTCAAGGTGACTGACATCAGCAGGAGTGCTAACATGGTCAATAGGAAGTGCAGTGGAAACACACATACACCCACGCACACACACGCACACATGCACACACGCACACACACACACACACACACACACACACACACACACACACACACACACATACACAGTCTCTCACACACACACACACACACACACACACACACACACACACACACAAACACACACACACAGTCACACACAACTTTACATTTGACAGGACTGAGTTTACAAATGCTACAGGAATACTTATTTGTACTATTGTGTTACAGTTGTCACAAGCACTACAGGCACTATAGGGCTGAGGGCTACCAAAAGGAATGTCTACAGTGATTGCCATCAGCACATCATGTGACATAGGCCTATTGGATGTGTAGCGGGTGGGACAGGCCTCATAATGGAATTTTCTCTGTCACTGTCTATCTCTCTTCCCCACATCTCTGTGTGTGCATGTTTGACATATTATAGTCTGTTGACCTTAGATATTTGTGAGTATTCCTATGTAAAGTGTGTATGAAGCATACATGGTGTACAATTTGTTATGTGTGCACAGACATCTGCAAATGACAGATATGTATAGTCCACTGTGTTGTCAGACATGGGCTTCATTTCTCTAAGTGTAGGAGCATGCCCAGTATGACTTTCTGTATTGAGTGTGTGAATCCATTCCAAGTAGGGTTGTACATCTACAGCTAGCAACCTGTTACTGCAGGATATCTGTAGATAGGTTGACAATATGGAGTCACGATGGGTGAAAGAAAGGAGGATACTGTAACTATTGCTGTCTGTGCTGCTTGTGTTACAAGGTTGGTGTTAGCAGAGATATGCAGACATATGTATTGTTTTGCACTGTGATGTATTATGTCATCAACTACTGGCAGATATATTTATTTGCTCACAGTTATTTAACGGGAAATACAAGACGAATGAAGCTGAGTCCAGTATTGTTGTCCACAGCCTACACATTCTTGCACACTCCTGCCATTCTGAAGGGGTAGCTACAGTCACTTGCTGATGGGTCTGTGTAAATTGTCCAGCATCTTGGTACTATGGTGGGTGAGGATCCCCTTCTTGTACATATATCAACTTAACAGAATGGCCATATCCTGCTGTGCCCATACCTCTCAGCTGTACAGATTCACCCAGGTTACCCAGAGACTGGGCTATATATCTGGTCAGTTCCCCTTCACATTGTGGTTTATGAGCAGGTTTCTTGCCACCTATTACTGAGTTTGTAGGCAGGGGTAGTATGTGTACACATTAGAGTTTCAGACTTCACACACTCTATGACGTCCTTGCTTCTACACCCTCCCTCTGTTATTCTATCCTCTTCTTAACATTATGCGAGTGATATCTGAGAAGTATCCCGACAGTTGGCCCTTCATTCCAGTGGTATTTAAGGATTGGTCCACTGTTCATACAGTAGGACATGGGGGGCATGCTACTGGGATTTGTCAACATGGCCTTGCATTTATGTTCTGTTGACTGTGTTAAATTGTTAGGACCCAATGAGATAACATACAATGACACTACGGGTGAGGCACAGGCCTTTGACAGAGGACTGTAGGCCATTTGTTAGTGATGCAGGCCAAATGTAGCAGGTCAGTGCATTCTGTCACTCCTGCATTCCCAGTCTGTAATCCAGTGGATTCCGCTGGGGTGACAGGGTAAGTATGTGAGGTGTTAATGGCAATGCTTCCTGTCCATATTGATCCATTGATCTGGATGCAGGCAGGGTGCTGCTTACAGCTAGGGACACACCCGCATAGGACACCTCTGCAGCATGCTTTATTCTGTGGGTATTCCCATACACAAGTGGGGTCATACTGTACTCATTCCCAGCAGCAAGGATATGACTTATGATAAAACATGTGGCTGATGGTGGGGTGAGCTGAGTGCATGTGTGATATGGAAGCTACTTGCAGCTGACTCACAGATATACCTGGGGCATTCTCCTTATGCTGCCTTGTGTGGGAACATAGGCAGTCTCTCATTACTTCATAACTGTGCCTTTTGTAGTCTGCCAGTGATTGGCCAGACTACACCAGTATACCATACTACACAGACAACTAATGTGCTGCTAACCTGTATGTACAATTCCAAAGTTGTGCGCAGTTGACAGTTACATTTTATGCACTCTGTCTAGGGTACTTCCACCTGTATACTGTGTGTATGTATGGATCCACATTCATGGCATGTCAATCTTTTAGACAGTGACAGATATTGACATCTGGACAGTGAGTATGGGTGACTACTGACATGGGTATTGCTGAGACGTATTGTGGTTGGCACTGCAGTTGTCAGAATATGGCCCTGTCAACCACAGTACTGCCCATAGGCCACCAAGACACAACCCTCTATGCCTACAGGCTGACCACTTCCAGACAATATTGAACACACAACAACCTAACACACAGGCCCCTGCATATTGTACACATGCAACAATCTATCCTGTGGATTGGGCCAGCTCGGGTAATCTGTGCTCCACTGATATTACTCCTCACACTTACACGTTTCTGCATTTCTACATAGGACTGTGGGGATGAGGTACCCTTGACTTTAAACATTTGCTATGACTGTACTGGTATTTCAGGTACTCTATTGGCTTCCATTTCATATTGTATTCTGACCTATCATGCAGACTAGAGGCATATCAGTAGAGTACAGGTCTTAGGTTTTACTGACCTACATTTCAGTTTCAGACTTCTTACCCTTCAGAACTAACATACAACTGCCAGACCTGTTGTAGTCTGTCTGTGTAGGTCTGGAGGGGGGCTGTTCACTATTGCCATCAATTGGAGGCCTTATCCCAGCCTTTCTTTATGGTCATCTACACCTGTCCTGTTGGCTGAGGATGATGGTGGGTATGTGAGACTCACTGACATGCATGTGTGTGTCCTATGGATACCCACAGTTATTTGGGCCACCACATATACTGGGGTGGGATTTGTCACCTTGTCTAGTATTGCCTCGTATGTTGACACCAGCATTTGTTATGGATTCCATGCTGCCCACTATCCGCTGCCATCCCATTCAGCCACTAAATTACCTTGTATGCTCACATCCATACCATTGATACAAATATCAGAACATACTACTACTTTCAGTAATTGATATGAAGGGTGGCTGGACCAGTATTGAGGACAGTGCTGGAGGGCTGACTATGTCAGATGCACATAGTACACTCCCTGTACATGGTAAAGCACAGGTAGTGTCATGTTTGGCAACCCTTTTACTGTATGTGTGAGTCAGAGAGAGGTGTCATTGCTTTGTTCCCTACCATGTCAGTGTATGTGCTATGCATTGCCTCTTTGTCAAGGCCTGGGCATACTGGGCACCCCTCCTTCTGCCTACATGGGCACGCTCAGGTAGTTCCTCCTCCAAGTCACTCTGTGCCTGTGATGGCCTTGGCAATGGTGGGGAGCTGTGTGGCTTTCACCTGTGCTGTTCCTGCTACAGCTGTTTCCACAGGATCATATTGTTCAGCATGGCACACAGTCTGAACATTTGTGTACATGTAGCTGGAGAGTACTGCAAGGCTCCATCGGATATATCAAGGCAGTGGAATAATGACTTGAACATCAAAACACATGCTCAATTATGATTCTGTTTTTTGCGTGTGCCTCATTATGAAGTTCTTGTTCAGGGGTGTGTGTGTATTTCTGAGGGGTGTCGTCAACCACAGCTCAAGTGCGTAGCCAGCATCCCCCACTAGGTGGCCATATGGGATGTCCCCACTGGAAAATGACTGGTACAGCTATGTCATAAGCCAGATGTGGGAGTCGTGATAGCTTCCAGGGCTGCCAGGACACACATTCAAGAGAATGCTTTGGGCATTGCACATGACCTGGCAATTGATGAAGGGGAATGCCCTTGTGGTTTATGCAGACCCTACCTGCTCACCGGGTGGTGCTTTGATGTGTATGTACATGCAATCTATAGCACCCACTACCTCAGGGTATTCTGCTCTTTGGAGGAAGAGACGCATATTGCTGGTCAATGCCTCAGGGGTGATGAGGAAATATATGTACTCACTGGCATGTGCTGACATGGTATCCAGGAACTGGTGAAGTACCCTGGATGCTGATGTCTGTAAGATCACTATGATATCCCCAGTTTCTCTTTGGAAGGTACCTGTGGCTAGTATTCTTAAAACTGAAAACTGGTTGCAGGAAGGAAGGCACCAAACACAAAATGTAAGAACAAGTAGTTTATTTCAAAATGAAGTACTTTTCATCACAGTAAATACTGTGACTTATTCAGATAAAAAGAACATTGAGAGCATACCCTTAAGTAGTCAATGAACAGTAGTTAATTAGTTAGGTAATTAACCAATATTAGTTAAACTGTTTATTTCATTCTTCTTGACAACAAATTGAAAACTAGTACTCATAGAAATTACAGTTTCTAAAGACTACAAATGCATCACAAACACATTTAGACACACCCGCATGCAAAACTCAAACCTTAACCCTACAGAAGAAACAATACTAAATGTTCTTATATACCATAAAATACCTGCAAAGGTTTTTGTACTTTATAAGTACCAAATATCTAAAATACTAAAATGACATGGTAAACCCATGTTCGTTCCTACTATTGTTGATTTTTAAGATCCTATGTAAAACTAATACATACTTTATATGAATTCTATACATAAAACCCTATCCAGTAAGGCTTTTTAATTTCAGAAAACATAGAATAGAACATCTTTCATTTAGACCTGGATACTGCCCTGCATTGGTCTTCAACTGCCATATTAATTCTAAACGTTCTAACTCCAGTGATACTGGACCCCCCCATGTTATCGGGTACAATTTGGTCTATTGCCCTGGACAAAAAACTGTGATCCAAGTATTCACTGATATGTTTAGCTTAGCACTGTCTTCATTCAATTTGCCAATGTGATATAGATGTTCACATATTCTTTCCCGCAATTTCCTATCTGTTTTCCCTATATAGAATGAGGGGCACATTTGGCATCTAGCTAGGTATATCACCCCTTTAGACTGGCAGTTTAATCTAAATCTGGTGGTGTACTGAGTGACTTTGATTTTAAACTTCTGACCCACATCCATATGTTTACAGTACTTACACATACCACATTTATACAACCCACATCTACTGACTAGTGTATTAGAATTTCTTTCAACTAGATTTGTTAAATTAGCTCCTCTTTTGAAGGTAATTCTAGGTGTGTGAGCCACTTTCTTACTTATAAAGGTGTCTGATGGTAGTAGATCCCAGGTATTCCTGATTTTTCCAACATAAGTCAAGAGCATCTACACTGAATGAGATAATGAAATTATTAAAATTACTAAAATTCTGGAGTACATTATTGTCGGTGTTCCCTTCAATATGTATACCTATAGTACCAGTGGGTGCATCAATTCGATCTTGACTTAAAATAGGTCTGTACACTCTGTTTGTACATTTGTTAATCACCTCTTCAATAAGCAGTTCAAGTTGTTACATTCTAAGTAGAAGTCTCTATCTAGGGAGGTCATCCTAGCTGCCCTAACCAAATGTCCTTTTACTACTGACTTCTTCTAGTGGTAGGGGTGGCAGCTAGAAAAGTGCAAGAAACTATTAGAATAAGTTTCTTTTGTATATATACATGCATTGTAGCATTCACTGTTTGTATCTTTACAAATCAGAACATCCAAGTACGATATGGAATTTGCACCAAATTGTGATGTAAACTGCAAAACGTCAGTTGTCTCATTAAAGTAACTGACAAATGCATTAGCTGTGCTGTTGTCACCCCTTATCACCATGAAGATGTCATCCAAGAATCTAGTGTAGTAGTGTCCCTTGTCTTGGACCCAGTTGTTCTGTAGGACAAATTTGTGTTCCCAGTCAGCCATTACTAAATTGGTGAAACTGACACCACACGGGGACCCCATGGCTATCCCTGATAGTTGTAAAAACAATCTTTTGTCAAAGATTACATAGTTATTGGACAAAATAATGTCCAATAATTCACTAAGCAAACTTATTGTATCATTAGGTACGCCCTTGATTCTCAGAATGTGGCTAGTTCTCTCTATGCCCTCCATATGTGGGATGGACATACACAAGTCCTTAACATCTACTGTTAAAAAATTTTAACTATTGTCACATTGTAAATTTTTTAGACAGTGTAGGAACGACCAAGAGTCCTTGCAAATTTGTTTCTCACTAGTTACATATTTTTGTAGCACAGAATCCACATATTTTGCACATGCATATGTTATGCTATTTCTGTCATCAACTAGTGCTCGCAAGGGAGGGTTGCTTATATCTTTGTGTATTTTAGGTACCCCAGAGATATTAGGTATTCTGGGCACTGGCATAGATAAATAGTTGAATAGATTAATATCTATTCTGCTTTCAATTAACAATTTGTATATGAAAGATTTAACGTGATTGTAAGCTGTATTTAACTAATTTCTAGAAACTTATTTGTAAGCATCTGTGTTGAAAATTTGTAACATTCTAGTACTATAGTCACTGATGTTCATCATAACCAGTCCCCCTCCCTTGTCAGGTTTCATTATTCTCAAACCAGCTGTTTGCAATTCATCTAATAATTGCTTCTCTCTTACAGTAATATGTCTTACAAAATGCTAGTTGGTTTTATTTTTCACCAATTCATTCCTGAAGTCCAACTCACAAATTTGCCCAAACAGATCTAAGATTGGGTGCAAGGGTAAACTCAATGTACTAGGAATATCAAACTCATCTTTTCTGGTAGTATTTTCACTTAAGATGAGATTTAGGTTAAGTTTACGCACAAACAGTTTTAGGTCTATAAGTGAAGAGGCAAGGTTTGCTCGATAATATGGCACAAAAGTCAACCCTTTAAAAATAGCTCCACTAAGGCTCCATCTATAGTCAGGCCAGAGAAATTGTAGATAATAAAGTCATTCTCTTTGTTGTAAAGCAATTTACAAAAACTGCAACCTGCATCAATGTTCACGTCCTCACTCTGTTCCCCTTCTTGTTCTTCCTCTGATTCTGGTAGTGTGCTGGTTGCTGGGGCTTGTGGTTAGTGAACGGTTCTGAAAATTTTCACCTTGGCCGTTGTGTGAGCTGTCATTATTAGATGTGTTGTAGTATGATTTTTGTTGCTGGTGGATCCTTTCACTCCTACGAGGTACAGTCTGTGCTGTCACTTCTTTGCCATGAAAATCAAGGTTGTCAACCTCCTCATTCATATTAGACACACATCTGCTACTCTTTTGGCCTGTAGGGTCCACTGCTGAGATGTGGGCAGTTTCGGGTATGCTGATCTGTTGTTATATGCTGCCCGGTCTCTGTTCAACTTTTTTATTTTAATAGATTTTGATTTGTTAATGAACTACTCTATACTAGAGAAAGTCCTATTGTAGTCATACTGGTATCTTTGAAAATTATTACTGGCTCTAATAGCTGCATCAAGGTCAGTAGATTCTTCCATCAACTTGTCGATGGATCATTGGTAATGTTTACACATGAACTGCAATAGTTCAATCCCTTGTCTGTTAAAGAGCTCGATGAGTTCTTGGTAAAACACTGACCCCTCCTCCAGTCCAGTGGGATACTACCACCTTCTCAGCCCCTTCGTGACAATATTCTCACTTATGCATTGGCGGAAATAGCTAATTTCCAACTGTAACTTTTTATGTTTAAGCCTACATGAGTCCGGTTTCTGCAGGTTGGAAACAATATTTTTTGTACTTGATGTTCCTCCAGCCGGTAACTCCTGTTCATTTTCCTCTGGGAACAAGTTTAAAAGCTTATTGAGCCATGTACATGTATCTGGAAAACCAATAAGCCACGAGGAACTATTTCCAACCAGAGAATTATTATTAACAGTTTGAATTTATGCAGTTTGGTCCCGCCAGAATGCTAAGATAAATAAACGTTGTCAGCAGGCAGAATACTGACATTATTAAGGCCAGAAGTAGATGATATAGTATTGGTAACAACATTAGTTGAGTTACCTTGTGTTGATATAGTATTAGGGCAAGGATTGGACAAGTGGTTCACCTTGTCCGTAAGGTCCTCTATCAGTTGGGTCAATAGACCGATAAGCAACGTTAGACTTCCATTATCTTTGCTATTTTCTTGTGATGACTGCATGCTGGTGATAACAGCTCCTTCCACATCCATGATCCACAAACAAAAGGCACAAGCCGATGAAAGAACACAAAACTGAAAACTGGTTGCAGGAAGGAAGGCACCAAACACAAAATGTATGAACAAGCAGTTTAATCCAAAATGAAGCACTTTTCATCACAGTAAATACTGTGACTTCTTGAGATAAAAACAACATTGAGATCATGCCCTTAAGTGGTCAGTGAGCAGTAGTTAATTAGTTAATCCATTTTACAAATCAAAACATCCAAGTATAATATGGAATTTGCACCAAATTTTGATGTAAACTGCAAAAAGTCAGTTGTCTCATTAAAATAACTGACAATCGCATTAGCTATGTCGTTGTTACCCCTTATCACCATGAAGATGTCATCCAAGAATCTACTGTAGTAGTGTACTTTGTCTTGCACTCAGTTGATCTGTAGGACAAATTCGTATTCCAAGCCAGCCATTTCTAAATTGGCATGTAAAGTATGTATTGTACATAAGATCCTAAAATCAACAATAGTAGGAACGAACATGGGTTTACCATGTCATTTTAGTATTTTAGATATTTGGTACTTATAAAGTACAAAAACCTTTGCAGGTATTTTATGGTATATAAGAACATTTAGTATTGTTTTTTCTGTAGGGTTAGGGTTTGAGTTTTGCATGTGGGTGTGTCTAAATGTGTTTCTGACACTTTTTCAGTCTTTAGACACTGTAATTTCTATGAGTACTAGTTTTCAATTTGTTGTCAAGAAGAATGAAATGAACTGATTAACTAATATTGGTTAATTACCTAACTAATTAACTACTGCTCACTGACTACTTAAGGGATGCTCTCAATGTTGTTTTTATCTGAAGAAGTCACAGTATTGACTGTGACGAAAAACGCTTCATTTTGGATTAAACTGCTTGTTCTTACTTGTTGTGTTTGGTGCCTTCCTTAATGCAACCAGTTTTCAGTTTTATCTTCTTTCATTGGCTTGTATCTTTTGCTAGTATTCTTAAGCCTACACATACCTTTGTATCCACTGGGATGGGTTCCCTTCTGTTGGTTCTGTGTGTGAGGTGGGGTCGGCACAGCTCAACAATTTGCTGTAGAATATCCCTGTCCACCCTATACCACTCCCCAATCTCCAGCTCATGTAGACCTGGTAGGTTACCCAGGGTCTGTGCACTCTTCTTCTCCTCCTCACTGTGGGATGATCATCAACAATCACATCCTCACCACCCTCAGCCTCTTGCACATATTGATGTATGAGAGCAACATCAGCCCCTAACATTTTGTTAGTTTTGACAGGTAAAATGTTCCCGTCTGTATACACCGGTGGTGTAGAGTTTGTAGGAAAAAACAGACTGAAAGGTGTTTGCATAGTTTATAGTACAGTGCTGTGCTGCTGCCTGTGTAATTGGCTAATTTGATACATTTCACCTGCCAGCTATGCTAGTTCTCCTTGATTGCCTTCCTACAGCTGTTTTCCCTTCCCATTGCCTTCCCATTTAAGCCCTGAGGTGCGCCGCACATACCCATTGCTCAGATGTGAACAGTGCTGCTATTTCCTGTTTTTTTTTTTTTTTTTTTTAAACCCAGTGAGTGGCACTCACACCCATTTAGGCAATGTAAACACTGCTAGGCAGCCTCAGACACCCCCCCTTCCTTAGCTTTGCTTAGCTAAGGGCAAACACAGAACACTGAGCTCCAATAAGCTTACAGCATGCATTACACACCCATTTATGAGGTCATCCAACTCTTATACAATGGTGTTGCTGCATTTACACGGTTGGGTGCAAGCTAACACTGAGTGGAAATCTATGATTCAGTATCAGTCCTCTCATTTACATAAACCAAAATGCTAATTCATAGTTACCACACTCATACTGAGCCTTCCCCCTTAGCAAACACTATTCCCTGGCATTGTTGTCTTTTGCATGCCTTTGACTATTACGACAAAATGTTAATTTCAGTTTAAAAGCTTATTTCACCCGTTTTTTTCTTATTTCCAGGGTGATCCCATTTGTGCACAGCTGCCCTATGCTTAAACAGCCAAGATTGGCCAAAAAAAAATAAACAAAAAACACCAAAGCACACAGGAATCCAGTAACCACAGCTCCACGAAGTGAATAAGGCAGCAAAAATTAATCTAGTTTTTAACGCTTCAAACAAGCGTTTGAAGCATTAAAAACTAGGTTAAAAACTAGATTAAATTTTGCTGCCTTATTCACTTAGTGGAGCTGTAGTTACTGGATTCCTATGTGCTTTGCTGTTTTTTTGGTTATTGTGATTTTTAAAGCAATATTTCCTCCTTGTTTTGAGAAAAAAAAAAACTTGTTTTTTATAAAATTGCAACTATTTTTCATGCCAATGGCCATATATTTGGCCATTGGCATACCTACTACATTGAATACATGCTTTCTTTTGAGTTATCATGCATCCATTTTGTAATTTGCAGAAATGTATTCGGTTAGTAACCGAATACATTTCTGCAGGCTACACTATTCCTGCACAGACGCCTGCCTGCTTCCTGGATCATTAATTTACCTCATCTACATGGTTTTCACCAGCAAATGAGGTAATTAGCATATAGCAATGGTGTCCATGCAGGAATAGTGTAGGACCGCTCGTGCACATCCCAGGAGCTCATTCTTGGATCGCTCATCGGCCATATTGCATGCAGCAGCTCTTGTACTCTTACTGCCCTCCGTGCAGAGCTTGCTGAGTCCAGGATTATGTTAAAAGTGTTTGTGAATGTCTGCATGAACACAGCCAATCTCTGTGCTAGCGCTATGTCTTGGCATGTCAGACAGGTGTAAGCCGTGCATGGTAGAGGTATCAGTTCAGCATCATCACCCCAGACTGTGAGAACTGGCTCTGCCAGGAGTTGCAGTGGCACATCCATGGCCATGGCCAGATGTGCTGGTGTTATCTAAATGTGAGTGATATCTGCTGGAGAAGCTTTCCTTATGAATGCACCCAGGTCCATGACCCATGGCCTACAACATCTTGGTGTGGACAAATCAACCACTGATGGAGCAGTGAAAATAGAGCCACTACTGGAGAGGGATCAATCACGGACATATCTGCTAACACTAGATGTTGTTACAGCCCTATGGCCATGCAAATGCTGTCCCCCCTCCCAGGAAGGAGATGTTCCATCACAGACACTTCCTTTTCTAGTGTGATATGTATCAGAGCCATTAAATCAGCCACACAATAGAGGCAGCCACACATGTCAAATTATGCCACATCTACAGCCCTAAGCATGTCCTCAGTAGCTCTAGTGGAACATGCCTGTGACTCCATGATGGCCCTAAACACACGGCCTATCTCAAGTAGGAGGGCTCCATGGAACCTCAGAGCTTGGATTATGATCTCATTCTCAGCATAACTAAATGGAGGTTTTCAAGGATTGCTGTCTTTGGTAGCATAATCCTAAAAGACATAAAACTGGGAAGGATAAAACCCATTAATTACACATAATGAATGTATTTTTTTTCAAAAAAATAATCATGCTGTGTGCCCATTGTCAACATAAAGCACTTGAAAAACACTTCTCATTTAAGACAACAGAATAGTAGAAGGCCTCCCTTCACCCAACAGCACAAATGACAAGGTTTGAACAAACCCAAGAACAGCACATAAGTAAATGTTTAATGTTTTCCAGAAAATAATCAGAGGCTGTGTACCCATTCTCAACATAAAGCACTTGAAACATACTTCTCATTTAGGACAACAGAATTATAAGTTGCAGCCCCTTGCCCTCCAACACAAATGTGAGTATGATCAACTGTGTGAACTGTTAATACCAGATATGAAATATGAATTGCTTGTATGCAGATGATTTAAGTGGACTTGCAAAGTGGTGTCTGTGGTGAATAAAACAAAACTCACTACAAGAGTGTAAAGTACAATAGTCTGATGATTTTAGTCCAGGTTTGTAATGTTTGTTTCCCTTTTTTTAATCCTACTTTTTTAACTTTTTTTAATGTGCATAGTCTGTGGCAGAGTGTAAACATGGGTAGCTGCTTAAAAGTTAAATTACATTTCAGTTGCCTTATAGAGTGCAAACATATTTAGTGGCATTGCTTGGCAGTCAGCAACATGGATGGTAATGACTGCAGAAATTCCAGCTGTTACCTGACTGTCTCTGTGGCACAAGGTGTAAATACGTTGAGCTAAAAAAGAGCGAACACAGGTAAAGTATGGTTGGAGACCTGCATTAGTTATTTTTACTGAGGAAGGTTCATATAGAATATGGTCATAAAGAATATTTACTCAAGTAATATATGTTCACAATGACCTTTTACAACATTTGCACTTTGCCTACCTATGTGCAAACAGTGTTTACTACTTAAGGAAAAAAGTGAAAATTTTAATTTGGTTTGCTTTCCTTCACACAAACAGGTTCAGTGGTAATGCACAGACATCAGCACTCCGGACAGTACTGAGTGTGGAAAATGCAGTCATGGCTTGTCATTCACTGTAGTACTGTGCATAAGTGCAATGAAGTTATAGTCAGAGAACAAGTGAGCCAGAGTTCAAATACAGCCTGCTCTACTTTTAGTATGAGTGGTTCACTGTACTTTTTCAAAAAAAGACATTGATTATAATGGTAATACTTCATACCAATAGTGATATATAGCAGGTTGATTGACAAAAATGTATCATTACTGCTTGCATGCATATATTTATGTAGGTATCTCACGTGTTATGTGTGTAAATGGTTTAGCATGACAATAATGATCATGTTATAAAAAATTCAGTTGCATCTGTGATGGACAAAATAGTTTATTGACAATCATCTATATCCCTCTCATAACCCAAGTATAACTGTAAAACAGAATGTATTCTGAGGTATGTATCATAGCTCTCATGCAAGACTATCTCTTTCCAGTATATTGTCATACATTAATCCTTCATCATACCTGAGAATGCATAAATTAGGACCTTTTAATGTCTCACACATACAGACCTAATTGAAGTATATCACCAGTCACAGTTTAAGCTGTATATCTGTAATGACCACGGGTGACAAACATGTCTTCTGTATCAACAAGGAGTCATCACCTGTGTGGAAATGTATACATTCTATTTTAGATAGATTTGAATCCCACATTGTACAAATTATTTTTTAACACATTGTAAGTCCCCACAAAATATGTGCCAAGTCATCCTATTGCTCCCTTCAAACGCATGGCTTAAAAGCCAATTTTAGCATTTCTGTGTTGACCATTGGGCAAACTGTGACCAGGTATGGCAGCACACATGCAATAAATCAGTGCCAAATGTCACATGCCATTGCTATTTCATAAAATCCCTTCCTCATTTGGCAATGTTTCTCTTCACTTACCATCATGTGGACATGGCTGGCATGGTTGTGTGTGTTTGCACACTGGTCGTAAAACATGATATCTCAAATTGATATTACAACTGCTGTTGAAGGACCTTTGCAGAAATGGCAGGAGATGGGAAGGTCGATGCCAAATTCAGAGCAAAAAGGTGGGGTATGGAGTAGTCAAAAATATTTGTTGCAATCTTTGTGAAATGCTACAGGTTTAGGTTGCTATAGGAGGACTATACCAGGTCTCAGTGTAAGGCTGAGGCTTGGAACAGCCTATCCAAGGCTGTCTCTAGAGCAACTAGCATACTGTGCACTGAGGAGTAGTGTAGGCACCACTACAGTGACCTAAGACTCAAGCAGATGGAACTTAATATGTGTCTGGATGAGTTTAGAACTGCTGACAATCTCACTTGTGCAATTATACAGATCAAGCAACTTTAAATGTTATGGAGTGCTGTAGATAGCCACGACTGGTATGCATAATGCTTCATGTCTCTTCTTTCAATTTCTATTTTTCAGCTGCTGATGAAATCTTGGCAAACATGGAGGCTCATGCAGAGATGTTGGAGTGAATCACAGAGGCAAGGGGGGTGTATTCAGCACAACTGACCCTGATTGTAATAAATATGTTGTGATTCCATAGATCACTTGCAAGTTCAGCATGCATATCTTAGCTATAATAAAAATCATATTGTTTGCTGTAGCTCTTGGTAATTGTTATAGGCAAGTATAAGTTTGTTCAGAATATGCAGGTTTAGTTCTCACAAGTAGCCTATGCAGTCACATTCAACAAGTATCACTTTAAATTTAAAATGCAGTAATATTGGCTTGAATGCCATCTTGTTAAGTCAATCTGAAGTATCTTTAAAAACATATATTGAATATCTGCATATTCCAAGGATTTCTTGTAACAATTCACAGTCATTTTTTGATTTTGAAAGCTCTATAACTAGTATAATAACAAAAGGATATTTATTCTAATAAAATGTTGATAGACAGTGAATGGCTCTTCATATCCTATGGAAAAAACCTGGTTAGTTTTAGCCATCAGCCACACTAGTCTGGTTATCTCCACATAATGGTGCTTAAACATGCTGTGCTATAGGAATACAGAGTTAAGACACAGTAAACACATTACTTTGAAACATTTAGTCCAACATTTCTGTATACTGCTGGTTTTACCAAAATGCAAGTTCCTATGTGGACTGTTGACATAAATCACTTAACTGAAGAATTTTTGTCTATAGCATCAAGGATTTAATTCCAGATGCCTCTCACATCCTTTCTTACTGTGATGTTATATGTCTATGATAAGTTTAATCACTCACATCTTAACATTTGCCACATATATGCCTTCTCATGGAGATATATTATAAACTGGCCAAAACAAAGTATTTGCATTGACATCCATCCCCAAAAACTATGACATACTTACCCAACCTCTTTCTGCTTGTCATAAGCCTATTGTCCTTCTCCTAAAATTTCTGCACCCCTAACAGACCAAAAGCATTTCCATAAATATTACATGACACTAAAGGTTATGTGTACGTCCTCCTCTCCTTGAATGCACTCTTCCCCTCCCACACCTCTTTACTGGTGTGTATCTATTAGGCTGATGAATGTACAGGTCATTTTGTGTTGTGTGCATACTGACATGACTGCTAATGGATAATACAAACATGTTACCTTGATTCAATAGGAGATCAGTGCTCCTGTAGTGAACAAGGTTTCAATACCTTCTGTAGGGATTCCCTTTATGCCATGTTCGTGTGATAATGGATGAAAATTTCATCTATTATGATGTGGGAACTGTTTTTACTGTGATGAAGCATACTGAAGCATAATGTACACAATATTCAGGATAGCTGCCCTACACAAGTAGATAGTATGTTTGAAGAGTCACACTAATCATTTCACAAGATGTACCACCCCTTGTCATTTGTAGAAAGGCTGTACACACATTTAAGTTGTGATTTGCAATGAGGTGTATTGAAATAGACATTACTGATACAAGTTGGGATGGCACACACTTTAGTGTAGTCATTTATTGTCACATTTGCTGTCCTAATCACATTTACATAGCAAATTAGCAAATGTCATCCTGACACCATTTGTAAAAAAAAAAAAAAAAAAAAAAATACCTGGATTTGAACTCTAACTTACTTGTACTCTGATAGGCAGCTCACTGCTTTTACACCCTGCACCAGAGAGAGAAACTATGCAGGAGGTGGATTTTCCACACTCAGTACTATCCAGAGTGCTGATGGACATGCTTCACTGTTCAGCTTGTTTGCACATAGGAAAGCAAACCAAATTAAATCTTTCACTTTTTTTTCTTAAACTGAGAACCAGATTTACCTGGTGCTTAATGTCATGCAAACAGAGAAGGAATGGCCAACAGTTATTTATGTAATAAATTGTGGACCTAACATTTCACATATAGACTACAGCATGCACATCATAGTATCTGTCAGCAATTTCTACAATAACATATATTGTAAGCATGACACATGAAACCATCACAACAAGCAGAAGTATTCTGTAGTTAACCCCGATTAAGTCAGCTACTGTATGTCCTTGTTTGCACACAGTTTGACAGTAAGCACTAGTGGGAACTGCTACTTCGCAAGTCCAAGTTGAATTTCTAGAATTTTGAACCACACTTGCGCTAATACTTTGCCATCAGTATCTTGGTTATGCACTTTGTGAAGAGTTCTATACCATGTTTATATGTGGATACTGGGCTGTAATCTTCCAATATATGGAAATGCATTCATAAACCCAAGAGAAGGGCAGTGACATTTGTGCTTTACTGAAAGCATACTTTCTGATATTCATGTGTATCCTGCAGCAATGCATTTCCAAATGATATATCAGTACTCTGGCCATTGTCAGACAGACTCTAGAATTACAGACTGTAACTGCATTATTTCATTCGGTATGAGTGTGTAGTGACATTGGATGTTGGTCATCCATGGTCATATCCCATTGATATTGTCAGTAACTTGTATTAATGAGGACATACATTCATCTGAATATGAAGATACATAATTCCATCATTGCACTACTGTTGTTTCCAAAATCTGTGTCTGTGTGTATGTATTATTTACACATCATCTTGAGAAACAGGTACGAGTCTGTTTCATTTCTACAATATGTATTCATGACAGCTTATTTCACCTAGTTTACCAGGATGTATTTATAAGTCCTTTTCCAAGTTGTGCTCATACAATCATATCTTAAGTCATGGCGTTGAAAAAAAAATTCTCATAAGAGTATATGTTACCTTTGACACTATGATGACATCATCCCCTATAAAGTAAACTGTGACAAAGTTAAAATCAGACTTCTGCAGTGGTGTGAGCATTGAGTACTGTATCCTTTTGCTTGTGTAATTAGAAAGGTAGGTATTCTTATCTAATAATAGTTGACTTGAGTGTGTTTGTTTGTAGTCAGAAAAACAAGTCCAAATCTTGTCTTACTCAAGTAGCTTAGAGAAAATACTTTTACACTGCTACATGACTCCACATTAATGTCATACAGCCCTCACAATATCATCTTCTTAACAGACACTGATGATGTCATCCTCTATAAAGTGCACTTTGACACTGTTAAAGACAGGCTTGTGGAGTAGCAATAAGAGTAAATACTGCTCTGCAGTTTGTGTAACTAAGTAGGGGTCTTAATCTCACAGTAGTTAACTTGGATGTGTTTTTGTTTTCATTCAACTATCAGTCAGGAAATGATTTTACACCACAATGCTAGTCCACAGCTATATCAGACACTCCTGGAAATATCTTCTTCTCTGCATACGTTGGTGATGTCATCCTCTATAAAGTGCAGTCTGACACAGTGAAAGACAGATTTGTGTTGTGGTGCTAGTATTAAGTACCATGTTCTGCAGCTTATGTAACTAGTATGGTAATCTCACAGTAGCTGGCTTGTTTTTGTGTCTGAGTTTATTCAACTCTTAGTCTTGAAATATTTTGCACCAGGATATAAGTCCACAGCTATGTCAAATGATCTTACCCAAATATCTTCTCGACATACCCTGATGATGTCATCCTCTATAAAGTGCACTCTAATAGTGTTGCAATAAGACATCTGTGGTGGTGCAAGTCTTACACTGTATGTAATACAGCTTCTATACCTACACGTGTAGTGTTCAAATGTGACCTCAGTCACGTGTGTGTGTGTGTGTGTGTGTGTGTGTGTGTGTGTGTGTGTGTGTGGTTGGCATTATATTATGGTCATTGTATGATGTTTTGTATCTCATTTCATTTGACTCACACATGTGCTATGTTGAGGTGTGCATGTACTGTACCATACAATAGTGTATTCCAATCTGTGATTTGAGCTTCCATACTGATGGCCACTGCTGCCATTTGGTTACATATTCCTTCCAAAACAGCAATAGTAATATGCCTCCTGAGGACTGTTGACATTGGATGATGCTATGTATATCATTGCCTTACTAAGAATGTGGTCTTGTACTGTGGTATATCAACATTCTACAAATTTATCATACAACCTCCACAGTGATCAGATGCAGTATGGCACAGGTGTGCATGTGCATAGCTAGTGTCTGGAAATATTATCTGACATACAGCGATATTACTTCATACTGATTACATGGCCACATATGCCTGGGTTCATCCTCATGCTGTAATACTGTTATACAGGTAAACATATGACATGTCTATGCAGGTGTTCCCCAGCATCATTGTGTGACTGTCAGCATTTCTGTCATTAACTGCTCTGCATGAACCACATCCACCTCAGCTGCCATGTGCCCACATATGATGTCAGGTTCCTCACTCACACACTTCTACTGATAAACATATAGGTATATGATGTACATCTGATGTAATTATGTGAAATAGGTAGAGCTGTATGACTGTATTAACAATTCCAGAATACAACCCCTGAGTCCTGTGGCTCAGAGTTTAGAGTGGCCAGTCAAATCACAATTTACTACAGTAAAATTTATGAATAGTTGCAGGCAGTCCTTTTACTTGTTAAACTTTGAGTTGACTTAAATAACACCTCTTGTGCAGTAAAACAGTGGCCATGACATCCCTTTTTACTGAAAGAAGTATCTGATGATTGGTATAGGCCCCTTTAAATTGTGATTTGGATTTGACTGGCCCACTGTGATGAAGTCCCTGATTTTACACCAACAAAAGTGCTAAGTCGTGGCTGTTGTGTTTTACATTAAAGTTTTTTAATTACTGGATAAAAGTTGGATTACTTTTTCATAAAGTGCCGTATTTGGTTGCATTCTAGAACTGGGAATTGCTTTATACATCTGAAAAATGTAGGACAAAACTGCAGTTGTGAGCCATTTGCTATACTTGTATTGCTTGTTTAATTGTTTGCTATCTGTATAATATCACAGTGACAGCTTCCTCAATCATTGACAGTAGACTTTGTACTGTTGTACTTTCTGTGCACATAGGCATAGTTGATCCATTGTCATCAGTCTCACATTCCACTGTAGTAGTCATTCTAAGATATCACTTCTTAATTCACTCATCAATTGCAGATGCTTCAGATAATATCCATTGCTCTTACATGTGGCAGATGCATGCAATACACAACGATGTGTAGGGAATCCACTTATAAGAGAATGCTGTTTGTAAGTATTGTTATCCATATGGCTCATACCTATGTCAGCCAGGGATACTTTAGTCAAGAGTATCAGTTTTGCCACATTGAGCTCCCAAATAATTTGTTAGCCATTAAAAAACTATTCTTTGGGATGCATACCCACAAGGGTTTGACAGTGCAGACTTCCCTTGAAGGTGTTTTTATAGATGCATGTGTGATACATCTTTCTGTGTTTCACCAAGAAAATATACAGGTCAGTGACAACACTGATCACATGGTTTTGATTTTTGCAGAAGTGTGGATTGAGTCTTATGTGTCATACAATCCTCTCAAATGGTCAGGATTGCTCCAATTTCAACTCCATGTTTAACACTGTCCATCTTAACCCCTCTAAAAAGTGGTCATTTTTGGGGAAGGGGTGGTGAATTCCCCTTATAGAATACTGACAATCATTGTAGTCATGCACGTCTGTTCCTGCAGCACATCTATATGTTGCACTCACATATTCTGTCATGCTGCAGATTAATGGTCATAATATTTTAATAGTTTCCATGACTGTGTCTATTTCTGCCTATGTTTGTCCATGAATCTGTTGCTATGTGTCCATGATTGATTGAAAGGTATGCTGACATGTCACTCATATTCCTGCAAGTCATTTTGCAGATCTTCACACTATGCATATAACTCCTGTTGTATATACCGTCCTTGCGAAATGTCCTCTTCAGTGAGTATGTCAGTGACATTTATATCACAACCATTCATCTCCATTGACAGATAACCTTGCATGATTGTAACATATATATATATATATATATATATATATATATATATATATATATATATATATATATTTATGTGTGATGACATATACTCACATGGGATGTGTAGACTGCAGTATGTACTGTGCTGTCTACATATGTGCTTATTGGAATGCTACTGACTTGTCTTGGAAGTGTACATACATTGAATTATCCTATCTTGCCACATTTGCCATGCCCTCTTCCTCTTTCCTCATTCTTGTCAAACATGTCTGTGCCCATTTTCATCAGTACACTTTACCTGGCTAGTCTATGTTAAATTGTATATGCCCTTGCTCTTCCCTCCCTTCCATTATTTAATTCTGCAAATAATTGTTATACTATACAGTGCACTCAGTAAACTTTTCTTTACTGTGTTGATACTGATGTTATTCCAGCATTTTCACCCCAGGTAGTCATTGTGGCTGCCTGTACAATCTCAACTAGCAGGTTTTCTCATAAACAAACTTGAGTACTTCTTGTTTCTGTGCCTGTGCTGTTCTGCATGGTTTCCTAGTGCCAGCACAAAACCATGCTTGTGTACTTCTTAAGTGTGATGAGCAGCATGAATATGCGATTAGTGCTGCTGCTCATCGCACTAACACGTAAACTCGCGAAGACTACAAGGAGTTTATTGAATTCCTGCATACATCAACTGGATTTATGATCATTAACAGAGTAAATATTTTAACTAAAAGCCAGATTCATGAACACTTATACTTAGAGCTGCTTTTGTGTGCACATATTTTGTGTTCAATAAACAGCCACAAAACAAGCGTAAATGGCAGAATATGCAAATGAAAGCATAAGTAGCTGAGTTACATGGTAATTAACCAATCCAATATAGCTATTCAAGAAAGTATAAAGCAATCAAATACACAGTGCAGCCTTTTACTTTGAAATCCAAAACTCTTTGGAAAACAGTCAGAATTACACTTAGAAAAAAAATATTAGAGGTTGCTCCTGCCATCATTAACTTGCATGTGCAACAGGCTTTAATTCAAAGTGCTGCTGCCAGACTTAAATCAAGTTGGAGAAGGATGCCTAGATCACATTTTACCTGTCATGCCCTGAATGAAACAGAAACTGCAGAGCAATACTGAGAGGACATGAAAACACTAGAAGATATATGCAGCCTCTTGTCACCCTCACCTGAAGCCCTGGAGAAATTGTGGAGAACAGATTCCAATGTAATCAGAGGTATGTGTAGCATTACATATACTGGATACAGGCATTTTCCAGAGACCCACATTAGGATATATTAGGGGTGTCACAGGCCTGATCTTCAAAAATATTACATCAGTTTCTAAATGAAATTGAACATATTTGTCTCCCACATAACCCACAAGAAAGTAAGAAACATACAGAAATTTTATGCAATAGCACACTTCCCTGAAATTTTGGGGGCCATAGATTACACGGACATTTGTATAAAATCCCCACACAATAAACAGGGAAGGAGGTACCTTAACAGGAAATTATATCATTATATAACCTCATAATCAAATGAAAACTGCACAATACGTATAATCCCTACAGAACCCAACAAAGCAGTCACCAGTTACGGAGCGTAATATGTTTAATAAGCTGAAATGCCAGTAATATAAAATAATTACAGTTTATCATTTTTGTCCAATCATCAAATGGACTTTTTCAGAAGGCATGGATGGTTAAGGAGACAGTTCGACTGTTCAGTTTATGACTGATGTTTGCAGTGTGCAGCTATGGATTTAGCCCAGTACTATGCGTAAAACATTTCAGCTGATCACTGTATATAAACCAGTGAGAAGATCAATGATAGCATCATATTCACATATATATACCAATAAGCAATAAAATAATTAAATATCTGCTTTGACTGTTTTACTAAGAATACTAACAGAAACTGAGTAGGAATGATAAATAAAAACATTTCTTTCACAATACATTAACATTAAAGCAGGCTTCTGAGAAAGCCAGCATTAGCTATTCGCTCTATGCATCAGACATATGTGCAACCCTAAGTCACAAGGAAATGTGCAAAAGGCAAAGCACAGTCACTGTCACTTGTACATTGTGGTGGTGATGGTGGGGGAGTACAAGAGGACAAACCTGAGATCAAAGAAGTGGGTGTCTGTCAGTGACAAAAAAATTATTCATTAAGTATAAAATTGTCAGGGCCAGTAACAAGATATCTATATCAGTAAGTGGTAGTGTTTAGATATGTGTGCGCATGCGTGTATGTGTGTGAGGTGGTATGGACAACAGTGTGTGTGTGTGTATGTGTGTGTGTGTGTGTGTGTGTGTGTGTGTGTGTGTGTGTGTGTGTGTGTCTGCAGGATTACAGTCAAGCACTATGCTAGGACTACATACTGGCATCTCCGACAGGTATGAGCCGTACATGGTAAAGTGGTCAGTTCAATGTTGTCAACCCAGACCATGAGAACTGTCTCTGTCAGGAGTTGCACTGCTAGTTCCATGGTTCTGGGTAGATGTCGGGATGCTACTTGAAGATGAGCTATATCTGCTGGAATTATTTTCATCTTAACTGCATATATGACCTTGACTACATGGCCTATCAGGTCTGAATGTGGATACCAGTAGTGGAAGTACTGCCACTACTAGAGAGAGAACTTGCATGGTCATTTCAGCTAATATCAGATAATAGCAGCACTCTGGCTGCATGGATACTGACCCTTCCCCAGCAGAGAATCAATTACAGACACCACCCAATCCAGTGTCTCATTCATCCTTTCTGAGGAGTGTCCCACAAAGTTCTAGCAGTCCCACATGTCAGAATGCACAATGTTTAGCACTTGCACCATTTCTTCTGATGCCATGGTGGAAATTGCCTCTGTTTCCATGACACCCCTACACATACATTGTGGGACATCTACAGACAGACCAACAACAGGAAGTGGGTGAACAGCAAGCTTCCTCTGAGCACCTCTTCCAATCCTCCTGTGTGACACTTTACACCCACTTAGTTTACAGGGATATTCATCTGATTTTGCAGTTGGAATAACCACTCTACCCTAATCAACTGTGTCACCCTCAACCTGTACTATGTCTCAGGTCTTTGTGTCATGGGGATGTATAGGTAAACTGACTGTGCCTGAAATATGGGAAAGAGATGTTAGAGGCTCAACTTGAGTGTCTGAGGGTCAGACTGACCCTCTGCTATCCCAGACTATGCTCCACAGTGACACTGGCAGGATCACTGATGATAAGTAATCAATACAACAAAGACAGAAATAGAATAGAAACTGATCAAACTTATGTTATGTAAAATGTGTTTGAAACCATAAGACATGCCATTGTAATGCAAAATGACTCACATGTACAGTAATAACATCAAAAAGGTATGATTACCATGTGCAGGTAATTGTGCAAACTCAAAGCCAAATGTGCCTACATATAAGAAAGGGAGATGAAACATGGCTGCTAAGCAGTACAATGCAAATGACACAAAAAACAGAAAACAATTCCCTTTACATCTGCAGAATAAGGCATATCTTATACAAAAGTCTGCTGTCCAGCTTTACCTTCTCTCTATATATATATAAAAAATATATCTATATCTATATATCTATATATATATATATATATATATATATATATATATATATATATATATATATATATAAAGAATAAGAATTAATTGTCCTCCACCTTAACCCTAACAGCAATGATTGCATGGGAACCCCCATGCCAAGCATTCTTCATCTCTGACAATGGGCAGGACTCCACTCTTTCAGTCAGTGGTGGTTTGGTAACAGGAACATCCTCCATATCCATACCTTCCTGGGCAATTGCAGCTGTCATACATTCCATCTGCATTATGTCATTGGCTCTTATGCCCAATTTTCACATAGGTGCACCTAAGAACTTTGACAACATTTACATTCATTGACATTGTTGACCACCTGCTGTCGAATATAGTCACAGGAAGGCTTGTCACCTCTGCCTCTGTCTAAGTGGTGTGAGCCATATAGACGTAGTTCCTGGATAATAATTGTTATTTTCTGCATCACTATATGGCAGTTTATGGGATGCAGATGTATTGAGTGCCATTACCCAGTATGAGATGAAGCATAAAAGTAAAAAAAAAAAAAATAAAATAAAGTAAAGTAAGCCACAGCTGAGTGTTAACAAAACAAATATATATCACAATATGCATTCATCATGCACAAAATAATTGAAAAAGTAAGGCTCCATATCAACACAAACAAGTTAATACAAAGTTGCACTCCCCTCAGAAAAAAAAAAATAAATAAAGGAAATTAAAAACTTTGCTAAAAGTATGTAAGCAGAAAAGCATTGGTGTAACTCTGTAGTACACTGAAGAATTAATAAGAAAAATGCTGAGCTCACGTAAGCATGTATAACACATTTGCTGGATATCCCCTTGTGTGGCGGGCAGGTAGGTGTATATCACAAGCTTAACACACTTTGGGGGCTACAAACGTAAATCTCCTGACCACATTAATAAGTGAGACAACACTGTTCTGCAATAACTGGTCAGATTCCCAGAGACAAGTTTTCATAATGTTAGGTAACTTTCTCTACAAACATTTTTAATGGAAAGAAATAACTGTTATACATTTATTTGTTTATTTGTTTAAAATTTGTTGACCGGGAAAATACAACTAGGATAGAGGCTATTTTCAGTGGAGGCATGGGGAGAAATGCTCCAGATGCATGTCTTTAGTACATGGCTATATCAGGAGTACAGATCAAACAATGCAAATAGTAAACCAATTGATATATTGTGATATGCAATTTATCAGTGAGGTAAAAATAAAACATTTTGTTAAAAAAATAGTAACATATCTTTGCAACAAGTCAGTTGCTAAACTAGAAGCAAGTTTTGAAAGCAAACAGCAATATCGAGCTCATCATATTTAAACAGTTCCGCTTACTATTATACAAGTTCCTTACCTAAATGATTACCTTTATATAGTGCAGATTCACCCACTGAGCAGGGTGAATATGAACATGTGGTGGGAACTTATTATCATTCATGAATTCCACAATCTGCACTAAGTGCAGGGCAGATAAACATAGTATAAAGACCTACAGTATTGTGCACATATGTGCTAGCACTGCAAGAATGCTTGCAAAGTGGTTGCAAATGTGGATGATCAGTCTAATTTCAGGAACAATCAGTTTAACAATCTGTCCACTTTGATGTACATTTAACAAGGGTGTGTCATGGAGAAGAAACGTAAAAGAAAGTCTGTGATTATATTGACTGACTTAGGAGAGCGACATCCCTAGCATTTCTAGGAATAGTTTATAGCAACAATCTGTGCCTCTGAATAAAAATTTGTCTACAGTTGCAAGGAAGAGCATTACCCACTGAAACAGACATCAAAAGCATTGATATTGAATTATTTTTAGAAAAGCATAAATAAAGGAATGATGTTCTTTAAAAAAAAGGAAAGAAAACAGCTGTACTGTTGCAAATATTTGTCTTATATTGTGTGAGGAAATATTAGCTTAACTGTTGTCAAGATCCCAATCATCCACACATTTACTAACAACTTAAAAGGGACAACTTTCAGATTTTGGCTCTGTTGCACCTTTAATGTATACTGACACAATGCCACATAATGAGTGTATGTAATGTACTTTTTTCTTATGTTTTGCCTGTGGCAAATAGTGATAATTATCTCAAATAGTGTGTTATTAATGTCCATATTTGATGCCTCAAGTTCAGAGTGGGTGCTGTCCCTCTGAACATAATGATGTTTAAGGAGTGATAAAGTTGAGCAAACATCACAAATGTACATTTAAACTACTTGTTCTATAATGTTTCCTTTTTTAAGGTTTTCTCTCTCTTTTCTTCCTTTGTATGTCATTTAGCATTATGCACTCTTGACAGGCAGTTGTCCCTAGCAGTGATTAAGAGGTCACTCTACTTCCTAAGGTAAAAAAAAATGACAAATTCAGTTTAGAATGCTATCAGCTGCACAATAGATACTAGCATTGTAGCACTTTTGGACAGTACAGAATGAAGAAATTCCACTGATAAGCTAAGTGTCTGGCACAAAGTGTAACTGAAGTGATTTTAGAGAAAAAAGTGACATAATACCCACTGCAAATCTAGTTTACGGATATTTTTATGACTGGATTCAGAATAAATATTGACATTCAATGTTGTATATGAAATGAACAGGCTAATGTCTGTGATAAATGCAAAAAAAAAAAAAAAACATACTTATAATCCATGTGAATCGATTACAAATATGTTGTTGTTTTAAACTCACCTCTTTTCATTATTAATAACAATACGTACCATGGATGTTGTAACATATGACATTTTGTAAAGTGTGATAACACAAAAGCTGTAACATGAGTAATGTGGACATATATGTCATATATGCTGGCTAATGTATCCATATCTCACAATTATGCATCACGACAATAATAAATTTGATTGCAAACTTTTACATAATCAGTAATTGTATATATTTTTTGACAAGAATGACCTCTTGTCATTCTCTGTGCGTTCACTTTGTGAACAATGGCCATTACTTGAAAACCTGATAGTGTGCAACCTAAATGCTTCTTGTGATGTTGCAAAGAGATGTGAAAATGAGAAATGTCACATGTTAATGCTATAAGTGCAGTCCCCCCTGTTAGATATATCCTTTATTTCTGTTAGTTTGCAATGCAAATTATTTTATTTTTTTATATTTTAATGCCTTTTGCATTTGTGCATTACTTGGCAACATGCAAATATGATTCAAGATTGAATGAAAAAAGTGAAACATTTAGTATGAGATGCCTTATGTAGCACAAACTAGTCTTGTGCGGGTGTGAGCCATCAGCATTCTGGATAGTACCAAGTAAAGAAAAAGTACCTATCAGTTCTCTGTCTCTGTGGCACAATAGGTAAGCACAGTGAGCTTAGAAAAAATAGGATGATGGTGCAGGGTTCAAATCCTGTTTAAAATTAATTTTAGAGTGGGAGATCTTAATAAATATTGACATACATTTTGATATATGAATGTGTGCGTTTTTAAACTTAGCTATTCTCAGGATTGTTAGCAACTTGTCAGCTGCTGTCTGCCCTCATTCCCACTATCTGACATTACCTTTAATCTTGATAATGTTTGACAGAAAGTTCTGATGTAGCAAGGAAATTTGCAAAAGATGAATGTGCCAGTGTAATGCACTTTTTGCTCTGGCCATTGGTAGATATACCCTTTGATTGTCTTAATTTTCCTTTCAAGTGATTTCTATTGTTTCTGCCTTTTGCATGGTCCCAGGCCAAAGTAAGTGACAAATGTGTGGCTGACAGCTCTGTAGACAATATTGAGTGAAGAAATTGCACCTGTCAACTTACTTTCTCTGTGGCATGAAGTACAAGTGCAGTAGTTTTAGAGAAAAAAGGCAGGTAATGCTCAGTATAAATCTAGTTTACAGATACCTTTACAGGGCAGGGCAGCATGCCATTTGTCAAACATTTTGATTAGGATTGTAACACTAAATACAAATTAGTATCATAACTATGCTTTTTTGCAACAAATGTATCATTAATACTTATTAAATAAACCCAACATAATGTGCATAAAGCATGTAAAACATAAACATTATGCTATCTCATTTACAATGCACTTGCATACGTATAATGTGCACAATATTTTTGTCATAATTATTATGACTCTTCACATATCATAAGTATGTGTTTAGGACAGTATGTCTAGTAAAGTATGAGTGTAACATGCCTCAAGTTGTATTACTCATGTCCTTCAAATCTGTGCATCTATAATGTATTTAAAACAACAGATACTGCCTTTTACATAGAAATGCCATCCCATGACTACTTAAAGTTACATACATACAGGCATTTCTTAAGTCGATCTCTATTCATTCTTAAATTGGTATACCTCTAATGAAAATGTGAGAAAGTAAGTTCTACTGTGGCACTGACAGTTAATAAGAAAAATTAAACATTTTAACCATCTTTTTCTAATAGGTTCCATTCCCAGGTGGTACTATTTAATCTTACTAGTGTGTAAGTCATAACAGCCCCATATGTCACAAATTAGCATCTATATTACATAATCAAACTTTTAAAAGTTTGAACATCATATGGTCAACACCATATGATGAAACTTTTAAAAGTTAGAAAATGTAATAAAAAAAATTAAACCAAAGAAAAAACCTACCTGAACAGTTTAAGCAGAGGGGCAAACCCCACTGCACCCCATGGGTGGGGGGCTGTGCCACCTACATCCCCCTCTTTAAATATACCAACTCTGAGATCGCACTACAGTGCAGAAAAGGAAAATCTTCCAACTCGGCACTGTACGGAGATCTCCATTGAAACATTCAAACTTTTAAAAGTTCAATCATATGGTGTCAACCATATGACATTTGAACTTTTAAAAGTTTGACAACGTGATATAGACCTCACAAATTATACAATTTTTCCTCAAACCAACAATGATGTTTTAACAAACACCATAAAGTATGTCAGTGTTTAATACTGGAACATGAGTAAATAGGTTGGGCATCACTCATGGGGCAAATCTTAATGCCATATTTCATACTTTCCATGCTTTTTTACATTATCAGTGTTGATGCAACTGCCAAGCATTGCATTGCTTCAATTTATGCAAATGCAGATGACAAGGCTGTGCATTATTGTGCACAAGATGCTACATGTGAGATCTGAACTGGGCTCCAATTCAGGCACACATTTTCAGCTTGATGTCTGCAGATGTGGCTAGCAAAGGTAAGGATGGTGTTATATTTAGAGCACAAAGGGGGAGTTGAGAATCCAAGATTTTGTGACACTCCTCATCAAGCTCTACAGCTGCAGGAAGATTGTACAAGATCTCAGTATAAGGCTGAGGCTTGTAATAACAGTTGGCATCCCACATGCTGGAAGCAAAGCTGACACTACTACAATGACATTAAAAAGCACAAGCAGGACCTCCTGAGATGATAATAAGTTGCCTCCACAACTTCTGCCTCCACAGCTCCTGCAGTGGTACCCTCCAGGAGCAGTACTAGTGGAGGTGGCAATTTTGTCACCCATCAGGAGATGACAGGACTGGTGCAAGACATCATGGAGAGGGGACCTTGGTGCCCAAATCTGCAGGGATGAAAAGGTGCTGCATTTTATTGCCAAACATATGTTATGTCCTGCACTGACCCCGGCAATTGATGGAGGAGACAGTGATGACAGTTCTGAGAATGAGAACTAGGTTTGCGCTGTTCTCTGACTAGATGTATATATGCCTCCGATGTTCCCTAACTATCCCCAATCATGGTATCCCTCAAACTTGTGTGTCCATCACCATCTCTGTCTGCCATCTATGTCCTTTATGTCTGTGCCTACTACCTAACCTGTCCTACCTACTTGACCCTCTCATTCCTAAGCAACTTCTCAAACATTCATCTCTACCTGGTACAGTGACTTCACAAAGTCATGACATTTTGTGTACAATTCTACATTAATGTTGTGAAGAAGTGTGTAGCTATGGTACTCTCTTACCACCATCCTTCAAATTACTGAATTCATTCCCCTATGTCGTCCCGTCTGCTTGCATCCCATCTACGCCACTGCATTATCAGTTTTTTTTTTCACACAATTAATCTGGTCAAATATAGAATAACACATAACACATATGGCCAAAAATGGCCCATCAAAAATCCCTCCCTTTTTGTTCTCATCATTTACACTGAGCTTGACATCATGCACTGGCACTGACTGGGATTAAATGTCATTTCATGTCCTATGGCAAATCCGTACTACTTGTTACCTTTCCACAAATGTGCTTAAATCCGCTAAAGGTATATGGCATACAGGCAGACTAAATATGGTGTGTTGAGCTACTTCTCCTGTCTGTAGACTCATTTTTTGAATAGTGCTACAGGTTTGATTACAGTTATATGTCAAATTATTATTTTATGTAATTTTAGATTCATATGTTTAACTGCAAATATCCATATTTATTTCCAATTACAGCATTTCATAAACATAGCATTTGAATAGTGCAGTCAGGGAGCAATTGCAAACAGATTCCAGCCCGAACAGGGACACTTAGTAAACTACCTTATCCTGCTTATGTCTTAATCCTGTTTGCACTCTCCTACCACTTCTTGCTCCCTATGCCAAGCACTTTATTGTACTGAGCATGACAGAGTAATAATAAGGAAGCACGTAAAAGTAACACACCACAATGTTATTTGTCTTTCGGCTTTTTCTGGTAAGGGGTCGCCACAGCGGAACTCTGGTCCACTAATGATTGGCAGTAGATTTTTACGAAATGCCAAGGTGCCAGCTTGATGCCCAACCTTCAACAAAGGCACGCCCATTTACGCACACATGTCTTTTGAATGTTACACAACCACGGGGAGGACATGCAGACTCCACACAGAAGGCCCTCCCAAGCCAAGCCGAGAATCGAATGGGAGAACCTCTTGCTGTGAGGTAACAACGCTACCGCCGTACCACCGCGGCATAAGTAACACACCACAATGATGTTCCTAAATATCAAATAAACAAAACTCATGGTATTTCTCTCAACTCTCCCTCTTTTCACCCCTTCTGCTTCTGTAACTTGTTACTGTTACCTCAATTGTATGATTTAAACAGCGTGAATTTGGAGTTCCTTTGTGGGGTGCTGAGAAAATTCTCAGATCGATAGACTGGTGGTTGCGTACTTTCAAGGATTCTAATCCCGAAATATGTCAGACTGTTCTTGGCTGCTTTTTATTAGACTATTTTACGTAAGAAGTTTGGCATCTCACACCAATGTTGAGTGACAGTAAATGTCATTTCACATCTTAGGGTCAAAGCTGCAGATTTTAATTTCAACCACTCTAGTATGCTTTGCATTGTTTACATGTGTTTAGCTCTACTGCACTATATAAGTACAGACAAGTGCTTTTGTGGCACAGTTTGTGTAACCTATATATTAGGTTGCTAGATGTCATAACACCATGTAGAATGCTTCCCTGTCCTTACTGTGATGAAGGCTGATGCCTACATTTTCCCTAGCTTCAGTCTGTTGTACTTGTCCCTTCAAATGTGTTACTTTTCTTGATAATTCTTGAGCCTCTATGTGTTGGGCTAATTTTTCTGTCTGTACATTTTTATTTTATAATATCAAGAGTTCAGATCCAGACATATTTCATATATTTATTTAATATTTTGACATAATAATAGCATGCATGGAAGTGTGTGCTGCATATGTTGTCAATTGAGTATCATATCTATGTCCTCATCTTATTTTCACTCTCCTACACCAAATTCATCTATGTTAAAACATATTACGCACAGCAATACATCTGAAGTGTATAGAGTTTCAAAGGATGTACACATTTCTGCATGTTAATGTTTGTTGTTGTCATCCCTATTCTTCAGAATATCCTGAGAATCATTGACAATAGGTCAGAAAATGCATGATAACACAACCCGACACAAATATGTGCAGAAATAAATCTTTACACGGTCTTTTAGTATGTCTGTATGTGTATCCCTCTCCTCAAATGTACACCTCTTCCCATCCCTTGTATGTCATCAAATAAAACTCCTTGATTTCAATACTATTTCCATAAGTCATTTTTCCATCAATAGCATGCTTGTTCCCTCATGTGTTTCTCGCTTCACCTGTGTCATACATATAAGGAGGGAAGGACAGTAACAGCAACTGTCATAACAAAAGTGCAACTCATGACACATGAAACATGGCCATAACACATATCTGGTCTGTATTCCATCAGGTTGAGACATGGTTGAATGGCGATATTGCTTATTTTCATGAAAGTTGGCACAGAGCACCATAGATTATTGCTAATTCCCATTCAGCACCTCATCATATGATTATGCATTTACTAATATTTTGCCATCAGATGCACAAATCAGCTTGCCACTGGCATGTTTCAGGGACAGAGTTAAAAAAAAAAAGTACAACAAAGAATGATGTGAGTAGGTTGTACAATCTCTACATGTATAAATGGAATTTTGAAACTGATGTATCTCTGGATTTCACAGTGATGTTGACTCAGTTAAGCCGGTCTGTCAATGCATGTCTGCACTCCAGCAGTTACAATTGCAACTTTGCTACAATGATGTGTAACCTTTTTACACACAATCCACCAGTGTTATTCAGCAGTGCACTTTCATACTTTGGAAGTGTCTACATTATCAGTGCACATTGTCCAAGCATTAGCCAGTACAAATAACAGTGACACAATCATTTGCTTACGTTTGCTTGACAGTCCACTTTTAAAAATGTGATTGTCTTTGAAGCACTATACAGTGAAACAAGTATACGTCACTTATAGTAACACAATGTACCTGAATGACTATATGGATGTTATCAGAGCAGTATGTAATTACACGAAAAAAGCACATTGCTGTTACGTTGGCTTGTCCAGACATATGCATTTTCCACAAAGCCTGTGATGCTTACAGGTTGATCTTCAAAACACTGACGTCATAATACTAACAAATGTGCATTTCACATTCAAAGTCAGCCTTCTCCTATGGCTGTTGCAATTTATACTGTGCTCTCTAAATTGTGCAACTAGTTAGGAAGGTGATTCCAATCTGACAGTGGTGAATTTGTGTGTATATATGTTTGTGTGTGTGTGTGTGTGTGTGTGTGTGTGTGTGTGTGTGTGTGTGTGTGTGTGTGTGTGTGTGTGTGTGCGTGTGTGTGTGTGTTGATGCTTCTCATGTCAGGTAAGTAAATCTTCAACAGCAGATGTGCTATGACCACTTCCACTCAAGAAAAAAAAAACTTTGTAAACAGCTCCCTCTACATTTTATCCCACTTTTAACACCTACAGCTTCCTGCAAAACACTGATGAGGTCATCTTGTCAAAAGTACATACTCACCTTTAAAGTTCAGACTAGGAAAAATAGTAACACCTGGAGAGGACTTCCCTTATCCCACTTTTACTAACAATACACTGATGACATCATAGCTCTCAACCTTCCATCTCTACAATGAGGAATACTAGCCCTCATAATGTGGAACAAATGAGCAAAATGTGGAACACATACTAATGGCTTACTAACAACTTCAACTTGGAAGGTCATAGGATGGTTAAAATATGTTGGTTTTACTTATAAAGAAGATATTTTAATGAATTAGTATGATTAATTTCTGTTTACAATGGATTTCACTAAAAAACTTCCTAACACTGAATATGTGACAGAGTCTTTCAATGTGGAACTTTGTGGAACTTCGAGGAATGTGAACTTTTTAAGACCCAAAATGAGGTACATTCCTCATAATGAGGTACGCTTGAGAGGTATGGATGACATCATCCTTTGGGAAGTGCACTCACTTACTGGAAAATTTAGACTTCCCTGTGGTGCTTGTAATTAATATTGTGTTCACTAGGCTTTGTAACTAGAAAGGTAGGGTGGTTGAATCCTATATTACTTATATAGTGTGACTGTGTGTACTGTCATGTACACTTGGCTCTGTAACAATACCCCTTATGTACTCTTCTGCATAGGAGACATATTTTCACTGGCAGAGGGCTACTCTATATATCTGTGTTACACCCATGCAAAACCCAGTTTTGGAAACACAGTCAATACATCATACTTTCCAAACTGTACTATCTCACAGTTGCAATGTGTTCTATCTTGCAGCACTGGCTGTTAGTACTGTGGTTTAAACTGTGCAACTAGATAGAGAGGTGGTTTGGATCTAGCAGTGCCTGACTGCTGTGACTGTGTGTTTTTTTTTTGTGCTGTGTAAAAAAGGTTTAAAATACATATTGGATGTGGAACTGTACACTGTTTTTGGGCTCTTCCACATTTGCTTTCCTTTTTAGTGGAACCATCACCTGTTAAACAATGATGATACCATCCATTCAAATGTGCACGGTCACAGTTGTAAAACAGCATCTCATGTAGCATGTTTGATTCAGGCAATGTTCTGTATCTTGTGATCTTAGGTGGTCAGTTCAAATCTAGCGATTACTCCTTGACTCAGTTGTGTCAGTAGGACTGTGAATTTGCATAAAAATGAATACAAATTCACCAAGAATAGTACAAACTTCCACCCAAACACAAATCCCTGTGGTGAAAGACTCCGACACAAATTGTAAAATATACTAAAGACCAAACTTTAATAAAATAGTTGTGCTTTTTTTCCATTATAACCATAAATGGAACTTCTTCAGAACTAAAAACAGACCCCAAAATCATTTAAATAACATCCAAAGATCACCCGACTCACTGCAAATGTGCATGTTAGTAACAATATTGTTACCCAGCTATCTGCTGTGCACATGTATAGCTGGGGATTCCTCTTATAAGAACATCTACTTATTTTTCACTCAGAAATGCTTTATTTCATACTGATGATTGCCATTTGGCATTCTTTAGATAAGCGATAAAGTTCATCTGTGAGGTGAGGAAATGATACATTGTTCCATATGTCAATGTCTTAGTAAGGCATGTGTTCAAATCCGTGATTATCTACATATTGTGCATGATTGCCATTGCACCATCAGAGTGATGACTACATTATACATCACACGTGTTTAGATATACATAGCATCAGGCAATGTTGTGTGACAAATACACATATAGTAACAGTTTTTTTAAACAAATTACAGTCAGACATATCCCTTGCAGCAATAACATTATGTAATACCTTTAAATACTCAAATATACTCAAATATATCACAACTGTAGCAGCAGTTCTATCATGCTGTGTTCATTCTGCACAATATCATGTAGCTTCTATCATCTCAAAGTCATGTGTTCAAAACTGTCATTGAGTGCCTGTAAGCATTGCCTGTCCTCATAGTGTTATGAATGAATGACATCCACCACGATTATAATGTGTACAATTACAATGAAAGAGGCCTCCCACATCCCAATACAAATTGGTCCTGTGGCACATGCATTGAGTACTGTCTTATATAGCATGTCTGCTCAAATAGAGCATGGTTCAGTTCTGAGATAGTGTGTGTACAGCATAATAGTAAAAGCTTCCTTGGCCAAGAAATGTTGACATCAGACTGCTCACAGCTGTGTGAACATTAACATGGGGCCTCCTTTCATCATTCCAATATTGTACAAATTGTCATCAAAACTCCTTTCTTACTTCATTCATTAATTTCAGTTATTTGTGAGGAGCTCTATTGCTATCTCCTGAAGCAGATGGTGTTGATACACAGCTCTGTAGAGTGTGTAGTATGATAGGCAGGGGTTTGAATCTGTTAACATCTGTCTGTCAGATTAATGTGTTGGTTGGAAGGGGCTTACACACAGAAGGTAGTTATGACACAGTCAGAGGGTCACATTTTTATGGCTTCATGATCCAAGATTGGGGGATCATAAACATTACAATAAGATAGAGCTGCAAGTCCTTCAAGGGTATTTTTCATGACACAAATGGTATGGCTATAACTGTGGCATCAGTGGTTGATATGCAGATTCTGATATGTGTTCTGGCACATGTTTCAGTCTGGCAAGATGCAAATGCTGAGTATGTTATTGATTGCTCAGATGCATTACTTAATTACCAAATATAAATCCTTTTGTATTGCATGTCTTCATCCAAACATTTATGTATATTGTAATTATTTTCTTAACATTGTAGTGCGTTATAGGACATGAGGGATAAAACTAAATTTCTTACTGCATGGCATACTGTAATGTCATCAGAAAGTGTGACTGGGACTGTGTTATGACACTTTCTTGTATGTTTGTTGTTTACTTGTTGTCATGCAATGTTCATTGGAATTCCTTGTGAGCATGCCCAGTATAATATAGTAGATATGTGCCACTTATGACAGAAGAACTTACACTAATGAAATGCTATCAGATGTGTGTTATCTGTCAGTTTTGTATTTTGAGTGGCATTACATTACTGTTAGCATTTACATGAATATACAACACATGCTTGTCTAATACATGTTTAAAGGCAATACACCTTCTGTGGTTGTAAATGACAGCATGATACAACAGCTCCAGGATTAATTTCTTCTTCTTTATACATAATGAAGTGTAGAATACAAGGATAATGTCATTTAACACAAATAAATTCTCTGTATATAAATGCCATATGCAATTATCCGCAGTTTGTAGGTTCATAGGTTCATAGAAGTTTACTAGGCTAATGGTCCTAGAGACCTTACAAGCCTAACCATATTTATCCCCAGTTGTCCCAACTGTCAGTGGTTAGGTGAGTGAAGTTCACAGAGGTAAGGGTCTATGGTAGTTAATACCAGCTTCCTCTGTCCAGGAGGGACATGGTGCAAATATCCCCTGGTGTGTTTACTGTCCTTGCTAACTGTTATCTTAACTTAGTATTTTATTAGAATGTATATCACATTTACTCATCTTTGTTACTCTGTTGCTTTGTGTCCCTCTCTCAGATCCTTTTTTAGCATGTCTGTTTTTAGTTATGTGCATTGGTCAATAATTGTGAATAGGAATAAGTATTACATCAGTATGGAAGTATTTATGTTAAAATATTCTTTATGACATAAGCACATTTGTCTCCATTACCTGAATTCATATTTCCCCATTAACCTCCCCTTAATTATTTCTGCACTAATGCTATTATATTCTGTGTATATCCTCTTCCTTTAACTACCACTGCAGCTGGAATATTTCAGTCAACTTGCTCTTACTTTGTATAAGTTGTCTGTGCATGAACACTTACTAGCTTTGCCTTTTGTTTACATTTATCAGCTTGGGCTTCCCTGTACCTTTTCATGGGCACCAACACTTGTGTTGGCCA
This sequence comes from Protopterus annectens, assembly GCF_019279795.1. Taxonomy (NCBI): domain Eukaryota; kingdom Metazoa; phylum Chordata; order Ceratodontiformes; family Protopteridae; genus Protopterus; species Protopterus annectens. Next base: position 179,230,445 of record NC_056736.1, read on the forward strand.
TGGCAAAGTGCTAATATATATGTACGCTTGAAGATCAGCATGCATATTCATTGACCACAACTGCTCATCAGCTAACATGCTTAAACTGTGTAGACTTAGTGCAAAGTGTACACAAATGTTAATGACTCGTGGGGCAAATGTGCCAATAACAGTGATCCACATTTTTATGTGTAGACATTAGAAAAAACTATCATGCAAATGTTTTACTGCTCTTACGCTTGCGATTGAATAGTCTTTGATGAAATAAGGTAATAGCAGTTTTGGACATTACAAATGCTTAGTTCATGTTTTACACTGTCCTTCAGCACTACTGTTCCTACTTTTCCACTAGAATAACTAATTGCTATTTACAATGAATTTACTGTACATAATCTGACCTTGAATTCTCACAAAATAGTCTGTGATGAAATAAGGTAATAGCAGTTTTAGACATTACAAATGCTTAGTTCATGTTTTAAACTGTCCTTCAGCACTACTGTTCTTACTTTTCCACTAGAACAACTAATTGTTATTTACAATGAATTTACTGTGCATATTCTGACCTTGAACTCTCACAAAATTAGAGTTGCATGGTCACTTATAAACTGAATGCAAATTGATTTTCTACATAAATTTTAATTTATTTGTTCTGCATAAGAAAAAACAAAAGCAGATGCTAGAAAGCATTTTTTATGGGGAATCAATTGTTTGTTACTAGCTATCTGATCAACACCCAAAATGTTTTCACTGGAAGGTCACTGGTATCCTGTAATGGAGGTCACTCTCAAAGAAGAGAGAGAGAGCAAGAGAAAAGCAAACATATTTTAATCACTTTCCTCCTTTTCCCTTAGGATGTACAATCTCATAGTTGGCACATGTAAACATACATATTATAAGCCTAGCACTTGTTCTCAATACTTCTCTACTAAGTAAGCACTCTCGTACTAAGTAAAGCACTACATCTACCTACCACCCCTGTGATTATCCACTTCCCTTAAAGGTACAGCACTCCCTATTACTGTTCTAGCATGTCGAGTGGTAGATTACTGGCGTCCTCTCCAGTTCAGCTGGTCAATCTGGGTATCTTGAGACAATGCTACAATTGTCTCATGTACACAGACAACCCTCTCCTCCTTCCAACAAACACAAATACATGTGAGAGATGCAACTATATAGCCAAACTGGAGGCTGAACTCTCTCAACTCAGGGCTGGCATGACCAGACAGGAGGAGATGGTAACCACACACACAACAATCCCAGTCCAACATAGACCTACCACAACTGCAAACCAAACACATAGAAACACAAAGACATACTCGGAGGCTCTAATAAAAAACTTACCAAAACAACAGAGGCTTCCAAAGCAGACATCCAAAAATCCACCACCTCAAAACAAAGCACATGCAATACATACTTCAATAAATCAGTGTGTCAACCAATCACAGCCCTTAAGGCCAAACACCATGCCTGATACACTAGTAATAGGTGACTCTATAGTCAGACACACTGATGTCCCGCTGACCAGGCTGAACAAGGAAAGAGTGACTGAGAGCTGTCTATCGGGAACTAGGATCCGCCACATAACACACGCACTCAAGTCACTCCAAAGCAAGTACAAATATGACTCCGTTATCGTCCATGCTGGCGTGAATGACCTGAGACGTACCTCTCTGGACTACATGAAAAGAGACATAGAGGAGCTCTCTGATTATGTAGCCCAGGCTGGTATGACCCTGACCCTGAGCAGCATCTTGCCCTCACCAAGAATGATACCACAATACAAAGACAAGATGATCAGCTTTAATAATTGGCTCAAGTACTGGTGTCATTCTAAGGGGATCCAATGTCTGTCTGCCTGGGATGACATGTTGGACAAGCCACATTGCTTCGCAAGGGATGGCTTACACCTGTCACCACTGGGCTTCCGGATATTGGCTAAGGCTCTTGCCACCCCCATAGTGCCTTTTTTAGGCAAGGCTCAAAAGACAAACCCACCTCCTTAGAAAACAAAAATGGAAAAAAAATTAAGGGTAATGCTGCACAACGCCAGAAGTCTAAATCTCAAGATGTAGGCACTCGATGCACTCCTCAGCATGGAGAACATTGACTTCTGTGCAGTAACTGAAACCTGGTTCAAGGCTCCTGAGAGCACCCCAGCACTACCAGGCTATACCTCGTATCATGCTTTTCGGCCCCAAAACCCAGACTGAACCACAAAGGGAGGGGGAGTGCCCATATTCATCAAGGACACCCACACCTCCAGGTTAGTAGCAACACATGAAGCATCAGAGACCATACAGGTGCAACTAACCATAGGCAAAACTGCTATACAACTGGTAGCATGTTACAGACCACCCTCCCAATCTCAGGAACCCCACTCAGCCTTCCTGAAGACATTGGAGGATATGAATGTATCGCAAAATACCATCATACTGGGAGACTTCAACTACCCAAACATAGATTGGGTACATTATTCTAGCCCTAATACCCTAGCCCAAAGGTTCCTGGAATTCATTAATTCAAATGCACTGGAACAACTAGTCACCTCTCCCACTAGGGGAGATAATATACTAGACCTGATCATCACAAACATGGGGACAAAATGCTCCACACCGGAAGTATACCCCTCACTAGTGAGATCTGACCACAAACTAATCACCCTGGATATATATATCCCACCTCCACCCCCAGCACAAAAGACCACAGTGAAAAACGTCTCAAAAGCAGACTTCACTCTTCTTAAGACTGAGATGGTATCCTTTAAGCCCACTGTGCCAGTGGATACCACATCCCAAAATGCCGAATCCTTCACAAATGCTTTCTATGGACATCTCCAAGAATGCATGGATCATGCAATCCCAAATAAATCCAAGTCACTCTCCACCAAAGGCAAGCGTCCTGTCTGGTGGACCTCAGCCATTAACAAATTGTAAAACAAAAGAAGGAAGCTATTGCACGTCAGAGCAAAATCCCATGAAGGGAAGACATCTCTGATCAACATTAGCAGAAAACTATGTTCTGTCATAAAAACATCCAAGGCCAACTTTGAGAGAAAAATCACTAAGGACACTAAAGATAACCACAAAGCCCTCTTCAGCTATGTTAGAAACCTGGGTGGAAACCCTCAGATATGCTCAGAGTTAGTTCACAACAACAAAAAATACACTGAACCCACAGATATTGCCAACATTCTGGCTGACAGGTTCAGTGCAAATTTCTCCCCTCCCTCACCCCCAAAAGAAGAAATGCTTATCCCAGCTGAATGTAATCTCCCTGTCATCTCAGATGTCCAAGTGAGAACCACCCTAAACAAAGCTAAAAACACAGCATCAATGGGACCTGACGGTATCCAAGAGGAGCTAAACCCACACATAAAAATGCTATTTAACCTTAGCCTTACTTCAGGATATGTACCTGAACAGTGGTGTACAGCAACAGTGGTCCCACTCCACAAAGGGGGTACCTCTACAGACCCTGGAAACTACCGCCCCATAAGCTTAACCAGCCTGGTCTGCAAAGCTATGGAAAGAATCATTATGGAACTCATAAACAGAGACATAGGGGACCTACAGACACTTGACCCCACCCAGTTCGGCTTTGTAAAGGGCAGATCCTGCCTTTTGAACCTGGTTGACTTTTTCGAAACAGTTACTAGAGCCATTGATGAGGGCAAAGCAGTCCATACAGCCTACCTGGACTTGGCTAAGGCCTTCGACACAATACCCCACTCAGGCATCATAGATAAGCTCAACAGCTTAAATGTAAACCCTTATGTCACCAGATGGGTTGCAAACTGGCTTAAGGACAGAACCCATAAAGTTAAAATCGCTGGAGCAATGTCAGACTCAAAGCCAGTCACAAGTGGTGTCCCACAGGGATCTGTCCTGGGACCCCTCTTGTTCGGCATTTATTTCTCAGATGTTAAAGCAAACATGGGAGGGTTGTGGCTGACAAAGTTCGCAGATGACTGCAAACTAGGCGCCATAGTCGATACACCAGCGGACACATACATCCTACAAAAAGGCCTCACAGAAATGGACAACTGGTGCCGGAGTCACGGCCTTAAACTAAATGCCAAAAAATGTATAGTCATCCCCTTTGGGAAAAACAAAGTACCCACAAATTATCACATAGACAGCAACCCACTGAGTATGGAAAAAGTAATCAGAGACCTAGGGACCCAAGTTGACAGCGACCTCTCATTTGACACCCACGTTGCCAAAGTGGTTAGAAAAACATTCTACCTTGCACACCTCATCATCAAGGGATTCACATCCAGATCCAGGGATGTCATTGTGCCCCTATACTCCTCCCTCATCAGACCCATGATTGAGTACAATGCCCCATTTGGAATGTACCTCACCCGGCATTGGCAACAGCTGGAGAGACCACAAAAGTACCTCACCAAGAGGATCAAGGGTCTCCAACATATGTCTTATTCTGCCAGACTAAAGAAACTTCAGCTCTATTCAGTAGCATACCGCCTGCTCAGAGGTGATCTCTGCCTGACGTACAAGGCCATGTCCAATCAGGATCTTATGGACATGCTCCACCTCAAAAAATCCAAATCCACCAGGACCACGAGAGCTAAAGACTTAAACCTCGGCACATGTATGAATAGGACATGCTGGAGGGATAGATTCATAACCCAGAGGCTTCCCATGCTTTGGAACAGGATCCCAGTTTGTATCAGGCAGAGTCCCTCACTGACTCTCTTCAAGAGAAATCTTGATGAGTGGATGGGAGATCGTAAGTTTACCCCAGGGGTCACATCTGTGTCACTGCTAGACAGGAGCACAGTAAACTAATTCTATTACATAAGGGGCCTTCTTTATGTCACTACTATACAGAGGCACAGTATTCTAATTTTATTCTGTACATTTTTGTACCAATTCATGGGGTGGCAAAAGCCACATCACTATGGCTAGGCTTACAAATGCCCTAGGGCAGATAGCCTAGTACAATACTATGAAACTATGAAACTATGAAACTATAATCAGACACATACACACAAACACACACACACACGCGCACACACACACACACACACACACACACACACACACACACACACACACACACAGACACACACACATGAAATTTCATTGAGGAGCTCCATTCCTGCAAAAAATTGTTTCTATTTTTTGCTTTGTGACCTAGGTAGAATTGCTGTTTTCCAACACTTTAGATGTTTTATGGATCAAATAATCACTGTAAACCCATTCTCTTTGCTTAATAACAATTCATTTGTTAGATTTGATTTGGAAGTGTTTATTCAAGTAGTTTTACCTTACAGCTTATCTGGAGTTACTACTTGCTTCCCATCCAACAGCTCATCTCTCTTAATAGTATAGTACAAAATATGTTTCAAATTTTCAAAAGTGGATGCACTTATACCTCACTAGAAAACTTCTCATGTACCAACACCTTTGCCCAACGGTTCTTGGAATTCATAAATTCTAATGCCCTGGATCAACTAATACATAGTCCCACCAGGGGCTCCAATATCCCAGACCTGGTCATTACCAAGATGGGAAATCGATGCTCCACACCTATGGTCACCCCCTAGTTGGTCAGGTCAGACCATAAGCTAATCACCCTTAAAATCCACATCCCACCCCCACCCCCTAGTAAGGAAACCTCCATAAAAAACTTCCCCAAAGCCAACTTCATGCTACTCAAGACAGAAGTTACAAACTTCATGATACCCATGCAGACGGGAACTGAAAGTTCGACTGCTGAGTCCTACACTAAGGCACTGTACGAGCACATCCACTCATTCATGAATTGTGCCATCCCAAACAGAACCAAGATGATCTGCTCCAAAAAAAGGAAGCCAATCTGGTGGTCCCCCTGCCATAAACAAACTTTACAACAAAAGGAAGAAACTGTTGCAGAAAAGAGGAAAATCCCAGTATGCAAAAAACTCCCTTACTAGCCTCAGTAAGAAGCTGAGATCCCTCATAAAATCCTCCAAAGCTACTTACGAAAATAAAATTGCCAAAGATTCCAAAGACAACTACAGGCATTCTATAACTATGTCAATAATCTAAATGGCAATGCTCAGATCTGTTCTGTGCTACAACAGAATGGCATTAAATATACTGATCCCAAAGATATTGCCAATATCCTGGCAGATCGATTCAGTGCCAACTTCACCCCCATCTCACTCCCTAAATGGCCCATCTCAATACTGGAAGATTGCCAAATTTTGATAATAACAGCCACACAGGTAAAAAATGCACTTTCCAAAGCTAAGAATACAGCATCTATTGGACCAGATGACATCCTGGGCTGTGTACTACATGAACTACAAAATGAACTGGCACCTCACCCAAGTGTCATGTTTAATCATACCCTCACCTCAGGCTTCATGCCCGCAGAGTGGCACACAGCTACAGTTATCCTACTCCACAATGGAGGATCCACCTTGGATCCCGGGAACTATGAGCCTGATCTGCAAGGCCAAGGAATGTATTGTCATGGAACTTATAAACAAAGACATTGGTAACCTTAAAACACTGGACCCCACCCAGTGTGGGTTCATGAAGGGCCGATCTTGTCTCCAGAACCTGATTGACTTCTTTGAATCAGTCTCCAGAGCCGTGGATGAGGGTAAGGCATGCCATACAGCCTATCTGGACCTCACCAAGGCCTTTGACACCATCCCCCACTCTGGAATCATAGATAAACTTACTAAGCTGGGCATTAATCCCTACATCACTCAATGGGTTGCCAACTGGCTTACTGACAGAACCCACACTGTAAAAGTAGCTGACTCCAAATCCAGTTCCAGACAAGTGACAAGTCATGGTTCAGTCCTGGGACCTCTCTTGTTTGCCATCTACTTCTCTGAAGTACAGGCCGACACTAAGGGACTCTGGCTTACAAAGGTCACAGATTACTGCAAACTGGGAGCCATTACTGAATCCCCAGTGATGTCGATAGTCTACAAAAGGGTCTTACAAAAACAGATGCTTGGTGCCAGAGCCATGGACTCAAGCTCAATGCCAAGAAATGTATAGTTATCCCCTTTGGGAAAAAAACATGTACCCGTGAATTACCACATAGGTGGCAGTACACTAAACACCGAAAGTGTGATAAGAGACTTAGGGACACATGTGGACAGTGGTCTCACCTTCAATAACCACATCACCATAACAGTCAGGAAATCCTTCTATGTGGCACACCTCATCGCTAAGGGCTTTTCATCCATCATTGTCCCACTGTACTCATCCCTCATTAGACCCATTATGGAATATAACGCCCCATTTGGTATGTACCTCTCAAGACATCTGCAACAACTGAAAAGGCCACAGAAATACCTCACTAAAAGAATCACAGGCCTAAAGCAGATACCCTATGCTGACCACCTTCAAAAACTCCAGCTATACTCTGTCACATATCGTCTACTCCGAGGCGATCTCTGCTTAACATACAAGGCCATGTCAAACCCAGAACTGTTGGACATGCTACACTTAAAGAAATACCATCCCAATCCCTCAGAGCCACATGCTCCAGGGATCTTAAACTTGTCATCACAATAAACAAAACATGCTGGAGGGATAGGTTCCTAACACAGAGACTCCCCAGACTCTGGAACAGACTGCCCATACATGTCAAGCAGAGCACCTCTTTGGCCCTCTTGAAAAGGAACCTTGATGACTAGATGGGAGAAAGGAAATTCACCCCAGGGATCACATCAGTCACTCTGCTAGACAGGGGTCCATGGAAGTAAACAGTGTGGGAAGAAATAGCCAGGGAATTGTTATGGCTAGGCTTGTATAGGCCCTAGGGCCGATAGCCTAGTAACAACCTATGAACCTATGAGCTTCCAGTCATTCTACAATCCTCATCTTTAAAAATAGTATAGATACGTAAATGTCTGCTTCACCCAAATTGCATGAATTAAATGTCTTTATCACTAGCACACAGAGAACAATTAGAACTATAGAAAACCACTTAAATGTAATAGCAACAGGACACAGGCATTCTAAAAACAATTCACCTTGAATTAGCCTTGCGTGTACTACATGTGATATGAGAGTAAGTATATTCATAGGCATAAATATTCCAATATTTATTTTACTGAGTTTACAATCTAATTTCTAAAGTGACTCTTAATTAGCATGACATATTTTATAGTGTTTCTGCAGAAGGCAGACAGAGGACAGGCCAAGACCTATCCCACAGTCAAACTTAATGAACTATTTTGCATTGCAAATATCACTATAGATACTGCTATACAGTTCAATACACATTTAAAGAGTGTCAGTAAAGTCCCTATGTCCAGTGGAAAATCATAGAAAGTAAAGGTAATTTGTCGTTAAGCAATCATTTTCAGAAATCTTAATGAAGTTTTTCAAAAATATATTATCAATGAAGCATTTAAGCATCTACTTTATTGCAACACTGCATTTCTTTTTATCATCGCTGTCTGTACCCACACATAGCAACATCTGGTGGAATTTAATTAACATAGTATGAAGAGACACAAGAAGCACTGTATCATATTAACTCACTGACAGCAAATATAGCAAACCGTTGTGCACTGAAACCACAACTCTAAAAAGCACGGTGTTAGTGTTAGTGAGTCACTTTTTTCCCTATGGGAAGAAAGCCCTCCTGCAGGCCCCAATATGGGAAAAAACCACCCTTACCACAAACACTTATAACCCCATTGTCACTCAGCAGTGGAAACCATCCTCTTCACTTGAAATGGCATTCTACGTTTGTTTCAATGCCACATGATTCAGTCCTTTTCCTATTATTTGCGTGCCATGTTCCTCGGGTTCTTGTACATATTGTTTCTTAAAAGATACCTTCTATATGGATATTAACAAACAACTTAACCAGTCCTTGTGCCAAGGTCACCCCTAAAAAGAGACATTTGCACACAGTTGAATTACTGACTTAAGATATAAATAAAATAAATAACAAAGTACAATAAATTAAAATATTGGCTTTAATACTGTTTGTCGAATTCCAAGTGGCCATGCAAGTAAATCTAAAAATTGCACCAACCAAGGACTGCAGTTAGCCCAATGTTAGGTCACCAAAGAGCATTGCATAAATTGAGCAGGAGGCAGGATCAAATACAAGAAGGAAGATATTTCAACTGAAAGTAGTAGGAGGAACAGAACAGAGAAAAGCTAGACAAAAAAATCCATGATACAGCACTTACAGTTTTGTAGGAATTTAGTATGGTAATCGTGTTAACAATATGAAACATGTCTGTTGGCACAGTCACTCCTTGAATCACTGTAAAGGAATAGATAATGTTATCCCTTTTCTTTTACACTATAAAATCTTAGTATGTATGAGCATTCCACACAGCTAAAACACACAACCACACACATGCACACACACACACACACACACACACACACACAAACACACACATGCACACACATACACATACAAATATGATCAGTCACGCCCTGGGATTCAGCAAGCAGCCGTGCAGGAATAACTTATTCCTGCACAGCATGGACTGTTCCTGTACAGCACAGCAGCGTGCCTTGCATATTCATGAAGGCATGCTGCCTGTGCTATTAAACAGACATGGAGCTGTATACGAGTGCAGGGGGTGTGTCTGAGAACAGACCTCTCACAATACACACACCCCTGCACTCCAGAATTGACTTTCGGCAATTAAAATGAGTGTGAATGCTGATAACACTCCCAACATGTCAGGAAAACAAAAGTGTCAAAGGCAAAAGGGACAAATGTCCCACCACAATGAAGCAGAAAGCTGATAAAAGTACAATATTAGCATTAGCAGGGATATTCTAAAGGGTATAGCTAATATAACACAACAAAACTTTTTTTTTATAAATGCAATAAAGTTTAAGCATAGCTGCATGGGTGTGTCCGTTGCTTAGCTAGACTTAGTCCAGCTTAAATAGCACAAGAAGTTAAATAGGAAGAGACATCCACCATTAGCAGTATTGCAATAATGTAGTGGTTAGAATACATGGTTTGCGAGCAGCCATTCCCGGTTCAATCCCCATAGTAATTACTTCACATTTTAAATGTGACAGCAGTGCATAAGCAATTTTTTTTATTACCTATTAAATGACATATATTTGTTAACCAGAGTACTGCATTAGGTCCAGATGTGAGGTGTCAGTTTAATAAAGTTGTGAAATCCCCATATAAACACAAGTGCCCCATACAGTATAGTCACACATGGAATAAATGTAATGAAAGCACATTGGCAGAAGTCAGGGACAGTAAACAAATTTATAATATGTAATGAGTGATAAATCAATGCCATACAGCAGATAGTCTATAAAATGAAAAATAAGCAATGATAAGCATTGCACAACTCTGCTTACCAGGTGTAAGCATTGGGTAAGTATGACTGCTAAGCAATGATCAGCCCAGCTAAATGGATTTGCCCATTGGTAAGCAGTGCTGAACCTGCCCCTTTAAGCAATGCCAACCTTAGCTAAGCAGGTTTGCTCATAGCTTAGTTTAGCTCAGCATATTTAAAACCATCCAATGATTGCAAAGGGTGGAAAATTGGCCATATTTAAACCCCACAGGTGGGAAAACAGCTCATAACTGGTTGCAGCTTCCCACTGTAGGCAGAATGTCTAGAGTCAGAGATGGCATGCGCTTTCATGTACAGTGCTGGGGCCTCCAAGAGTCTAGGTCTCCTAGTAAAAAACATGATGAGAAACTGCTGCAGGGCCAGTACTAAGGCTCTCAATATAAAGCAGAAGCCTGGGACAGCCTCGCCCGTGACCTCACCAGTACCACTGGTATCCCTCGGACTGGTGAGCAGGTCAGGAACCACTATGCCAACCTGAAATGGAGGAAGAGGGAGCTCTTGGACCAGTGTATCCAAGAATCAAGGCAGAGGGGTGATGTCCCAGCAGTGTGTATCTCTTATACCAGTAACTGTTTAATAATGTCCAGCCTGTGTATATGATGGATAGGTATGACTAAAAATGTCTCTATTTTCCTTACAGCTTCAGCTGAGTGGGCTGTGAATCAGGAAGCCCATGTGAGTAGGCTGCAAAGGCTGGGTTGTGAGGCTGGTGAGTAAAAATCCTGCTTGTAGTAGTCATACCAAATAAATATAAAAGTAGTAGAAAGTTAGCTGTCAGTTTAAAAGCTGTTTTGTGTATGAGTTGTACTAAATAAACCAGACAATATAACAGTAATAGTCCCATATATGTCATATTTAAATAAAACTGTAAGTGCCTGGCAATAAAGTTCTAACTCTTGGACTGGTTGTGTTTACTCTAGTGTTTACTCTGGTATCGTATGACATTTTTAGTGTTGCATTTTCTGAATAGTAATGTTGTATTCACCACTGTTACCCACACTGTGCTACATAATAACAATGTCTAGGAATGTCTGTGTAATTTATAACTGTTGTAATTACAAGGTCAGATTGTACAACTGAGAGAGACTTAGACATAAAACACTGAAGAGATAGACAGCAATATCCAAATACCACACTCTATTGTGACTTAAATTGTTGTATTTTTAGCAAACACAGCCATGGTTCAAATCCTGGGAGTGTTAGTAAGCTGTATGCATAATCATACCTCTCAACTGTACAGATTTGTTCAGAATGTCCAGATAATTGGCTCATATTTTCTGCCTATTACCCTGTCCCCCTGGCAAATCAGTGGGATGATCTCAGAATTTTAGTCAGCAAATAATGACATACATCTGGTTTTCAGACCTCAAAACCTTCAGAAAATTTATATGAAAACAACCCTGTCACTCTAGCAACTTTCCCAAAAGTTTATGAGAGCAATATTCAAAATATGCCCCTTATTCTACCCCCATGTTGTCAAGCTATGACCAGAGTGTGTGCATTAACAGTTTGTGATGTATGTGCATAATATTAATTAGATATCTGGGAATATGTGTGGAAACAGTCAGGTAGCATTAACAAACATTCCCTCCACAGGTCTGTCAGATAAGAAAACTGTGCCTGCCAATAAAGATTGAAATCCTGGACTGGTAGTGTTTACTCTGGTATTGTATGGCTGACATGTAGCATTCAGTAATATGTGATATCAGAATAGTACTGTTGTGCTAACCACTGTTTCTCACACTGTGCTACATAAAAATCTGTCTAGGAATGTCTGTATGAGACTGTTGTAATTATAAAGTCAGATTGTACAACCATGAGAGACTTAGACAGAAAACATTGAAGCGATAGACAGCAATATTCAAACAGCACCCTCTGCTGACACTTAAATTGTGGTATTTTTATCAGACACAGCAATGGTTTGAATCCTGGGAGTGGTAGTAAGCTGCATGCTTAATCATACCTCTCAACTGTACACATCCTTACAGAATGTTCAGATAATTTGGCTCATATTTTCAGCTGGTCCCCTGTCCCTGTGGCAAATTAGTGGGATGATCTCAGATTTGTAGTTAGCAAACAACGACATACATTTGATTTTCAGACCTCAAAACCTTCAGAAAATGTATATGAAAATAAATCTTGTCACTCTATCAGCCCTCCAAGTTTATGAGAGCAAAATTCAAAATATGTCCCTAGTTGTACCCCCATGTTGTTAAGCTTTGACCAGAGTGTGTGCAATAAGAGATTGAGAGGTATGTGCATAATATTAACCCAGAATCTGTGAATATATGTAGAAACAGTCAGGTAGTGTTAACAAACATTCCCTCTACAGGTATACCAGGTAAGAGATGTAGAATTTAGCTATAAGACAGTTGAAGTATACACTTGTTTACAAACATACCACTGGCCAAACCAAGGTCATAGGGTAATGTAATAATACCTGAGCCTTAATGATTAGAGCAATAATCATTAAAGTTGTGAAAACTACAAGGATATATAAGTTGTTAATTGACATCTCTCTCTCCCCTCCACCATATCTGCAACAATAATGTAAATACACACATCAATGGGTACATTTACACCAAACCTTCTGTTGGGACATATGTCCTATTGTTCAATAAATATTGAAATGTGTTTCTATTAATATTCCATGCTGAAATACTATAATTGGTGGCCTATTGATATCAATGTAACCTGCATACTGTTGTAATGGCCACTGTTGTTCCATATATGCATGTGTTCTGTTTATGCAACTGTTCCAAATCTGGCATTTTGGGTTAATGGGAATATCTTTTCATGCTGTTATAAAAAATCCTGGATTGTGTTGACTATTACTAACCCACATATGTTTTAAAACTGCAACATCATAGCACATTTGTGAAGGCCAGTCCCAGGGGATCCACCTCTCCCACCTCATCTGGCTATGGCACCGGGCTCCAGCACATCTGGGACCCACCCCAGGACGTCCTTGTCCACTGGTCCAGCACAACCTTTGGTTGGAACTGCCTCAGAGTATGGGGCTCGCCCACCCTGGGAGCAGGCGCAGACAGGAAATTGTCACCTGTAGTCAGGTCCGGGGATTGGTGCATAGTGGGCTCTGAGGGGAGTTTGGAGATCTGCTACACCAGCTTGAGGGCTGTGTGGTGCATTTAGAGGGTCAGCCTACCCTCATACCCAGCCCCCAGCACAGCCACATTCAGGGCCATGAAATTGCAGTGGTGACTGCCCATGGGTGGGGACCTCAGTCCCACTGTTTTCAATTGGGGGCTCATGGATTTACGATTTCAAAACACCCATGCCCATCCAAGGTGTTTACCCTCACATGTGTCATATACCACTCCTGTATGCTGTCTTGTCTGTCTTCCTACCGAACCTACCTCCCCAAATAAACCTACTATCCTTCCCCAACATCACACTCTCACCTTAAAAAAAAAAGAGCAATCTGTTCCCAAAAAAAAAATATCGCCCCATACATAGCTGCCCATTTCACACGTGTCCACTGGACACATGCAATCTGGTCTAATTGGCTTCACAACATATTATTATTGCCCTCACCCATCTCACAGGGGTTTGAGTGTCCAAATCTACCTCCAAATTCGGTATATATGCACAGCTGTTGCTGTAGAAGAAATGGTCAGCTATGGACCTTCCGTACACCCATCCTGCACATCCCTAGCTACTTTCCCTATTGTCTTTCCCTCTGTGTGCCCCCTTTTTCTCCACTTTACTATCACCCCTTTTTCATTTCTTTTAAAGAAATTAGCATGGGGGCAAGCGGGAGTAAGCACTTTTAAGCATTAGTAAGTGGGTTTAAGCCTGTTTGCGTGGTGCTAAGCAATGTCAACACAGAGTAAGCACTTCCATGGCTGTTTGTAAGCATATTTAACTGGAAGTTTGCATTGCTTACCATTGTGCAAACCCACACAAACCCACTTACAAATGCTTAAAAGTGCTTTAATCACTCTGTATTCAACAGCCCTTGCTCTGCCCGGCAACAAAATAATCAGCCCTTGCAAGTCTCGAACCCAGGACCCTGCACACCATAGTCACAGTGTTTACCACTAAGCCATCTGAGCTGTACTTAAATGTGATGTTTTCTCAAACATATCATGCAGCACTGTCATTCAACAGTAGGGAAAATATATTTATATATGTAGATGTATGTAAGTATATGTGTGTGTGTGTGTGTGTGTGTGTGTATGTGTGTGTGTGTGTGTGTGTGTGTGTGTGTGTGTGTGCGTGTGTGTGTGTGTGTGTGTGTGTGTGTGTGTGTGTGTGTGTGTGTATATATATATATATATATATATATATATATATATTTATAAATAAAAAGAGAGAGAGAGATATGTATACATGTAGATAGTAGACATATACATATATATATATATATATATATATATATATATATATATATATATATATTAATGTGTATTGCATTAACACATTGGATCCACACTCTGAACCTCTCACTGCAAAACATCTGACAAAATGCACTGTTAATGGGGGTGAAGGGGCCCAAATTTGTGATCTCATGTAATTATTGCCATTTTCCCTTCCTCCACAGCTGAACAGATATGCCTTGCAACACAATAACCATCACTTGCAAGTCTTGACCCCAGGATGCTCTACAACCCACCCACAACAAGTTAACAGAAAGCCATCTCAGCTGTAAGATGTCAGGATGATATCTGTAACATATCATGCAGAACAGTCAGTCTACCATAGGCAATGTACAATGAGGAAACACTAAACATTCCAATGATACATATATATATACACACACACACACACATATATATATATATATATACATATATATATATATATATATATATATATATATATATATATATATATATATATATATATACACACACATATACTCATATAAAGATATTACTACTTATAGATGTTTATAAGAAGAGTATATATAGGGGGTTCACAGCATATCAAACAGCCATTATTCCCACATTTGCCACCTTTAAAATGGCCAGTGTTGGATTCTTTGCTACAAATGAGAATTATTACATATACCACACACAATGCAAAGGACATGATACCACGTACAAGTTGGCATATACAGAAATGTTTATTTGCGTAGTATTTCAGTTGTTTATGCCATTTCTTATTACAGTTAGGTGTTTGGAATACATAATAACTGATTAATGCAACTCTCAAACAAAACATTTGATACAGTAATGTAAAAAACATAACATACTTTGCTGTCCAGGCTAAGGCTTTCCAGTAGTTCAACAGTAAAAAAACACTTGCCTTGAAGATAAGAACCAGTCAACACTTAATTACAGATGTAGTTCAGCAGCCTCCAATTACACTCTATTCTCAATCCCTAGGGGGAAAGTATTAGTTCTCCCAATGTAAATCTATCTGTTACATAACAATGTTTAATTTAAAATGTCAGTATCACACTGACAAACAGAACTGTGTGTAAGACAGTAAGTTGTAGCCCACCACTGTTCCCCTGGTGAAATGTATGAAAATGTACAGCCATATACCTTAATGTTTCTTACAAATGATATCCCTCACATGTTGTAACAAACTAGGTTAAAAAAATGTAATGCCCCACCCCCGAAAAATGTCTTACCAGGGCATATAACAGTGTTTTCCATACACTGACCTCCTATATATATATATATATATATGAACCTTACCCCACAATTTGTGTGGGAGTCCACAACATCACTGGAATGATAGCAGGAATGCCAGCACTGAATAATGATAAGCCATTACATAACAACCTCTTACTGCATGACATCTGGACAAAGCCTGGTATATATGTGGAGGACAGAGGTTGGAACACAGGGCCATATTTGTAATTTTGCTGTTATATACTGTGAAAGTTGCAGGTGTTACAGGATTGGTTGCAACATACCCTTACACAGGAATATGAAGTCAGTAACACAAATGGATGTTGCCATGTACCGATAACAATCAACAGAGATAATGCCACTGATATGTCAGACACAAGACCTTTGTGGTGAACAGACAAAACATAACAGCCAATTCTCTGGCCATCATGTGGATAGGCATACAGTTGAGAGTTATGCAGACAGACTGCATTCCACGCAAAATTAGCATGTACACACCAACCCTGTACAGCCAGCAGTATTCAATGCATATAATAGCAATACACACACTGTCCATAAGCCTGCAATGTTATACAAACATGTATTTGGCCTGTGTCGCAAGTCCTGTTGTAAGCGGTATTGCTACCTGATGTCTGTAACACTGCTGCCCACACACAGTAAGGATGTCTTCCATACAGAAAAGGTAAAGGGACAACGCCCACATGATGTAGTCAATTATAGTAGTGGGTTGCTATGACATTGGCTATTGGAAGTATTACACAGCTGGCTGCATGC
Organism: Protopterus annectens; assembly: GCF_019279795.1. Classification (NCBI taxonomy): domain Eukaryota; kingdom Metazoa; phylum Chordata; order Ceratodontiformes; family Protopteridae; genus Protopterus; species Protopterus annectens. The sequence goes on from NC_056736.1 coordinate 179,247,143, forward strand.
AGTTCGCAAGTGGGGAACATCAATTGGTGCAGAAGCCATCACCTGATCATGAGCATCACCTACAAAAGCCATGCTGCAACCTATGCAAACCAGCTCAATCCCTGTAGTGGAGAGAAAGAGAGAGAGAGAGAGAGAGAGAGAGAGAGAGAAACAATAACACTAGAAAAATATTACTACAAACAAAAAAATAAAAAGCGCCAACAAAGGAAGATATCCTAGTGGTACTCTAAAGAGAGCACAATAATAAAGCAGGTATGTGAAACATGTATGCATGTAATTGAATGTAGTACTTGTTCTGTAATAATGGGATAGATGATGTTGAATGATTTATATGTGCCATCAAGACTTGTTGCTGTAATGATGTCCTACTGAACAACTGCTATGGACATAGCATCTGGCCCTGTGGAAAGTGATCCATACCTGTCAACTGTGCAGATCTGCACAGAATGACAAATTGTAAGCCATTATAGTGTTTGTTCTGCAACTCCAAACATGTATATTAGTCTAGCAAATAGCTGATTGTGGAAGTAATGAAGTCATGATAGAGACATGAGTGTCAGACCAAACCACCTTCAGAACAGTCATGCTAATGTGAATGTATCATGCAGAAACTTTATAGGTTTGTAATAGGCTTATCTACAGTCTGTCCCTATATACCCCCCTAATGTTAGGCTGTGTACATATTTGATGCTCTTTTTTGTAGCAAGCCAGAACAGTGCACAGTGCAGCAGTGGAGGAAGAAGGTTCAGAGTGTGGACCAAACCTGCTCCATATTTATATGTATACATCTATATATATATATATATATATATGTATACATCTATATATATATATATATATATATATATATATATATATATATATATACATGTATGTCTACATATATACAAACACACACGCGCACACACACACACACACGCGCACACACACACACACACACACACACACACACACACATACACACATACACACACACATATAAGTATATATATATATATATATATATATATATATATATATATATATATATATATATATATATACACATACATTTCTCCTACTTTTGAATGACTATGCTGCATGATATGTTTGAGAACACATCACACATATCTGCAGCTCAGATGTCTTACTGGTAAATTGATGTGGCTATGGTATGCAGAGTTGTGGGTTACACCCTTACAAGGGCTGATAATGTATTTGCTGGCCAGAACAAAGGCTGCTAGATACAGAATGATTAAGGCACCTGTAAGCAGTTGTAAGCACGTTCAAAATGGGCAAGTTATGTATGTTGGGACATTTGTGTTGGGAACAGATTGCCCTTTTTGTTTTAAGGTGAGAGTGAGATTTTAGACAAGGATAGTCTAGCTTTGTTTGTATAACTAGAACACTAATCCAGGCATTCTTTAAAGTATTCAGTTGTATTTATTACTGCTGGTAGTAACTTGATTAAAGTGTAGCTATCATTTCTAAGTCTTTTGGATTAAGCACTTGGGCTTCAGACCAGTTGTTTTACATTAGGAAGGTTTGTGGCCTGCACTGTGGTGGCAGGACAGGTAGCTTACATCCTTCTAAGTTGGGAATTGCTGATTGAGAGCTCAGTGTCTGTTATTCTAAAAGTGTATTAGTTCTGGTTTAAGCACTTGGGCTTCAGGCCAGTTATTTTACGTTAAGAAGGATTGCGGTCTGCACTCTTGTGGGAGGAGAGGCTGGACTCTGCCCTTCTGAGCAGGGAATTTCTGGTTAAAGGCTTATAGTGCCTGCATATTCTAACTGTTTCTTACTGAAATTGGTACACATTGTTTGCTGTAGCATAGACTAGATCCAGGCCTGCTGAATCTAGTTTTGTTTGTATGCTTGCTGTTTGTTTATTTCCCTGAAATGCTAATTCCACCTAAAACGTGGCCTTTTAGCACTTCTGTGGATCCCTAGTGATATCTGCATTGCTTACTGTACTTATTTCCTTGTTTCACTTGAAAGAAAGTTACTGTTTGTCATTTTTTTGCATTTAAGAGAGCATTTCCACTGGGAATGCCAAGACTATCTTCAGTCCAAAAAGAGACTCTGAGAATTTTTAGATTTGCCACAACATAGACCTTTAGCGATACCCCCAGTTCTGGATGTTGTGGATGATGTCTTTATGGAATCCATTCTAACTCCTGATACTTTACCCCCTGCTCCTAGGAAACCAAACAGGTACTACAGAGTTCTGACTCTCACAAATTTATTTACAAAAATCCTACTGCTGACCCAGAGGTCATCTCCCAGGGGCCTAAAGGTATCAAAGCAACTACAGCTAAGAATCCCACTCCTTTGGACAGGGAAGCCAGAGCTTTAGACAGATGTGGTAAAAAAGTGTACACCTCTGCAACTCTCACCATTAGAGCATTGAATTGCCAGTTTCACATGCTGAAGTACCAGCAACATACTGTGGAACTTCGGTGGTGGTCATGTGGTAGCGTTGTCACCTCACAGTAAGACGTTGTCCTGTTCAATTCTCAGCTAAAGCGTCTTCTGTGTTGGAGACATGCGTGAATGGGCGTACCTTCGTTGAAGGTTGTGCGTCAGAGCTGGCAACTCGGTACGTAAAAATCTAGTGCCAATCATTAGCGGACCAGAGTTCCACTGTGGCGACCCCTAACTGGGAAAAGCCAAAAGATACAACAACATTAAGCAAAAATTATTTACCCTTACAGAATGTGCAGAAAATAAAAGAATTACAAGAGCTTATGCATTCTGCAAGCCAAGTCAGCAAGCATACTTTGCAATGTGGCTTTGATGCCTTAGAAGCATCTTGCAGGGCAGCAGTCACTGGTTCTGTACTGAGTAAGCATGCTTGGCTTAAGGAGCAGACCTGACCAGACCATGTCGAATCAAAATTACTAGATGCTCCTTTGAACAAGGACACTCTGTTTGGCACCAAAGCAGAAGATGTTTTTAAAAAGATGGAAGAAAAAGCTAAATCTATGCAGACAGTCAAAGATTACTTGCAAGTACAGCCTCCTAGATTCAGTAGGCATAGTCCCTCGAAGCATTGGTCCTTTCCAGCCCCCTCAAGGCCATCCCAAACAAGACCCAGGGGAAACAGACCTCCCCCCCAGATTACAGTCTTAGGGTATGCAGAGATCTAAGCAATGGAGTGCCTCCACTTCAAAAACAGGGAGTGGTAAGCCACCCCCTTACAGAAAGATTTCACAATGACTTCTTAACCCACTCGTCACCTCTACCCAACTGCTCATGCCCCTAGGAGGAAAACTTTCCCATCATGCAAAAAACTGGACTTCCATCACCAAAGATCAATGGGTCCTCAACATTGTATCCCAGGGGTACAAATTTTACTTCCACTCACTGCCAACCCCAAAAGGGTTCCCAGACCTTCCTCCAAACCAGTGGGCAGAGGCACAAAACCACGTTCAATCCCTGCTCTCCATAAGGACAATTCAACCTGTTCCTGCAGAGCAGATAGGTCAAGGGTTCTATTCCAGACTTTTCCTGGTACCCATAGAAGAGGGCATGTGGTGCCCAATCCTAGATCTCTCCATTCCAAACACCTTCCTGATGGTACCAAAATTCAAAATACACACACTTCATCATCTTCTTCCTATGCTGGCCAAAGATGCCTGGTTAGCCACCCTAGACCTAAAAGAAGTCTATCTGCAAATCCCTATCAGGAACGCATGCAGGAAATACCTATGCTTCAGGGCAGGATCTATGCATTATCAGTTCTCTGCACTTCCTTTGGCTTATCCACTGCTCCCAGAGTATTCACAAAATGCCTGGCTCCAGCCATTGCCTACTGCAGACAGAGAAAAATTCAAATTTACCCGTACTTGGACGATTGCCTGATTGAGGCAGACAGTCAAGAAATACTGTTGCAGCACCTGACATTTGTAAAGAACCTTCCAACCTCCCTGGGGTACACTATCAATGAAAAGAAATCAAAACTAGTCCCCAGTCAAAAAATTGTATCCTGGGAGCAAGCTTGGACACAGCATCCCAGATGGCATTCCTTACTCCAGAAAAACAAACCTGTCTGACAATCTACTTCACTCAAATGGCCACCAGAACCCAGCTATCCGCAAGGAAAATCCTGCAGGCCCCAGGGTTCATGGCCTCTTGCATCTTACTAATTCCATATGCCAGACTGCATATGAGGAAACTTCAGTGGTACTTAAAAAAAAATCTTTGGTGCCAACATTCTCAGGACCTGGAAACTGTCATTCCTGTCATACCTTGTCTAAGGACAGAGTTTCTTTGATGGGCAGCAGCATGCAACCACAACAAGGGACTTCCCTTTACTCAACCCCATGCCGCCCAGACCCTAACCACAGATGCATCAGACTATGCCTGGGGTTCACACCTGGATGACAAGTGCATTCAGGGCCCCTGGAGCCCAAGTCAAATTCATCTGCACATCAACCAAAAAGAGATGCTAGCTGTTAAGCATGCTCTAACAGCTTTCAGATCCCTACTCTCACCAGGACCCCTGCTAATAAAAACAGACAACACCACAGTTATGGGGTACATCATGCAGGGGGGAACCCACTCTTACCCACTCTGCAGGCTAGCCATGGTCCTGTGGAACATGGCCTTGGACATGCAGGTCCATCTGCAAGCTCAATTCCTGCCAGGCAAACAAAACTCACTGGCATATGACTTAAGCAGAAATCTTCTAGACCCACACAAATAGCATTTAGAGCCCAGCACCTTCAGCCTTCTAATCCAGAAATGGGGGACCCCAGAGGTGGACCTCTTTGCCTCCCCCTGCAATCACCAGCTCAGCAAATTCTGCACCAGGACACCTCACAAGCAGGGTCTGGAAAGTGGATGCCCTATCCTTCAAGTGGGAAAACCTCTCAATCTATGTATTTCCCCCTCTGCCCCTTCTCTCAACAATATTACTCAAGATAAGACAAGACAGACCAAGGACAAACCTGATTGTCCCGGACTGGCCACGCCACCACTGGTACCCATTACTGCGGAGCCTGTCACCAGTGCCACCCTGGCACCTACCCCAGAGCCCAACCCTCCTCACTCAGCAGGGGGGAACAGATCCTGCATCTGCAACTGCAAACCCTGAATCTTGCAGCCTGGCTTATTCCTTGAATTCCCCCCAGTGACCAGCCTAAGCAAGCAGGTGCTGGATGTCATTCTTGAAGCTAGAAGACCCAGTACAAGGAAATCCTATGCTGATAAGTGGAAAAGGTATTGCTCCTGGATTCAATCTAAAAAAGAGGACACAGTACTGCCCTCCCTGCCTCTAATCCTAGATTACCTAGCAGATCTACTCCACAGAGGCCTTTCCTTCTCCTCCATAGACTCGCAGACCACTACCGACACCCACGTTGAGTCGACCAGGCCGCTGGAAGCTCAAGGTATTGGACCTTCGGAAACTATTCCCTCAGATGGGTCCGGAGCCACTGAGCAGGCATCGGCTTCTGAGGGTGTTTTCAGACCAACTCAATTATATGTTAAAACGACTTCACCTTCAAAGGCAAAGACTAAAGCACCTTTAAAGACAAAGAAACAAGTACAACAGCCTCATGGACAGGCCTCCATGCCTAAAAAACAGATGCTCAAAATGGCCGAAGACCTAATTACTTTGATCAGGGGTTCCCATCCCCCTCCTGATAAGAGGCCTAGGCAAGAGACAGAATATGAATCTTCAGATCAGGTTACAATTTCATCTGATTCCTCTTCTGATCAGGAATACTCTCTTCCTCCCTATGAGGATTCTGATGCTGAAGAATCTATCCCTTCAGCCTCTCCTCCTGAGGATTATTCTTTGGGGAAACTTTACATACCATGAGGGAGCGTTTCAACTGGGAGAGCCAAGATTATTCAGAATCTAAGAAAAGGCTCAGGGACTTCCTTTTACTACCACAACACAGGCCCCTAGCTATTCCACCTGTGTTAGACATTGTAGATGTATTTTCAGAGTCCAGTCTGACCCCTGACTCCTTACCTCCAGCTCCTGTTAAGCCAGACAGGTACTACAGGGTTCCTGACTCTCATAAATTCCTTTTCAAAAACCCTGCTGCTGACCCAGAAACTATCTCTCAGGGTCCCAAAGGGGTCAAGGCTGCCACTGCAAAAAACCCTACTCCCTCTGACAGGGATTCTAGGGCAATGGACAGATGGGGAAAAAAGATTTACACTTCTGCTACCTTGGCTATAAGGGCTTTAAATTGTCAGTTTCATATGCTCAAATATCAGCAATATATTATGTCACTGCTTAAACAGAAAATGTTGATAAATTCTGAATGTGCAGAAAACAAAGAAATGCAGGATTTATTGCATGCAGCTGAACAAGTTGGAAAGCATACTTTGCAATGTGGTTTTGATTCTCTGGAGGCCTCCTGCAGGGCCGCAGTTATGGGTTCTGTCATTAGGAGGCATGCTTGGTTAAAGGAACAAAATCTACCTGATCATGTTAAAGCAAAATTGTTAGATGCTCCATTACCGCATGATGCTTTGTTTGGTGTTAAAGCAGAAGAGGTGTTAAAGAAAATGGAGGACAAAGCTAAATCTATGCAAACAGTCGAGGATTTCTTACAGGTACAGCCACCAAGATTTAGCAGACACTGGCCTACAAAGAACTGGTCCTTTCCAGTGTCAGACAGGCCACAAAGGGGCAGATACAGACGCCCTAGAGGCAGATCCCAGCCCCAAGGTTCGTACAGGTCTAAACAATGGGGTGCTTCTACCTCCAAAACTGGAGAAGACAAATCACAGCCATACAGGAAACAGTCCCAATGACTTCCCCCTGCCTGTGCCAAGCACTTATCTTCTGGCAGCACCTTTAGGGGGAAAACTAGCACTTTTTTTCTCAAAACTGGCATGTAATAACCCAGGACAAATGGGTCTTAAACACTGTCACAAAGCTACAAGTTTCAATTCCGTACCCTGCCAAGGGCAAACGGTTGGCCAGACCTGCCAAAACATCAATGGGCAGATGCACAAAAACAAATCTCATCCCTCATGCACATGAGGGCCATTCACCAAGTATCAGAGCAAGAGCAGGGACAAGGATTCTATTCAAGACTGTTCTTGGTACCCAGAAAGGATAAAGCCTGGAGACCAATACTGGACCTATCTATTCTAAACACATATCTGGATATTCCAAAATTCAAAATGTTGACTCTACATCAGCTTCTGCCCATGTTGGGCAAGAAGGCTTGACTTGTGACTTTAGATCTAAAAGAGGCATACCTGCATGTCCCAATCAGACAAACATGCAGAAGATACCTCAGATTTAAAGCTGGCTCAATGCACTACCAATTCTCTGCACTGCCCTTTGGCTTATCTACTGCGACCAGGGTCTTCACAAAGTGCCTGGCACCAGTAATTGCATACTGCAGACAAAGAGGAATACAAATATATCCTTACTTGGACGACTGCCTCATTCAAGCAGAGAACAAGGACATTATTCTACAGCATTTGGTGTTTGTAAAGAGATTACTACCATGCCTAGGGTACACAGTCAACGAACAGAAATCAAAACTAGTACCCTCTCAAGAGGTAATATTCCTGGGTTCAAGCTTAAATACAACTGCCCAGATGGCTTATCTCACACCAGACAAACAAAGGCAACTGACTACCTATTTCAAACTGTTGGCAACAAAGGCCCAGTTATCTGCAAGAAAAATTCTGCAGGCTTTGGGCTTCATGGCATCCTGCATTCTACTAATTCCATATGCAAGACTGCATATGAGGAAACGTCAATGGTACCTAAAAAGTGTTTGGACTCAACATTGCCACAGCCTGGAAACAATAGTTACTCTCATTCCCTGCCTGCAACATGAGTTTCGATGGTGGGCGAAGGCCTGTCACCAGAACAAGGGACACCCATTCACTCTCCCCCCAGCCACACAGACATTAACAACGGATGCATCGGATTATGCCTGGGGAGCCCACATGGCAGGAAGATGTATTCAAGGCACATGGTCCGCAAACCAAATGCATCTGCATATCAATCAAAAAGAGATGCTAGCTGTTCAAAATGCCCTGACAGCCTTCAAGGACCTACTTCATCAGGGACAACTACTGATAAAGACAGACAATACCACTGTCATGTGGTATATAAACAAGCAGGGAGGCACTCATTCTTATCCCCTTTGCAGACTAGCCATGACTTTGTCGGACACAGCATTGACTTACCAAGTACATCTGCAGGCACAATTCCTGCCAGGAAAGATAAATACTCTGGCAGACGAACTAAGCAGAAACCTCATGGATCCCCACGAGTGGAAATTGGATCCACAAGTCTTCAGCATGGTAACAAGGAAATGGGGATGCCCGGACATAGATCTATTTGCTTCACCTCACAACTGCCAACTAAAGAGATTCTGCACAAGGACTTATCACAGACAAGCATGGAAAGTGGATGCCCTATCTTTCAGCTGGAAAAACTTAACAGTATATGCCTTTCCTCCTCTGCCTCTCCTCCCCAAGGTACTCCTAAAGGCCAGACAGGAGAAGCCAAAAATGATACTGATTGCCCCAGACTGGCCACGCTAGTACTGGTATCCAGTCCTAAGGAACTTGTCTCAAAGCCCAGCCTGGATCTTACCTCAAGTGCCTCATCTGCTGTCCCAGCAGAACAGTTAGATCCTGCACAGCCAACTCAAGACCTTAAATCTGGCAGCATGGCGGATAATGTAGTCATACAAAACACACCTCTCACTAAAGCGGTGATGGATGTCATTTTGGAGGCCAGGAGGCTGGAAAATGGAAGAGATTCTGTGCTTGGAACCAGGCACAAGGAATTGACACAGCTGTACCAAATATTCCTCAGATTTTGCAATACTTGACTGAGATGTTGGACAAAGGCCTATCCTTTTCATCTATAAAAATTCATGCTTCTGCCATTTCTGCTCATTACAATACAGAGCCACCAATCTTTTCTCATCCTTTATTAAGGCAGTACCTCAGAGGGGCCAAAAATTTAAGGCCTCCAAGGAGAGCACCAATACCTGCATGGGACCTCAATTATGTCTTGGAATAACTTCTGCAAGATGAGTCTCAGAGCTACAGGCACTCATGGCTGTGGAACCTTTTATAATTTTTTATCCAGACTGGGTTTCTCTGAGGACAAACCCGACATTTATGCCTAAGGTAGTGTCCAGTGTGCCCCTTAACCAAACTATTCATCTGCCTACCTTTTATCCAAACCCACAGAATAACAGGGAGAGAATTCTGCATTCTTTGGACATACACAGACAGCTACGCTTCTATTTGAACAGAACCAAAGCTTTCAGAAAGACAGAGCAATTACTAGTGACATATGCTGCAGGATCACAAGGAAAGGCTATCTCAAAGCAGACTATTTCAAAGTGGATATGCCACTGCATTCGTTTCTGCTATTCACAACATAGCAAAGTACCTAAGGGCATTAGGCCACATTCAACCAGAGCAGCAGCCACTTCAGCAGCCTTCCTCAGGGGAGCACCAACCAAAGACATTTTAGAGGCTGCTACTTGGAGTTTAGTGCATACCTTCACAAAGCACTATCACTTACCACTCTACTCTAAATCCAGGGCAGGCTTTGCCACTGCAGTTCTGCAGGGCCTAATAGCCGCTCCTAATGCTATTTAGTTCCAGCCTCCCAACCTTATCTTTGGGATTCAACCCAATTGTAATGACTGCAACAGTGAAACACGAAGAACATAGTACAGTTGTGTACACTTACCATAAATATAGATGTTCAAGTGTATTCACTGTTGCAGTCCAGATTACCCACCCGCCATCCCCCATTTCTTTGCTGGGACTTATCTGTACTTCTCTATTCTATACAACCTATGTGGTGTATTTGCTTGTAGATGAAGGCAAAATATATACTTTGGTGCATGCATGTTTTATTGACATATAATGTTAAGTTGTCAATCTCGCCTTCATTCTTGCTGGATGGGTTCGGAGCTGATCCTCGGCTCCCACTCGGCACTTGCTAAGCTCGAGAGCTAATTTTACCAGCTCGAGGCAACCCTATATTCCATGATGCAAGGCGGAGACTACCCAGATCTCATTTGCCGCTTCGCTAACGAGGTGCCTTTTTTACCAGCTCCAGGTAAGTTTCTTAACTCATTAACCCCGAGAACCGTTCCCTGGCGCCTCTGTGCTTAACACCAAGTGCACTATGACACGATAGGAATTTCTTCATGTTAACCCCGAGTGCCTTCCTGCAGCGCAAGTAAGTTTACAGCCCCTAATTTCAAGCTATTGGTAAAATATATGTTGAGAAAGTAACGGAAGGTTGTCAGTTACCTTCTCAACTTAGGATTTATAGTGGAGGTACCTGATGGTCCTATTGGACTTTTTTGTTAAATTCGTCTTTGAATGCTCCCTGTCTTTTCTCCAGATTACAGCAAAGCCAGCTCCGTGTGCATTTCCTCAATCAAGCGGTGGCAGCCAATCGGATTCTTACAATCCGAGCCACCGCTTGCATAACTGATGTGCTGTGGTCGTTTTTCTTTTCTTTTACAGGATTGTTCTGCTGTTAAAACTAGTGCCAGTAGTGCACTGAGTTCCAGGATTGTATTTGTGTTAGGTCTAAGGGGTGATATGCTGCCTGAGGTTATTGATAGCTTCCGGACTTAGATATGGTAGCCGTGTTTTACTAGTGCAGTTGAATATACGAAGCTTTTGTTGTCATCAGGGCTGCAAGTAAAATGCTACTTTTATGATTTCTGACAATAGATTACAGCAATTCGAGCCACCGCTTGCATAAGGGTGTTTTAGGCAGTCAGAAGTTAGATGCTAGCTGATATACAAATACTATCAGTGCGGAGATCTGCCTTGACAGGAAAACAAGTAAGTGAACCATCTTTATGCTTTGCCGCTAAACTATTAGCTCTACAGCATGAGTCACAGCAGCATGGTCATGGAGTGACTGTAGCCAGCGAAGAAGTAATAGGAGAATTTCCAGCATCTAGTGATGGAAGGGATGAAACCAGTGCCCTGCCGAATAACTCATCCTTTAGCTCAGGGACCCTTGCACAGTCGGCCATGTTATCTCCGAGTAGCTCGGATGGCAGCGGGAAAAGTAAAACTCCAGCAAAACATGTTACGTTTCCCTCTGATGAGGATATCGTAACCGGGTCCTTAGAGCCCAAGAACCCTTGGAGGCATGGTAAGGAATGCTCTCAAGCTGAGTGGCACATCAGCTTACTTTTCATTCCCTGCTACTTCTCCCAGAGTGCTGTCTATTAGCTCCCGCTTGATTAATATAAGACTGCGCTATAGCAAGTCTTATATTTGCTTAATTGCTATATTCTGTGATCAGTTAATGCTCGATTATCTGTTTAATGTACGTGTAGATATGCCTTATTTCATTAAGTGGTCCATTTTCTTGATTTACGTTTCTTTAGCATTTTGATTTTGAATAAGAGTTATGTTGTAATATTTCCCATGTTAGTTTCTCAAAACTTGTGTCTGCATGATATACAAGGGTCTTGCTTGTCTGTTCTACGGTGAATGTACTGCCATAATAGTATTGCAGCTCTGCTACTGAAATTAGCATGGACGTTTTTCCTACAAATATTGTTTCATAAAAGGAAGGCTGTATTTGCAGTTTCTAATTAAAGTTAACAGTTGATGAAAACGTTGATGCTTCGTTTGCACGTGTGTTGTATGGTGTGTGTATGTTGGGAGGGTGTCAGATTGTAGCATGAAAACTGTGGAATAGAGTATAACTTGAGTGAGACAGTTAAAAGTATTGTGGTATGTCAGACTTTTGTATGGTTTATGTACATTAGTGCAGTTTTTGTGTATAGTTTGGGTCTTGCATAATGAGTATTTTGTGTCTGCAGTTCTTTCAAACTACACTTTAGAAAAATTAAAATCATACAATCCGTGGCATGTTAGAGGACTTTGAAGACATGGTTTATATGCATAAGTTACTATGATTGCTTTTTTATAATTTTTTTTAACTCATGGCATGCTTTATTTTATTAGGCACATTTTACATGCACTAACAAAGTGCTCTTTGCACAGCACATCAGCAAATCAGTATTAGCAAAAAACTAAGGGCACTCATAAAATCGTCTAAGGCCAGCTTCGAGAGAAAAATTGCACAGGACACTAAGGATAATCACAAGGCTTTCTTTAGTTATGTTAGGAACCTGTGTGGGAATTCCCAGATATACTCAGAATTAGTCCAAAATGACAAAAAATACACCGAACCCACAGACATAGCCGACATCCTAGCTGACAGGTTCAGTGCAAACTTCTCCCCCCCTTCCCCACCAAAAGGGCAAATATCTATCCCAGCAGAGTGCTGCCCCCCCTGACATCTCAGATGCTCAGGTAAGAGCCGCCCCCTCCAAAGCATTTTTGTTTTTGAAAAGACTGATGTTGATCAGAGAAAAGATTTAGACACTGAACATGAAAGGATGGAAAGGAGATGGCTGGATACATACCTTTCACTCAATCTATATGAACAAGGGAGTATAAAGCTTGATTTAAAAAATAAAACCTGAGATATGCCCTGCTGAAATTTTAGACCCTTTGCTGTTAACGGACAGTATTTATAGTCATTGCTCCAAGGCATGGAGGGAATTTGCTCCAGCTGCACATAACCACAGCTTCGGCATGATTCATAGAGCAGGGTGCACTTAGGCACAAGCTGCTTACTCAGCTTACAAAAATCTTAGGCAAGTGAAATAATAGTATGATGTAAATGAAGAATGTCTGAAATCTGTGTGACAAAATTATGTGAATGAGGTATTTGCCCTTTTGTGATTCCTAGCTGCTTTATTATGTCCCAACAGCTTCTCCACTGTTTGTCTTCACTGTGTTCCATGGTAAATCCAATTCTCAGTAAGATATAACTGCTGTACTACTTTGACGTAATTACTCTGGTCTTTGTCTTAACATATGGTAATAGCTCTCTTACACCTGTCCAAGGAATATGATGCATATTACAACAGATAATATGATGCAATTTCCCACCTGCACATTCAGTGTTCGTTTATGAATTTTTCATTTTGGTGCTTGTACATACCAGGAAATGTTACTGAACAGTTGTTTTGGGGAAATCTTTCATTCTGGTGCCTGTGCATACATTATATTGAAGGGCTTGGGTGGGTGAATGCTTCATTTTGGTGGTTTAATACAGCAAAACTTACAGATGTTTCATTTGGGGAAGTGTTTAATTTTGGACATTGTGCATACCTCAACATTCTACTGAAGGGGTTTCTTGGGTGAACTGGTGGTTGCACATACTAGGAAATGATACTGAAGGCTTGTTTGTGGAAATGTTTCATTTCAGGTGCATGTATACCTGGACATAATTATGAGGATGTTGCTTGGGGAAATAATTATTTGTGTATCAGGGATGTGCTTGTGCATACATGGTCTCACTGCTGAAGTGACTGCTGGGCCAATTTGTGTCATTTTGATGCCTGTGCATACAGAATGCAAACAACTGGAGGGGTTATTGGGGACATAGACAAAGTCAGTCTGCAAATTACATTGGGTTACATCACTTCTGCTTGTATTATTTTATTTGTGATTATACTGCCTGAATGAGATAAAGGTTATCACTTTCGCTTGCAAAGTTATTTACCAAGTGACTACTGACAGGATGGAGCTACCATATTTTTTGTTTATTTCTACTGGCTTTGTCAGTCATGTGTGGAATTTAGGTGGGAGGAAGGTCTCAGTAATACCTAAGTGTTATACTATTTGACTGACTCAGATATTCTCCTTACTGATGATAATGAGCCTGTGTTACATAACAGCTGCACAAGGTAATATAATGAATGCCTACTCAACAGGTTATGGGCAGCAGTTATCACCTGTGTCTCAGCATGCATACCTTTGCAGTAATGAAAGGAAGGTCATTATCACATAGCAATAGGTGCAGTTACAATATAGCAGTTAGTCATTATTACTTTTTTGGGGAAAGTCTCAGCTGCTGTCAGTGTTATTCACATAAGTAAAAGTCATTATCACTTTAATGAATGCAGAAGTCAGGTTGTATTTTTTCTCTGCTTGGAGTCATTGCAAGCAACCCCCTCCCCCTCATTCTTCATTGACTGCCTACCCCCCTAAACCCCTGATTTTTTCTTGCTGTATATATGCATTATATGTATATATATATATATATATATATATATATATATATATATGTGTGTGTGTATATGTATATACATGTATGTACATTGGTCACACACACACACACACATATATATATATATATATATATATATATACATATACATATATATATATATATATATATATATATATATATATATATATATATATATATATATATATATATATACATACATATATATACACACACACAATTGTGGTGGTTGTGCGTATCTCAACATTTTCCTGAAGGGGTTATTTGGGTGAATGTTTCATTTAGGGACATGTGTATAACATGTAGTAATGAAGATGTTGGTAGGAGAAATAATTCATTTGTGTACCAGGGAAGTGCTTGTGCATACATGGTCAGACTGCTGAAGATTGTAATACAGATACAGTGTGACAAGTATAGGTTATCTATAGCTCAGGTTTCAGCAATGGTTATTATAATTTTTTGTTTATGTATCCAGCTTTCAAGAATAATTTATTATCTGTTAACAATATGCACGTACTGCATTTAGGAAAACTGATGGGTCTTATTGTAACCAGAGTGATGGTCAGATGCGATAACTGGAATTATTACTTTTGTGACTAATTCTAACATGGATTAACCAGATACGTTTGCCATTTCTGCTTGTATTACTGTACTCCTGCTTATACTCAGTAGTTGGGCATGTTTTCATGCTTTGTCAGTCATGGGTGGAAATTAGGTGATAGGAGGAAGGGCTCAATAACATCCAAGTTACTATTTTGACTGAATTATAACGGCATTGTCATTTTGTGTGGTCTGATATAATTCCTTGACAGATATGGAAAACAGCAAACAGTCAACGGGCAGCTCACAAGGCCAGATGTTTACAGAATTGGTTCATGCATGGCTTGATGCACAGGGTCGGCGTTCACCTAACTGAGGAGGGCATTGCATTGTTCTTGACTGACCTCCACAATGGTGTGAAGAGAGCTATGCAGGATTGGTAACATGCAGCGTGTGGGAAGAATGGAAAATACCCATGACCAAGTAGGACCAGTATGGTAAGTAAAACTCTCTTATGAAATGTGTTCTGTAAAATATATTATTCTGAGTTTGTGCACATATGAAAGTTTGTTTTGGACTTAGGTTATGGAAATTATGATTTTTTTTCATATTTTGGTAAATAACTTTGCAAGGGAGAGTCTGAATGTGCTAAGTAATACCTCATTTTGAAGACAGTACTGATAGTTCCAACATGGTAAAAGAATGGTGCCTGTATGTTGGACATGTGCAAATATCAATGTTTGTTTGGGATTTAGGTTATGGAAATTATGGTTTTTTTTTCATATTTTGGTAAATAACTTTGCAAGGGAGCATCTGAATGTGTCAAGTCATATCTCATTTTGAAGAAAGTATTGATGGTTCCAACATGGTAAAATAATTGTGCCTGTATGTTTGACACATGTGCAGATATGAAGGTTTGTTTCGGACTTAGGTTATGGAAATTATGATTTTTTTTTCATATTTTGGTAAATAACTTTGCAAGGGAGCATCTGAATGTGCTAAGTAATACCTCATTTTGAAAAGATTATTTATAGTTCAAACATGGTAAAAGAATGGTGCCTGTATGTTGTACTCATAGGCAGATATCAAAATTTGTTTCAAACTTAGGTTATGGAAATTATGATTTTTATTCATATTTTGGTAAGTAACTTTGCAGGGGAGCATCTGAATGTGTTAAGTAATACCTCATTTTGAAAAGATTATTTATAGTTCTAACATGGTAAAAGAATGGTGCCTGTATGTTGTACTCATAGGCAGATATCAAAGTTTGTTTGGAATTAGGTTATGGAAATTATGATTTTTTTTCATATTTTGGTAAATAACTTTGCAAGGGAGCATGTCAGTGTGCCAAGTAATACCTCATTTTGAAGACAGTGTTACTCTTTACAACATGGTAAAAGAACTATGTCTGTGCACTCTACACATGTACAGATATCACAGTTTGTTTAGTCTTGTACGATTATGAAAATTATACATTTGCAATACTTTTCATTATTATGCCCATATCTTTGCAAGGGAGGATGGTGATCACACAAATGATGCATCATTTTGAAGCTGACATTCAGATGCACAACTTCTACACTGATATGTAGGCTCTGTCCGTTATAGGTGATGAGATATTATGCTTTGTTTATTTATCAGTTATGAAAAATAATATATTAATCATATTTCTGTGTATATCTCAAGAAAGGAACATCACACAGTAATGGTTAAGGTATCATTTTAAAGCTGACATTCATATTAACAAATTACATTCAAATTGTATGGGTCTGCATGGTACATTGACCAAGATATTGTGCTTTGTTTTTCCAAAAAGGTAAAAAATATGCACAATATCAGCATCCCTTGCCAAATATTTAATAATGACTTTGATATACACTATCAACATTTACCCTGTTGGAAAGGTCAGTGTCTGCTGAACAACTTTCGCGTTCACATTTTTAGTGTAGCTCTTATAGTTAAAGAGTTATGAACATTTGTTTTCTGTATGGTTTTACAAATGGATTTTCTGAAAATGAGCTCAGGCTGCACTGTTGTTTCTATGGTGGAATTAAGCAGGCAGCTTTTCCTGAGCTGCTCCGGAGTGAATGAGTTAAGTTACCTGTAACACATTGCATTTAAGTTACCTGGCACTTGCTCACTAAAGCAATTATATAAGTCAGCTCTAAAAAATTAAAAGCACTACACCTTCACAAACTCCCCTTGAGTACCTTGTTCGCCATTGGCCCTTTTTTCAGTTATAAAAGAATTCCCATTACTATTCTAGCATGTCCAAAGGTCAGTTGTCAATCTCCTCTCCGGTCCAGCTGGTGAATCTGGGAATCTTGAGGCAATGTTACAACTGCCTCATGTACACAGACAACCCCCTCCTCCTCCCAACAAATTCCAACACATGTGAGAGATGCAACCATATAGCCAAACTGGAGGCTAAGCTCTCTCAACTCAGTACTGGCGTAACCAGTCAGGAGGAGAAGGAAACCACACTCACTATAATTCCAGTCTCACATAGACCTACCACGACAACAAACCAAACACATAAACACACAAAAACATACTCGGAGGCTCTAAATAAAAATCTGCCTAAGCAGCAGAGACCTCCAAAGCAGACACCCAAGCAGCCGCTACCCCAAAACAAAACATGTGCAACACATAGCTCACAAAGCCAGTGTGCAGAACAGTCACAGCCCTTAAGGCTAAACAACACACCTGATACACTTGTAATAGGTGACTCTATCGTCAGGCACACTGACGTCCCGCTCACCAGGCTAAACAAGGAGAAGGTCATGGTGAGCTGCCTGTCGGGCGCTAAGATCCACCACATAACACAAGCACTCAGGTCACGCCAAGGCAAGTACAAATATGACTCAGTCATTGTCCATGCTGGTGTGAATGACCTGAGATGTACCTCCCTGGACTACATGAAAAGAGACATAGAGGAGCTCTCTGAGCATGTAGCCCAGGCCGGTATGACCCTGACCTTGAGTAGCATCTTACCCTCACCAAGAATGATGCCACAATATGAAGACAAGATGATCAATTTCAACAATTGGCTTAAGTGTTGGTGTCATTCAAAGGGGATCCAATGCCTGTCAGCCTGGAATGACATGCTCGACAAGCCAAGATGCTTCGCTAGGGACGGCTTGCACCTGTCACCCCTGGGCTTTCGGATATTGGCAAAGGCTCTTGCTACCCCCATAGTGCCTTTTTTAGGCAAGGCTCAAAAGCCAAACCCACCTCCATAGGTATCACAAGGGATAAGAAACTAAGAGTAATGCTACTCAATGCCAGAAGTCTAAACCTCAAGATGCACACACTCGAAACTCTCCTTAGTATGGAGAACATTGATATCTGTGCAGTAACAGAAACCTGGATCAAGGCTCCCGAGAGCACCCCAGCACTACCATGTTATACCTCATACCATGCTTTTTGGCCCCAAAACTTGGACCGAACCACAAAAGGAGGGGGAGTATCAATATTCGTCAAAGATACCCACACCTCCAGGTTGGTGGCAAAGCACGAAGCATCAGAGACTATCCATGTGCAACTAACTGTGGGTAAAACTGCCTTCCAGTTTATAGCCTGCTACAGACCACCCTCCCAAACCCAGGAACCCCACTCGGCCTTCCTGAGAATACTGGAAAATATGAAGGTCTCTCCAAACACCATTATATTGGGCTACTTCAACTACCCAAACATAGACTGGGAGCATTACTCTAGCTCCAACACCCTAGCCCAAAGGTTCCTAGTATTTATAAACTCAAATGCTATGGAACAACTTGTTACCACTCCCACAAGAGGGGAAAACATACTGGACCTGATCATCACCAACATGGGGACACTGTGCTCCAGACCAGAAGTATATCCCTCACTGGTAAGATCAGACCATAAACTAATCTCACTGGATATTCACATCCCGACCCCACCCCCTGCCCAGAAAACCACAGTGAAAAACTTCTCTAAAGCAAATTTCACATGCCTCAAAACCGAGGCGAAATCCTTCAAAGCTCCCGGGCCTGTGGAAAATACGGCCCAGACCGCAGAATCCTTTATAAACGCATTCTATGAACACCTTCAGGAATGCATGGATCATGCAATCCCAAATAAAACCAAGACCCAATCCTCCAAAGGCAGACGTCCTGTCTGGTGGACCCCAGCCATAAACAAACTATACAATAGAAGGAGGAAGCTACTACATGATAGAGCAAAATCCCAAAAAGGGAAGGCATCTCTGATCAGTATTAGCAAAAAACTACGGGCACTCATAAAATCGTCTAAGGCCAGCTTCGAGAGAAAAATTGCACAGGACACTAAGGATAATCACAAGGCTTTCTTTAGTTATGTTAGAAACCTGGGTGGGAATTCCCAGATATGCTCAGAATTAGTCCAAAACGACAAAAATACACTGAGCCCACAGATATTGCCAACATCCTAGCTGACAGGTTCAGTGCAACCCCCCCCCCTCCCTACCAAAAGGGCAGATATCTATCCCAACAGAGTGCTGCCCCCCTGACATCTCAGATGCTCAGGTAAGAGCCGCCCACTCCAAAGCAAAAAACACAACATCAATGGGACCAGATGGTGTCCCGGGCTGCGTCCTACATGAACTCCAAGAAGAGCTAAACCCAAACATAAAACTACTGTTCAATCTTAGCCTTACTACAGGATATGTACCCAAAGAGTGGCGTACAGCAACAGTGGTCCCTCTCCACAAAGGTGATGCCTCAACGGATCCTGGAAACTATCGCCCCATAAGCCTGACTAGCTTTGTCTGCAAAGCTATGGAAAGGATCATCGTGGACCTCATAAATAAAGATATTGGGGACCTACAGACACTGGATCCTACCCAGTTTGGCTTTGTTAAGGGCAGATCCTGCCTCTTAAACCTGGTCGATTTCTTTGAAACAGTCACCAAGGCCATTGACGAGGGGAAGGTTGTCCACACAGCCTACCTGGACCTCGCAAAAGCCTTCGATACAATACCCAACTCGGGCATTATAGATAAGCTCACCAGCTTAGATATAAATCCCTATGTCACTAGATGGGTTGCAAACTGGCTCAAGGACAGAACCCACATGGTTAGAATTGCTGGAGCCATGTCAGACTCCAAACCAGTTACAAGTGGCATCCCACAAGGCTCAGTCCTGGGACCTCTCTTGTTCGGTATATATTTCTCGGCGGTAGAGGCCAACACGGAAGGACTGTGGCTGACCAAGTTCGCAGATGACTGCAAACTGGGCACCATAATCAACTCTCCAGCCGACACAAGCATCCTCCAAACAGGCCTCATAGAAACAGACAACTGGTGCCAGAGCCATGGCCTCAAGCTAAATGCCAAAAAGTGTATAGTCATCCCCTTTGGCAAAAACAAAGTGCCCACAAATTACCACATAGGTGGTAATCCATTAAGTACAGAAGAAGTCATTAGGGACCTGGGGACCCAAGTTAATACAATCTCTCATTTGACAACCACGTGGCCAAAGTGGTTAGAAAAACATTTTATATAGCCCACCTAATCATGAAGAGATTCACATCTAGATCAGGGGAGGTCATCGTGCCTCTTTACTCATCCCTCATCAGGCCCATAATTGAGTACAATGCCCCTTTTGAGATGCACCTTACCAGACACCTGCAGCAACTGGAAAGACCCCAAAAGTACCTCACCAAGAGGATCAAAGGGCTCAAACAGATGCCATATGCTGCCCGGTTAAAGAAACTCCAGCTCTACTCAGTGGCATACCGCCTGCTCAGAGGCAATCTGTGCCTGACGTATAAAGCCATGTCCAACCCAGAATTAATGGACATGCTGCACCTCAGAAAATCCAAATCCCATCGAGCTACGCGCTTGAGAGACTTGAACCTCAGCACTGAAATAAATAGGACATGCTGGAGGGACAGATTCATAACCCAGAGGCTCCCTTCACTCTGGAATAAAATCCCAGTCCAGGTTAGGCAGAGTCCCACATTGACTCTCTTCAAGAGGAATCTTGATGAGTGGATGGGAGATTGTAGGTTTACCCCAGCTATCACTTCTGTGTCACTGTTAGACAGAGGCACAGTATACTAACCTCAAAAAAAGGCATAGCAAAATTAATTTAAAATTGGTGGCTAGGCTTATAAATGCCCTAGGGCAGATAGCCTGGTATGAACCTATGAACCTATGAACCTATATGGTAAGGTAGATTGGTTCGGAAGACAGACAAGACAGGCAAGATAGCATACAGGGGCAGTATATGACACATGGTGGGTAAACACCTTGGATGGGGAGGGGTGTTTGGAAATTGGAAGCCCATGAGCCCCCAAATGGAAAAAGCGGGACTGAGGTTCCCACCCATGGGCAGTCACCATTGCACCTTCACTGCCCTGAAGGTGGCTGTGCTGGGGCTGAGCAGGAGGGGCAGGCTCTACCTCTACTTGTGTCACAAGGACCACAAGGTGGTGTAGCAGATCTCACACTTTTTTGCAGAGCACCCTATGCACCAGAGCCTGGATCTGACTTCAGGGTACAGGATCCTGTCTATGAGCGCTCCCAGGGTGGACAAGCACCATCCCCTGAGGTGGTTCCTCCTGAAGGTAGTGCAGGACCAGCAGATGATGAGGTCCTGGGTTGGGTCCCAGACATGCTGTGGCCTGGTGCTATGGCCAGATGAGGTGGGAGAGGTGGTTATGCTGGGTATAGCCTTCCCAAACATTCTATTGTGTTGCAGTTTTAGCACATATGTGGGTAGTAATAGTCAACACAATCAAGGATTAGTTATAACAGCATGCATACATATTCCCAGATTTAGAGCAGTTGCATAGCAAACAGAGCACATGCATATATGGAACCACAGTGACCATTAAAATGACATGCAGGTTACATTGTTAGCAACAGGCCACCAATGATAGTGTTTCAACATGGAACATGAATAGAAACACATTTCAGTATTTTTTGCACAAATGGATATATGTGCTAACGGAAGGTTTGGTGTAAACCAGGGGTGGGCAAACTTTTTGATTCGTAGGCCACATTGAGTTCTAACATTTGATAAAGGGGCTGATACAGGAGCAGATAGATGGCATGCTTTGAAAACATCACCTCATTGGGGGAAAAATACACATCTTGGGATATGGAGAAAACATGTGCTTTAATTTCCAATGAAAATGAAGAAAAGCATTACAATAAAATCTCTGACTTTGAAATGAGTCTTTAAACACTGAAAATCAAATAAATGACCATTTTATTTTAAAGCACTGAAAGTTCTGTTATCCTTCAGGATATCACCATCACTCTCCTCCTGACTGTCTTTTTTTTCAAAAACGGTAGGAGATGCAGATGTACTTGTCCTGTTCCTTTTATTCAATTTGTTTCCCCGGTGCCAAAAGTCAACAACGACCAGTGCAAGGACGAAACAGTTGCAGCAAGTCAGTCTGTGAAGCGTTATATTTGATCTGCGCACACTGTTTATTTTAACAACATGCGTATCATGGAGACACACACATTTTAAAGGGAGCAGTGTTGTTGGTCTCTTTTTTTAGCCAGCGCATCAAAGTCTGGAGTTAGTTTTGTTGTGGCGATTCTCAGGATGGATCTGAGGTGTAGGTCTGTTAACTTGGATCTGTGGCTGGCTTTGTTGATGTTCATGACGCTGAAGGTCTGTTCACACACGAAGGTAGAGCCGAACAAAGCCAACATCATCTGCGCTTTTCGCCTTAGATTTGGAAACGCGGCATCATTGAGTGAAGCATAGAAGTCATTTAGTTTCAGAGAGCTGAACTTCTCTTTTAAGGCAGGGTCGGACTGAAGGTCGATCAGTTCAAGCTGAAGCTCCTCTGAAGCTGTTTCGGGGTCTTGTGACAGAGGAAAGGCCACCAATTGAAGTGACTTGTCAATTTTGTCGAAATCCAAAAACCGACGGCAGAATTCTCCGTGCAGTGCATCCAGTGACTCACTGTATTTCTTTACTTTTGCTCCGGCCTCTTTCAGCATGGCTAGTCTAGGAAAATGAGTGAATGACTTGTTCAAAATCTGCCTGGTGAATAAAGCCAGCTTGGATTTGAAGGCTTTCACGTTTGTGTACATGTCATGCACAAACTGCTCCTTCCCCTGCAGTTTCACGTTGAGCTCATTCAAGTGTGAAAATACATCCGTAGCAAACGCAAAGTCACACATCCAGCTCTTGTTGCTCAGCTCAGGAAATTCATCAGTCTTCCCCTGCCGTTCCAAAAACACGCCAATCTCCTCTTTGAGCTCCCACACTCGTTGAAACACTTTGCCCAAACTCAACCAGCGGACACGGGAGTGATAAAGCAGGTCCTGGTGGTCCGCATCAGTTTCCTCCAGGAACGCAATGAACTGACGGTGCTGAAGTTCCCGTGCACGTATGAAGTTGATGAGTTTCACCACAAGATTCACAACATGATTCAGCTGTAACACCGATTTACATAGAGATTCCTGGTGGATGATGCAGTGGAGGAAAATTACATCCTGGTCAGGGTTTTCATCTTTCACTTTATTCTGGATTCTCCTCAGCAGGCCAACGTTTTTTCCCGTTAAATTCGGAGATCCATCTGTGGTGACGTTAACAAGCTTACTCCAGGGAAGCTTCATGTTTTCGATGGCAGCAGACACCCGTTCAAACAAGTCCTCTCCCCGTGTTTGTCCTTTCAGAGACTCCATTGTCAAAAACTCCTCCGTTATTTCAAAAGTTTTGTTGATTCCTCGGATAAAAATGAGGAGCTGAGCAGTGTCTTTGACATTGTTGCTTTCATCCAGTGCTAAAAAATAAAAAGTGAATGACTTCGCCTTTTTGTTTAATCTGCTGGTGATATCTTCATCTATTAGTTCCACACGGCGAGTCACTGTCCGCCGTGATAAACTGATTTTCTCAAATTTGTCTTTGGTCTCCGGGCACAAAATACCTGCTGTCTCTACCATACATTCTTTTAAAAACTCGCCCTCAGACAGTGGTTTGCTGGCCTTTGCTATTTTGAATGAAAGCATAAAATCGGCCTTGGTACTTGACTCTTGAATGGCAGTTTGACAGTGAAAAAAACTTTGCTGAGCCTTCAAATTAGCTGCCACCTTCTCAGCAGCAGCTTCCCGTTCTTTTGTTGAGAGCTTGCTAGCATAATTAGCGTGCTTTGTGGCAAAGTGATGGCTAATATTATACTCTTTAAAAACCGCCACAGTTTCTTGGCATATCAGGCAAACAGCAGATGATCGGTGTTCAGTGAAAAAATATTTAGTTGTCCACTCCTTATTGAACACTCGACATTCTCTGTCCACTTTCCTTTTCTTGGGTCCGCTCATCTTCATAGAGGGGCAGTGGGTCAAAGGGTAAAGTGCAAACGTGGAGTAATAGGCCTACGCTTCACCTCAACAAAGCCAATATATCTAGAGTGCGCCATCTAGTGAGGAAACATCAGAATTGCAGGGGAAATAAAACATTAACAAGGTTAATTTATTAAATTTTTTCAAGTTTGGCAGGCCGAATCAAAACGTTTAACGGGCCGCATGTGGCCCCCGGGCCGTAGTTTGCCCATGCCTGGTGTAAACATACCCATTAATGTGTGTGTTCAGATTATTTTTGAAGATATATTGGGGGTGGGGAGAGAGATATCAGTTAACAATGATTATATCCTTGTTGTATGAGGTCCTCAGACCTTTTTTCCTGTTTATGTCTTCCAGGTACCATATTAAGAGAGTGACTCAGGAGAATAAAATACTCATCAACTTTATTGTGCATCACCATGGAACCCTCTTTGGGTGTACAGCCCATGATCTGCAGGAGAAGACTGCCTTGTGGAACGAGCTCGTCCACAGGGTAAATGATGGCCTGCATAACTGCAGTTATGAGCAGGTGCAACATTGATGCACTGACCTCATTGGCCATGCCCATCAGTGTGCTGCTGGAGTTAGTAGGGAGCGGCTATAGACAGGTGGAGTTCATGCCATCCAGCCCCCACTCACACATGTTGAGGAACTCCCCGCCAGGCATGGGGTACCCATTCGCCAGCCAAGTCAAGAACCTGAGGATAGCATTGTGGAGGTGGGTGCTACCTACACAATGGACGAGGAGTGCGCAGGTAAGGCCCCAGATCACATTAGTAGACCACTGTTGCTTATCCATCTTCATCTGTAAAGTATCTTCATATATATGTCAGATAACATAGTCTGTCACTGCAGTGTAGTAATGAACATATGTGTATAATCTGTCGTATTGTGGGTTTGTACTGTTGATGTAATGAAATGCTGCTCCCACACTGCACCAATACCACAGATGTGGCTACTGACATCACATCTCTCACACAACTATGTAGGTCCCTCTGATATACCTCTGGGGCAGCAGCCTGTAGCTGGCCAGTATGGAGGTCTTTTGTTCAGGTTTGTCAATAAACCAGCCATGTTATGGCTATGGCATTTGCCATGCACACACTTAAACACCTACCCATAATGCATGCTGTACATGCTCACGTATTGTTGCTGTTAACTGCACTGCATCACAGTGGTCACCATGTTGGCGTATCTGAAGGGTATGTAAGAGTTCTGCAGTATAACTAACAACCTGTCAGTGCAAGATGTGTGGACAGTAATAAACATAATGGTGGGACAAATGGCCTACTATAGGGACATGTCTAAAAGATTACCCCTATACAGTGGCTACAACAGTGTATATACCAGAATTACAATGACAACTGTTACAGATCTACACAATGGCATATTACAATACCACATTGCACAACTTTTACAACCTGTAATGTGATCTTAACATGAGCAATAAAGTGTAAGATGGAATCATATGTTAGGACAACAAATATGGGGAATACATACCTTAACAAACAGTGGAAGCATATGTGTGCACACACTCCAAATAACATACTGTGGAAGCAGCTTTTGAGGTACTGCAGCATTCACTCGTCTTGAGTATGTACCTTCCATCAAGTATGGGTCCTAAATGTCACACCAAGTAATGGTCTGCTCTCCAAGAAGTATGTCTATGATATTTGCACACTCACCTGCAACAGAGACAGCCGTGGCTTGCACAGATCTTACAAACCATTGAATGGATCCCATATCCAAAAGGTAGCACTCAGGATTGGGAGACGTAGCCTTACCTCTCCATTGCATTTACCATGGCAAACAGTGAAGACAAGCATGTATGTGACGATGAAGTATGGAACACCATTAATGTAAAAAATAAACAGATGCCCATCCAAGACAGATGACAACACATGTTGCAATCTGGTCATGGAGGCTGCCCAGAAACATCAGTAACACTGAGAGACTTGAATGAATGTCTAGCAAGTACTGCCTGTGCAGTACCTGTGTCGACAATTACCTGGACAAAGCATAAGTGTAGCCTATGGGTTAGGGTAATCATATGGAAGAGTTGTTCCACAGGAGACATCATCCAGAGCTCTCTACAGGTAGCATATGCATAACATCAAAGTTCCAAAAGGCATGTGTTGCAATATGTAGGCTGAAACCTATAGACAGTATTAATAAAGATACATGTGCTCATAGGTTCATAGATTCATAGGTTGGTGCTAGGCTATTGGCCCTAAGGCCTATACAAGCCTAGCCATAAAAATTCCCTGGATATTTCTTCCCACAATATTTACTTCCCTGGACCCCTGTCTAGCAGGGCGACTGACGTGATCCCTAAGGTGAATTTCCTATCTCCCATCCAATTGTCAAGGTTCCTTTTGAAGAGGGCCAAGGAGGCGCTCTGCTTGACATGTACAGGGAGTCTATTCCAGAGTATGAGGAGTCTTTGGGTCAGGAACCTATCCCATCAGCATGTTTTGTTCATTGTGATAACAAAGTTTAGATCCCTGGAGCGTGTGGCTCTGAGGGATTGGGATTTCTTTAAGTGGAGCATGTCCAACAGCTCAGGGTTTGACATGGCCTTGTGTGTTAAGCAGAGATCATCTTTGAGTAGATGATATGCCACAGAGTATAACTGGAGTTTTTTTTAGACAGTCAGCATAGGGCATCTGCTTTAGGACTGTGATTCTTTTAGTGAGGTATTTCTGCGACCTTTCCAGTTGCTGCAGATGTCTTGTGAGGTACATACCAAATGGGGTGGTGTACTCTATAATGGGTCTAATGAGGGATGAGTACAGTGGGGCAATGACCTACTTTTTACTGGATGAAACGCCCTTAGTGATGAGGTGTGCCACATAGAAGGATTTTCTGACTGTTGTGGCGATGTGGTTATCAAATGTGAGACCACTGTCCACCTGTGTTCCTAAGTCTCTCATCACACTTTCAGTGTTTAGTGTACTGCCACCTATGTGGTAATTCATGGGTACATGTTTTTTTCCCAAATGGGATAACTATACATTTCTTGGCATTAAGCTTAAGCCCATGGCTCTGGCACCAAGCAACTGTTTCTGTAAGGCCCTTTTGTAGAATGTGCTGCACAAGCAACACCTCACTCCACCTCATGCTCACCATCCTCATCTGTACCTTGCTGGTGCCAGTGTACACCTTTAGGTTTTCTGCTCATTAGCAGGAACTAGGCTGGCAGACATGGTGTTCTGAATTTGTAACACTGCAAAATGACACTCATGTGTGGTCCATAGTTGTCCAGCATCTTCAAAAAGGCTGAGGATGGGGAGGGGTGTCATCCTGAAACACAACAGTAAACTGAAGCATAC
Source organism: Protopterus annectens (assembly GCF_019279795.1). NCBI lineage: Eukaryota > Metazoa > Chordata > Ceratodontiformes > Protopteridae > Protopterus > Protopterus annectens. Next base: position 179,274,414 of record NC_056736.1, read on the forward strand.
ATCCAAAGATCACTAAGAATGGCTGTATCTGAACACAGTCAGGGTCATGCATTGTGCCAGACATAACCTTGACTCCACAGCAATAGTGAAGGCACTGTGTGACCTCCAAGGGCTGTGCACATGAGCTGACCTTGCAATCTGGCAGAGTTGGGGGACATTTGTAGGGCGGAGTTACCAAATAATGGCAAGTGAAAATGGGCCATGCTAGTATACACTTTCCAGGAACTGTGACTGCTGTAGTTCACTTAACAGGTGCTGCAACAAATCATCATGTTAAGGGTGTGCACACTTATGCAACCCACATACTGCATGCATCCCAATCAACATCTGCACAACTAACACATTTGTTTGATACTGCATTGAATTGCACAGGTCATATGTCACATATCAGGTGTGTGTAATATTAACATATGCAGTATTGTGGGCCCATGGCATATCAGGAGAGAGAGTGGCATGTCAATAAGGGTCAGTACGCTACTCATAGCCACTGTAAGCTTTGAAGGTTGTCAGTATAATTGGATTGGATTGCTCATACATGCACTGCTGATGATGAGATCTGCAATTCGGACGTCAGGCATTCACTATTGACATCTGCCCTCATATCAACCCAGCTATGAGTTAGACAAACACATAGGGGTGTGAGCAACAGAGCAAACATAACTGCCACACATATACACATTCAGCAATAGTGTGTACACTTGTGAGGTATGATGCAAAGTACATGGTAGGGTGCTGAACAGGTGCACAACAATACTGTCTACATGGACGCAGTGCGTTCCAGGGGAAAGGGCATCACCTACTACCACAACTCATGTATCACAGAAATGTATAATGTTGGTAACAGGGATTGAGTATAGCTGCAGTGCATGCTGTTGAGTGCCATATGTCATGCATGTTGACAGTTGATTATAGCTGCAGTGCGTGCTGTTGAGTGCCATATGTCATGCATGTTGACTGTTTGGTAATGAGAGGTCTGTGTAATATCTTTGTGCCAACTCACCTGTAAGTGTGTGTGTGTGTGTGTGTGTGTGTGTGTGTGTGTGTGTGTGTGTGTGTGTGTGTGTGTGTGTGTGTGTGTGTGTGTAACTGTGTGTGTGTGTGTGTGTGTGTGTGTGTGTGTGTGTGTGTGTGTGTGTGTGTGTGTGTGTGTGTGTGTGTGTGTGCTCATTTTTGTAGAGGTAAGCAATGACGTACAGGTCTTAAAGTACATTTTCTGTTTTCCCCTCACATGTGGCGAGGTGGGCCAGAGTCCCTCCTACAGGTGAACTGATGTTAGTGTCCATACAGACTCTGACAATGATTATAGGTATGGTGAGGCACAGTTGGGGTTGCCAGGGGCTGAAGCTGTGTGATCGGTTGACATCCCCACTGTTATCCACTCCATCCCTTGCACACAGTCACATTGCCTATACATACCCCATCTTCAGTGGCCATAGATGAGGGACAGTTGGTGACAAGACAGTGTGGTGACTATGGGAAGTGTGTCTGTACACAGCAGCCATAGCCAGATGACCAGCGAGGTACCACACAAGCGGATGTACAGGGGTGCTTATAGGAGGGCTGCTGGCCATCATGCTCCTGGCAGAAGTGCCACAGCAGGTGTCACCAGACACATGTTTTGGGCCATCATGGAGACACAGGTACTTATGGAACATTATACCAGACAGGATCTGAAGCTCCAGAGGGCTAATCATTCTGCTATTATTGACAACATCCGTGATCTCGCATGTGCCCACCGTTATTTTGCAGAGGTCCTGGATTGATGGTTGGGTGAGCTGGTGGGAATCCCTGACCATACAATGTCTGTGTTACAGCATATGGTTGGAGTAGGGCAGCAGCCAAGTGGACGTAGGTCAGCTACACCAACAGGTGGAGGTCTACGTGAACATGCAACAAGTCAGAGCCAATCCCATAGTGGCAGCACCAGCACTACAGGGGGGTGCTGTCCACACCACAACACAACACAACAGGCCACATGGACATGGCCCTGGCCAATCCAAAGAGGGACCCAGATCCAGCGGACATTTGTCATCATTAGGGGAGAGTACTATATCTGGCCTTGTACATGGTAGTGCCCGTGGAACCCCTGGCAGCCACAGTTCTCATGTCTGTGGCTGGAGATGGTGAACTGCACACCTTGCCAAGTGCTGTCTACAGCTGTACAACAAACCCCTGTATAGGGCAGCCACATGGCTGAACTGTGTGCATGTACACACACAGACACACACACACACACACACACACACACACACACACACACACACACACACACACACATACATACACACACACATCACCAACACAGCTAGGGCACCTCCATACCTAGACACACCACATCTGCACAGCCCAATTAATAACAAAACCCCATAACACACATACATGATGTCAACCAAATGGCTCAGCCTAGGTCTCTGGCAAACCCACAACACACCCTGTGCATATGATGATACCTGTGCCACATCCATGTCATCCATACCATTGATGCAGGGACAGACTAATATGGTTCTGTTCCACAGAGTGAATGTACTAAGGTGTAGTAGTGTAATGCTGTGTAACATGTTTTCAGCAGGAAAGTTTAATGCTTACATGTCAGGATGTGTAGCTGTCCAGCCATGTTGCATTATAGCTGTTATTGACATTGACTGATAGTGGTCTCTGTAATGTATTCAGTTTGTGTTGTACGTGTCTATGTGTGAGCAGGATGTTGGTCTGCTATTGTTTCCTACAAGGGGTATGGCACTGTGGTGACACATTGACTGTGTGATATCCTGGGTACAGCTGAACACAAGTAACAGGTCTGCATGACAGTTATTGGATGTGCCACATGGCTGATAGGTCTGAGGGGTGTATGGTGAGTGCATGCTGACTGGTGTTAGCAGCCCTTCTACAGTGGACAATGGTAACTGTACTGGGTGGCACACATCACATGTCTGTGTATAACACACACACACAGAGGCTTTGGTGTTGATGCAATACACAGAAAATACTGTACACATGGATGTACTTAATTTTACAGTGAACCCATCTTAGCCTATGTAGTTCCACCAAGACAAAACAGGCAAAACAACACATCAGTAAATGATAAGTCTGCTACTTTAATTTCATTGACGATGGTACTGGCAGGGTATATGTCCCCTTCCCCAATGTAGTGCAATCCTGGCATTGGTAAACATAGGTGTGCTGGTGTGGGTGACACAACCCTACACTTTGGGGGGTGTGGGGTGGTGTAGAGCCGCACATAGTGTGAGTGATGACTATTTAACCTGTTAACATAAACTGTACGGTATTACAGCAGACTAAGTTGGGGGATACACACAACAATATCCCCAATGAGGGTGGCTATGTCCACAGCAATGACAGCCAACTATATATACCAACTCCAGTAGTGGGGAAGAGGGCATTTACACATCTGCTACTAGTTTTAATGGAATTAATTTCCACTTTCCTTTGAAATGTTAGCATTTGCCAGTGAGTTCTCCGACAGATGACCTCCTGGGACATGTATTTTCTGCAAACTGAAGTAGATCCCTTCATATGCACACACACTTACTTGGCAACACTGAGAGTAGAATCCCTACCTAGCTACTTATTGCTACTAATGTATTTGGCCTTAATTGCACACACCACACAGCGTTTAGGATGAGGTATGTCCCAAGTCTCTTGTTAAGTGAGGAACATCACCAGGCCTTGTACAGTATGGTGATGGGGGTGCACTGGGTGTTAATGAACAATACATAGTATGACATACTGTCATATTTACATTAACAAACACATAACAGTCATAGACACATCTGAGAGACCTGGGTTTATCAGTGCTTACTACCTTGTTAGTGAGTCCATTCTGTTACAGATAATTTTCACACAGCACATGCATCATTGGGCTGGACAGTATACTCAGTTACCTTTATGGTTGATGGTGACAGTGGTCCTCATACAATGGATCTTGGGACATGTACTGGGGGTAGCATGGTATAAAGACAGTATACCAAGCACCCACACCCCACATTGGATATTTTACTCACTGAAACCCATGATAATACTCTGACATACCCACAATAACACATTGGCCAGGACTACAATACAACCCCTTGTCTATCTCATCAGTATACTACAGGCATATGCATTTCTTGCACATGCCACAGGGATAGTAGGGTGATGGTTTGTCATGGGTCTCCTAATGTCAGCAACATCACTATGCCTTATACTGTATGGCCAGCTGTATTGTATTTGGAGAATGTGGCCTCAGAATGCTGCATCCCACAAATATACATACTTGCACACATACACACACTTGCCAGGACTCAGAGTGTAATCTGTGCCTATCTACCCATTTGTACAACAGTATTGTGCTGGTACTGCAAGTTCCAGGTAGCCCATAGGGTGAAGAGTGTAACAAGGTACATTCAATATCCATTACAGCAGCAGCCATTTACTAACTATGGTGATTGGGAGGTGTAGTGTGTGAGAAGGTCCTCAGGGTATTATCAACTACAGGTTTACAAACACACAGACACTGTTATTCTCAGCAATGCACACTGACACATTTGTCAGTACTGGGGTCCATAGATGCAGGTGTTCCTAGCTGTGTACAAGGATATTGTCCATGGAGAGATGAGAATAGTAGGGGATGTGGGTACAGTGGTATCATGCCACATGACATTTGCCAGCAGGCCATCTATCAACTGAGGCCATGTGAGTAATCCTCAGGGTGACAGTTAAATGCAACATCCAATCATCCAGTTGTCTCTAGGAGAGGGCCAGTGAGGTGCTCCAGTTCACATGTATGTAACATATATTACATAACATGGCCAGTGTGTGGGTTGGAGACCTGTACCCAAGCTTTTTCTGTTGACTGTAGTAGTCTAGTTGAGGTATCCATGGCATGTGGTGCATACAGGGTGGAGTTTCCTAACTGTGGCATACATAGCACAGCTGGCAGACATGTTAGTGTCAGTCAAGCAAAGATTGCCTGTGAGCAGCAAAGATGGATACCTGACATCTGCACATCTGTACAGAGGACAGACAGAAATCAGCTAACCAACAGGTTATGCATTAGGATTAATGTTTTGACAGATGGACATCTGACACTGATAGGTATAAAATTACTACATGACAGCAGCCCTCAATGACATGTCCTATGCAAATAGTAGTCTACAGCAGTGGCAGCTGGTGACTTCAAATCAAAGAGGGGCTGCAGGAGACAGCTGAATGGGTGGGGCTAATGGTAAGGGATGTGACCAACTAGAAAGGGGCAGGGCTGTGCTCAAAACCACAGCAACTGGAACTGTAATTATATACGGCTGCCCTGGGTGCCAAACCATCATTACAAATGTCCGATCAAAACAAAATGAAGTGTAGAAGAAAAAAATATTTCAGTGCATTGGCTATATGACAGCTTACTTAATATCTAGATGGAAAGAAAAAGTTTGTGAGGCATGAAAAAATAAATAACATTTTAAATACATTACTGGAATGCCAGTCAAAATCATGTATAGAAAAAAAAAAATAAATAAGCAGCACTCGACTCAAACCACTTCTCCTTGCACAGCAGTTCGAATTATAAGTTATATTCAGCTTTATAAACGTATCAAGTAACATACTGAAAGTAGCAATCTCTGTGATACCCTCACTTGTAAAAATGTTTCTTATCCAAAAAAAGACCTGCTGCCTGACAACTATCTACTTGTTTCATGGGGAAAACATGATCAATGTAAAAAATGAAGAGCAAACAAGAAACAAGCTCAAGATAAATTGTTTAAAGGATTACTGCATAGGTTATGGACCGCACATGATAGATTGGCATTCTGTTTAGTTTAAGGGTAAAGCCTGTGAAGATGACTGCAAGTCTCCAACAAATGTAATGAGCTTCTGAAAATACTGTAATACTGTCCATTATTACAAATACTTGTCATATGCATTTCAATACCTAAGGCTTATATGTTATCTAGTTATGTAAATATTCTCTGCATGGCAACAACAAAAAGGCTTTCAGTGTTGGTAATTCTTTACCAGTATGCTTATTAAAGCTTACTTGCATCTTACAATCTCAGACAAGCTTATCTGGTGGTCATTAAAGCATTGCTACTTAAACACAGGGCAACAGGGCACTGCAACAGCATGCATTTTGTAAATAATAAGAAGCATAAATCAACAGTATAAAAATATGACAGAAAACCAGAACATTCTTCAAAATCAAGGACAGATGAAAAGCCACTGTTGTACTTGTGTCTACCTTGGATGGGGGAATACTCTGCACACTTACACTGCATAACTGCTCCTTGCCTTTCTTGGACACATGCAGAGTCACTACATGGGGGAGTGGGGTGCAACAAGTATGTCACAATTTGAAATGTCTCTGGCTGACAGTGACGGCTCTGACACATTTGCCATACCTCTCAACCTTAGAGCAAGAAATCTGGACAAAGCCATACATAGAAGTGGGACAAAGGCCCAAAAATAAGGACAGTGTTTAAATATTGATCTTATAAACTTAGAAAGATAATAGTAGTAGGTCTTGCATTAGTATGAATTTTCTGAAGGGTATGAAATCTGAAACTCAAATGTCCGTCATTATTTTCTAACTTCAATCTTTAATGATTTGCCACTAATTTGCCAGAAAACCACAATTTTATGAAAAAAATGGACCAAAAATGTGATGTAAAAATATAAAATTGCCACAGAATACAGCTGGGAACCTGTCTAAGAAGGAACACTTTTTTAATATTAGCATTGGACTTGGTGTTGAGACATAATTATGTTTTCTTTTGTGGTGAATACTTTCAACAAACATCAGGGGATTCTATAATAAAAGTATTTTTACTGATTGAGGAGTACGCTCTCTGCCTTGGACTTGGACTTGAGTTGTTTACCTTATTGTGGAGTTTGGTTATCCCTGGTGGTTCTCCATGCCTGCCTGCTGTGGTCTTTACGTGGATTTTTTGTATTCTTAGCTTTTCTTGGTTGTGGTTTGTTATGGAGGCTGGTCCGGAGACTACTGCCGCAAGTGCTTTCGGCGCTTGTGGGGAGGATGGCGTTCAGTTTGAAGCCATCCATTTGCGCCAACTCATGGGTCAACTCACCCAATTGGTACAGCTCCTCACTCCCTTGGGCCAAGGGTTACAGGCTGTTATCAGCGAACAGCGCGAGATTCTTAAGGCGCTTACTTCCAGGACTGTTGGTTTCGACCTGCGACAGCCCTTGAACTTTAACGGTGGCTCTTCTAGTGTGCAAGACAGGGTGGAATCTTTTGATTTTGCGAATACTCCAGCAGTGTTACGGGACAGGGACGAGGCAGGTCCTAGTAACAACAATAACATTCCAGGTGGGTCCTTTGCCGCTACTGCTCCTACCTCTACCTTTAAAGACTGGGTTAACAACAAACCGAATTTTTATTTCAGGGAAAACGACGAGAATCATGTGCATTCCTATTCTACCTTTTCTCAAAACATGCGGTACCTTGAAAGAGCTTTATACAGGTACAAAATCCTTGAACTGGACAATTTATATTTAAATGAGTGTCTTAATAAGCATATTGTCCCTAAGGGGCTACGGGTACATAAGTATCCGAACAATGTAGTGTGTGGTAGTGATTTTCACACTGAACTGTTAAGATTGTTTGATGAATGTGGTCTGGGCATTGTGAGAGCTTTAATTAAAAGAAATGACTTAGAAATTCAAACCTTACAAAAGGATATTTTCAAATATAATGATGCTATTACTGTTGACCTGATGTTTACTATTGAAACAGAAAAACAGAAATACTATGATTTAAGAAAGCAAATTGACCAGCAATGTAATACTGTTTTGAATCGTAAACATAAAAAATTGAATCGTGATGTCAAGGAGTATGCTGAGGGTAGACAGTATCCTAAACCTCCATTGTATAAGGGTGAGAATGTAAACCAAATGGCCTTCAGGGAGGTTTCCAGTCCCCTGGAAGCCCAATCTCCGGTACAGGAATCTTTTTTGCCTACACCCCAGTTTCAGACCACTGACGAGGCTTACCAGGAAGGTTTTTTACCCAGAAGGTCCGAGCGCCTCCGCAAACAGTCTTATCATCAACAGAGGAACCCACACTACATGGGACCTCAGCAGGGGAAGGTGGGGCAGCCATTCAAAGGGTGGAGGACGAACCAGCAAGAGGATTGGTGAGGCTAGGTAATATTCATATGACACCTATTGGGAATTATTTCATGTATACACAAAATGACTATCACATTTATAACTATAGTGACCTTGCTGTTTCTGACACTTGGTTTTCACTTTTTACCAAGGGTTTTAAATTTGTGCCCAGTAGGGGCAGCAGCCTGGTTAACACTATTTTGGATGTTAATCTTTTTATCCGCAAGTTGAATCTGCAGCACTTACTTGGTCCTGTTTCTACGGGACATGCACTTAATTTGAAAAAATCTAGTACATTTAACCCCCCTTTACATCCCCAACTAAAAAATCTAGAAAATAGAATTGAAAAACAGATCCGGAGTAACATGGGGAGGTCTCAGTACGTCCCTAATTTAAGTGTGGCCGAGGCCAACCTTTTAGCCCAATTGGGTGATAACCCTTTTGTTAGGGTTATGGAACCCGACAAAGGGGGTGGCACGGTCATTATGGACCAAGTATTATATGAGGCAAAAATGTATAGTTTGTTGACAGACAGTGACAGGTATACTACTGTTTCTAAAAATGAGGTACATATTTCTTATAGGAAAATTGACTTGGCCCTTAAAGATTTGCTGGACCAGGACATCATTGAAATGGATCTTTTTTCCTTTTTGGATAATTCTTATCCAAAGGTACCAACCATATTTGGGGTACCCAAGATCCATAAGAACGTGGAGGATCCGCCCCTGCGATCTATTGTGGCGGCCCAGGGGTCTAAAACCCACAACCTCTCCAAATTTTTGGATTGGAAGTTGAAGCAGTTGTGGGGTAGAAATCAGCATCTTCTTAAGGATTCGTGGGAATTTCTACGTGGTATCACTGAGGACTTGTACAGGCCAAATCTGCTCTTTGTCACCATAGATGTGATAGACTTATTTTCAGTGATACCCCATTCCACTGGGTTGGAATGGATGGAAGAAGCGCTCTGGGCTTGCCATGGTATTACAAACAATGATGTCCATTTGGTCTTGCAATTGTTGGACTTGGTGTTGAGACATAATTATGTTTTCTTTTGTGGTGAATACTTTCAACAAACATCAGGGGTTTCTATAATAAAAGTATTTTTACTGATTGAGGAGTACGCTCTCTGCCTTGGACTTGGACTTGAGTTGTTTGCCTTATTGTGGAGTTTGGTTATCCCTGATGGTTCTCCGTGCCTGCTTGCTGTGGTCTTTACGTGGTTTTTTAATATTAGCACTGTTAACTTGAGCAGCTGACAAAATAAAAGAATCTACATGCATTTCTGAAATAAAAGTAATCTATAACTGTGATCATTACAGTTATTTATAACTGTAAACCCTCCGTTTTCTTCCAAAATTGCCATTTTGCAGAGGGATTATTAGGGTGAGAGCAAAATTTTGAGCCAAAATCGTGGACAGTTGAGAGGCTTGGATATTCCTAATTCTATAAAGCGATTTATTTGCATGTACCTCTCAACTTCTTAATGCAGGAAATCTGGACAAGGCCAAATATATTGGGAGAATATACAAACAGTACTAAAAATTCCTCTTGTATGAACTTAGACAGTTGATAGAATAACAGGTCTTGCTTTAGCATGCATTTTTCCTGAAGGTTATGAAGGCTGTGTCATTATTTATTGACTTCATTCCTAAATGATTTGCCAGAAAACCACACATTTTATGAGGAACAAACCAAAAATAAGAAGCAAAAATGTATTCATTCTGCAAAAATCTGGACAGTTGAGAGGTATAGTTCAGCCGGGGCTGTCTTTGAGTTTGCTGCCATTCCCCCCTCACAAACTCGTTGTCAAATGGAGACTCCCCCTTGCAGATATTCCAATGTCCCATTACTTGGCTATTTTGCCCCATTTACCATAAACACTGTAATGTGCATACTGATTTATTTCTGTGATGATTTTGATTTCATTTGAAAGTTTTATTTTGCATTTTACAACACAAACACTAATAGACAATCTGCTAAACAAAGCAATGCAGTTTCACAATGAAAATACTTAGTATTAAGACTTCTCTGCCCTTGAAACTCACAATCATTGAAACAGCATTGAAACCCACATTCAAAAAAAATATATTTTGCCAATGGCAGATAAAAATTAACTTTGGTCCGTTTTCAAATCATAGGCCCTTTGCACATGAAACATACATGTGTTCTTTGATACACCTTCCTGATTGTATTAAATAATATTCCTTGTATAATACAGTGCAGTTGTTAGAGGCCATTTTAATTTATTGTTTTGAGCATTTTTTCCAGTAAACAGTGAAACAAAATGCACGCACCAATAATGACAAAACTGCCCAATTCAGAACATTTCCATCACAAAAGTCTACTCAAACTTCTACAATCCACCAGTATCAGTAAATATGCACAATCTCTGAAGAAGTCAAAGTCATCTAAATAATTCCACATTAAGGAGATCTGTAACCAACAAAGAGGTTGCTGCTTGCAAACAACTTTATATTTCATTGTTTCATCTACAAATAAAGTACCTGTTGCCCTTGAGGAATAAATTGCCTATGTTAAATTACAAAAAGATAAGCTAGTAATATTGCAATAGGGGATAGATGGCAAACTGATAAAAGGTTCATAATTACTAGGTATCTTCACCAAAAAGGACTGCCTCATCCACCCTCTTTACAACACAGTACAGTATCAGCAATGCATCTACATACTGTGAGAGTAGAATCTACAGCCTTCTGCATCAAAAACAAGTGTATTACCTGCTGTGCTATTAACAATACACTCCGAGTCAGCATAAGCAGCACTAAACTTCTCTTCCCTGTAGCTCTCAGCTCCTTGTAAAATCTACTAGACACTCAGCTATATCTCTCAACTTTGCAGCACGCGAAATCTGGGAAAAGCCAAAATGTATTGGGGGGGGGCAAAAGCAGAAAAACCAGGGACACATTTTAAACATTGCTTGTATAATCTTGGAAAAATGTTAGAATAAAATACTGTGTTACTACCATACATTTCACTGGCATAGCTTGAACCCAGGACCTCGTGCAAAACAGTCAAAGCAACATACCACTATGCCAAATCAGGTGTTTTCTTTAAAAGAGGAAGACTGAAACTTAAATAGCTACTATTTAGTGGTCAGTTCTCACCATAGCTGTCAACCTCTTAGCACAAAACACCTGAACAAAGCCAATAACAGGGGAATACAGCCTCTAAACATATTCAGTGAATTCAGTTCTCACTATAGCTGTCCACCTTAGCAAAAAAACCTGGACGAAGCTAATAATGGAATATACAGTCCCAAAAAGAGGGACAAATTTCAAATATTAATCTTATAAACTTACAAAATTGGTATAATAAAAGGTTTTGTGTCACCATGTACCTTCTGAAGAATATGAAGTCTGAAATTGAAATGTCTGTCATTTATTATTTATTTAACATTTGCTAACCAGGAAAGGCTGGCTTGGAACAAAAGGCAATTTTTAGCAGAGGTTCAGGGAGAAACACCCCATACACATATCTTTGTAACATGGGATGACACCAGAGCACCCAGAGGAAACATGCAGACTCCACACAGAGGGCACCCCAGGAAAGAATCAAACCAGAAACCCCTAGCTGAGAAGCAACAATGCTGCCACTGCACCACTACACCATCAACAACTATTTGAATTACATCCATTCCAGAAA